>NW_004524588.1:23758951-23776549 GCF_000260255.1 Octodon degus
GGTCTCCCATTTCTTTCCTCAGCATTATGTCAAAGAAATTTGCCCATACTTTTATGTTCATCAGCATGGTTCATTCAACCCGATGTGTAATGTTGCTGTAATCAGATATGCCGACCTCACTATAGTGACGCTATCGACAGTTAATAGAATTTCAGGTCGGTTGGTTAGATTTTGATTGTAATTACTACTTTTATCATCCTTCTATACATGCTTCTTAATATATATATATACATTAACATATACCCTAGTAGGAATATAACTAAAACAGGATCCCTGGATTGGAGAACATGAATGTATTCAGATTTAGGGTTCTGTACTGTTTCAATATTTATAATCACATGTATTCATTTAATTGCAAGGTACTTGCAATAATGTCATAGACACATAACGAGCAAAGAATAATATCAAAAGAATATAGTAATAATAATACCAAGAGAATCAAATTTGTTCTTTGTATGTTCTATACTTAATGAACAAGTAAACTTTTTAAGAGAATGTTTTCAAAATACTTTCACCTCCATTAATTAGGAGAGAAAGCATTTCACAGTCAGACCCGGTGGGGCATGGCTGTAGGCCCAACACTCTGGTAGACCAAGGCAGGAGGGCTGCAAGTGTAACTCCAGGCTGGGCAAGTGAGACCTTTTCTTAAATTATACATGGTACTGAAGATGTGTCTCAGGGCAAAAGCCTGGGATTCAGTTTACAGTCATGAAAAACAGTATTCACCTGAATGTCCTATATTGAAGATTTAAAAAAAGGGTATTTTCTATATTAGTATATAATCAGGCCTCATATTTACAAGCTTAAAAGAACAATAATCTTAAAATGTCTAAAAGTCATAAAAAGCAATTTATTTTTATATTTTCTATTATGTAGTTCAATCTCTTCTTAAAGCATTAAATATAATTTTATGTACAACCTAAAAATATTTACAATAATAAACCAATATTCAGGTTTATTAAATGAGAACAGCACCATAATTCATTTATTTATTTATTTATTTATTTATTTTTAAGGTACTGAGGATTAGCACCATAATTTGTGATGTCTCAAATTTGTTTTGAAATCTGTTAAGAACTCACTTAACTATTAACCATCCATGCACAGCTCTTGAAATTTTGCTCATGTATTTTGCTTATAGAAAATACACATACATGTAAGTATAAATGGTATCCACTGTGATATTGTTATGTATGTTTTCTTTGGGCGGGACATACCTGGAATTGAACTCAAGCCTCATACTTTCCAGGCAGGTGCTGTGCCACTGAGCTAACTCCCTGGCCCTATATATATTCCTTATTTAATTTCCCTATGTGTGTTTCTGAGGATTGAAACCACACCAATGCAAATGTTAGACAAATGCCCTACACAAACCCGCATGCCCAATTTACTAGCTTTTATTTCACAAATGCTCCCTTACAAAGCACCTGTAATTTGTCAGAGAAACAAATACAGTCAGGCATCAAGGAGTCCTTTCGAAGGAGCTGTGCACTGTGTCATGGTTCTTCAGTGAAGAAAGCTCTCTCCTAGCTGAAGAACTCCAGAGAGAGTTCAGAGATAGCAAGTGTGAGGTGCTGAGAAGGTGGATGGAATTTGCTGAGTGGGAAGAAAGGTGCAGGCGATGCTGGTACAGGGTGGCTTTCAGTGGAAAGAAAGGATCGGCCATGCAGATCTTTACAGGAGAAAGTGGAGCACCAGGCTTTGTCTGAATCAGCTATCAGTAACACCTGGAGTTTCTCAGCATTTATAAAAATGACAAACAGAAAAATCTGGAGCAGAGATAACCAGATTTTTTATATTTTATTTTAAAAGAAAATTAAAGATTTAAGGAATTCAATTTCTTTAGGTATTTTACAAATGTTTGCTCCATCTATTTTATTTTAGAAAATTTTTTACCTGTCCTATTACATTTTACTTAAAGAATGAGTACAAAATAATCCCTTGTTTAAAAATTACATGATGACATACGCTTTCTTAGAAACCATAAAAAAAAATCTTAATTCTAGAGTACTGTAATTTGATTTTTTTTCTGAAAGTTTGGCACGGTGTTTACATTTTTGGAAGGTGACAATTTTAATATGAATCATAGGTAATTTATTTGTTGCTAAGTTCCAAAGATTCACTTTTCTTTTTTACTGCCACATTTTAGACATACACAATGTTAACTTTCATCATAAGGAATTTGAAGGGCCAGGGAGACACTCAGTAGAATAAGCACTTGCCTGGCAAGCGCAAGGGCCTGAGTTCAATCCCTGGAACCACCGCCAAAAAAAAAAAAAAAAGGAATTTGAATCTGTACAAGATATATCTTGCTTCTGCTTTTTTTCATTCCAACACCTTCTCTTCAACCCCCTTTTCTTAAAGTTGGGTGTGTTGGAGCATGGCTGTAATTCCAGAACTCAGGGCGCTGAGGCGGGAGGATCATTGTGAGTTCCAGTCCAGCCTAGGTTACAAAATGAGCTCAAGGCCAGCCTGAATGGCATAGTGAGATCCTGTCTCAAAAAGCCAAAAAAAGAAAAAGAGAAAAGAAATATAGAAAAAAAAGAGAGAAAAAGAAAACCTCCTCTGTAGTTACAAAAACTCTGTTTCCATTCTTTCCTCCTATTCTCCTTTTTTCATGAAGGGACATTAAAACTTCATATTTAATAACATAATTTCTATATTTCTTCCTCCAAAGTATTTTGCAGAGGAACTGTAGAAAACAAACATACCATAAAATATTCTAACAACCTTTTCCCTTGCTTGCTGTTAACTTTAATTTTATTCAGGCAAAAATATACACAGGTTGATATTCAGTACTACTAAATTGACTACAATTTCCCTTTCTCTTGAGAAATATGTTTCATTATCCACTTACACCCATCGTTTGTGAATACAGAGGGTATTTTATATATTGCAAAGAAAGAGAATGCATGAAACTTCCCAAATGTAATTTCAGCTAATTAAAGACTCGTTAAGAAAGAAATAGAAATGAGAATGTGCCTGAGAACTTGCTTAAGTAATTTTAAATTTTAATCATTTTATTCTCTCACTAATTAAACAGTTTCATGGGTACCTATAGGCTATTTACCTAGTTTTCTGTGTTGTAGCCTATAATTGAATGTGTGCCCACTAATCAAATCATGATCTCTGAAGGTATTCACAATGTTCCCACAGTGTCCACTGTTTTGTTTCTAATTACAATGCTCATATAATTTATATAGATTGGCTTCAAGATTTTATGCAATTTCAACTGTACAAAAAGTGGTGGTGTAGCATTAAAGTACACATACTATGAAGGAAACCAAGCCAATGAACTGTAAATAGTAGAAAAGAACAGTCCATAGCAAAAGGCAACACGGTGCAGGTAAAATGCATCACTTGGAGTCTCAAAATACTTAGGCTTGGATCCCATTCTACAACTTATAAGATATGCAACCTCTACTGTCTTTCTTGGAAATCTCAACCTTAATTTTTCCATCTAAAAGATGTTATGGCACTATTTTCCTTAAGTATTTGTGAGAACAACATCTTGAAAACATTCATTCCAGAGCCTGACACTTGGGAGTAGTTGTTAATTCCTCTGCATCAGTGAATACTCCTTTCCAGTAACCTATGGGCTTTCTGCAGTCCACACTTGTCTTGTCTTGACACTTTTTCCCTCTCTCTGCCACTTGCAATAAAACTCTAAGTTATTGCGCCTTCACTTTCAGGAGTTTTTTTTTCTGTTTCTATAGATAATTGTTGGTCTTTCCTTCAAGTTGGGGATTTTTTTGTTGGTGTTGGGAAAATCCTGCTCTATTTTAATAATGTCCTTATATTTTTATAATTATCAATTATGCAGCAGCACCCTAAAACTCATCATTTCTCTCTAACTAGAAGTTGGTATCCTTTCTATTTTTCCCAGTCTCTCTTAACTACTATTCTTTACTCAACTTCTATGACATAAGCTTTTGTAAATTACACATATGAGCTACCAGTTCACTTTTGTGTCTGGCTTATTTCACATGATCATTGCTGTAATGAGATCAAGATTTTTTTTTTTGAGTCTACATCTGCATTTTAAAAAATGGACCCAGATCTTTCATTTTGCAATGTTCTTATACAGTTTTAATATCAGAGTAATACTGATCTCTTATCATGCAGATGGAAGAAGTTCATCCTCTTTTTAAATGTTTTGAAATAAAAAGTGAATTAATATTAATTCTTCTTCTAAAGTTAGTGGTCAGTGGTGAATCCTTCTGGTCCTTGACTTTATTTTGATGAAATAATTTCTATTAATGATTCACTCCTTTTACCTATTATTGATCTGCCCCTGTTTTCTATTTCTTCAGATTTAGTTGTAGAGAGATATATGTATTCTGCAATTTGTCCTTTTCTTTCGTGTTATCATGTGTTGGCATGGGGTCTTTCCTAACAATTTCTGATGATCCTCTGTATTTCTGTAGTGTCAGCTGCAGAGTAGCTCTTTTGGGTCCTAATTTTACGTATTCTATCTGAAGAGAAACCAGAGTATCCTATGTTTATTTGCTTAAGTAGTTTCTCTTTCTCTGATTCTAAGAGTTTATGTGTTTTCTTTTTAAGAGCCAGTTCTTCATTATAATCATTTTTCCCTGTTTTATTTCTTCTCTAATACGATTTCTTCTCTAATAATTTCAAGTTTGGTTGCTACTTGTTTTCCTAGTTCCTTAAAAAAACAACAATAGGTTGTTTATTTGATATTTTTCCTATTTTTTAGTATAAGTGTTCTTACTTATAAACTTTCTTCTTAGTATTATTTTTAATATATTTCAAAAATTTTTCAATGTTGAATCTGAATCTCCAGGGATTTTAGAACTTTTAAACTTCTGGATTTCTTCCTTTATTCTACTGATTGTTCAAATCACTTGTTATTCTCCATACATCAATTTATAATTTTCAATATTTAACTTATTCGTTGCTTCTAGTTAGAAAATATGTTGATTTGGCTTCAAATGTTTGAGCTGAGACTTGTTTTGTGTCCTACTCTACATTTGAACCCAAAATATGTTTTGTGTGCTGCAAGAATGTGCGTTCCATAGCTGCTGGAAGGACAGTTGTGTTAACTATCTCCACTTGGCCAGGGTCTAATTTAAATTCAGTTGTTTGTTGTGTTCCTTGTGGTTTTGTTGTTGTTGTTGTTTTTTTTTTTTTTTTTGAGTCTGGATAATCTCTTCATTAAGGAAAATACCCCTTAATTTTTACTGTACCAAAGTGTATCTCTCCGTTATCTGCACTAATTATTGCTTGCAATGTTATGTTTGTGGGCCCAAAGACTCAGAGCCCTGCACTAGAGGGACTGCGAGCCTGGCTGAGTTGGTGCTTGCGCCACAATGCAATAAGGACTTTCTCTTTGCTCTTTTTTATTTAAAGGCATGTTTATCATGTAAGTATGAATACTTCTTCCACCTGTTGGACTTTGCTCTCATGGACTATTCTATCCCATCCCTCCATTTTCAATTTATACAAAGGATGATCCAATTAGAGAATATTTAAATAAAATAAGTTACAGTGAATGCAAGTTGCTTTTACCCCCTTAAATACTCCCTCTTGTATCAAGCACACATCTCATTGATTCTGCTGCTTTCTGAAGCTGTCTTGAAAATCTCTGTGAATCTCTTCATGACATATGATTAAAAATATGGTGAATGCTTTTATGAATGCCTTTCAATGAAAATCCAGGTTTATAAAAACATCCAGATGTTCCTCAGCTAACTCATTCACTGGATTAACATCATGTAACTTTTGTATCTTCCTGAACTCAAAATGGCTATGAAAGGCAAACACTTTGAACTGATTCAGAATATCAAGCCAGCCACAACAATGCAGCAAAAAACACAGAGGAAACTTGCATACCTGCAGATAAGTGTGCTAGAGCAAGGGATAGGGAGTAAGTCAGTGTGTCTCTGGCAGTATACTTTTTTAACTTTATTTATTTATTTATTTATTTATTTATCTATTTATCTATTGTGGAACCAGGGATTGAACTCAGGGCGTGGCGCTTGCCAGGCAAGCACTTATTTTACAGAGCCATCTCCTGAGCCCCTATTTTTTAAAATTTAATCATTCACCAGAGGTTTTGGTCATTTGTATTTCATATACATAGAGAGGAAGTGAGTTATTTTTTTTCTGCAGAACCAGAGATTGCACTCAGGCCCTTGTGCTTGCCAGGCAAGCACTTATTCTACTGAGCTATCTCTCCGGCCCATGACTACTTTTTGGTTTTTTTGTTTGTTTATTTGTTTTTTAAGTGAGTTGTTGAAAACAACATTTAATTGTGTCTTGTAGATTTTTCTTTTTATATCAGGTCATGCTTTTACTTGACAAATGTAATTTACACACAAAGTAATTATTGATAAATAATGTCGTAACAGCTATTTTGCTGTGATATTATATATTTAATTTTATTTTAATTTCTTTCTTTTCCCTCACTAATACTTGTAAGAAAACTAAACTTTCACTCTTTACATTTTGAATTTTTGAATTTAACTTTATATATTTCTCTATTGATTTCCCAATATATTAATATACTGATTGCTATAATTTTATGTTTTGTTTTTTATTTAGTATGGAATCTATAGGGTTTCACTACATAGATACAACTTCTAGTGATTGTCCTGTTTTCAGCCTCCCAAGCACTGGGATTAGAGGTGCAAGCACCACACCCAGTCTCAATCCCTCTCAACAAGCCCTGGGGGGGGGGCAGCATGGCATGTTGGGAATCAAACCCAGGCCATTTGTATTTCATATGTTCGCTACCTAAGCAGGCACTTTGGTCCGCTGAGCTATCTGGCTGGCCCTTGCTAGATTGTTTTCTGCTAACCAGTATACTAAAGATATAAATGGCTTAAATGCTCTTTTCGTGATGTTCTTGCTTTCTGAATTTGTTTTGTACTCAGCCACCAGTGAATTTTACTGTTTCTCATGCTTTCCTATTTATTCAAAGAATTACCTTTAACATTTACTGCGAGGCCATTCTAGTAGAGATTTATTCTTGCTTCTGTTTCTCTGTGAGAGTCTCTATTCTCCAGTTTAATTTTTAAATTAATTTTATTGAGAAACAGCGATGAGACAGTCTTAAAACCGATTAATAGTACAATTTCAATAATTAATACATTGCATATTGTTATTTTCTTAGTGGTTATTCATAGTACAAGATGCAAACATGATAATCTGTCCAAATACTATTGGTACAAATCTTTCTTCTCATTAAGAGAAAGTAGCTCTATTTCTATCCTATTTTCTAGATACACATACAAAATGGTCCTTCCTTTCTATCCTCTTTTTTTGTTTAGTTTTGTTAGAAAGAAGTATTCCATTGCCATTTCAATATTGTGGGTGATTGAATTCAGCAAAATAATCCAATATAGTCCAGTAGTCCATAATAGTAGTGGGTCATCCACAGGACTGGGAATGTCAGAAGTTGTTGATTTGAGCCTTTCAAAGCTCAGCATATTACTATAGCTTTACTTTGTATACCTCATTTTTATACTTTTCTGCTGGATGGTTTTGACCAAGAAAAAGCATGACATGTATAACAAGAAATGTAACTTTTGTATCTAATAAGATCAGTCAAGTCCCCTCAGGATTTATCCTGTTAGCCTGTACCGCAGTTGGCAGATCCTTTGTCAGTGTCAGCCAGCTTGATCAATTTGCTTTCTGGAAAAGCCTGAGAATGTTTTCTCTCCATGTGACTCTCCTTAGGCACACTATACATTCTCAATCATTCTACTCTATGGCCCCATAATCTCCTTGATCAGAAAATTTGGGACACAAGTGAGTTACATGGTGCTACAGTGTAAGTTCTCCTATGTCCTGACTCTTCACTGACCTTGAAAGGCTAGGGATAAATTTTGGCTGTCCTTGCAGTCCTTCTTTTTCTCTAATTTTTGGTATTTAAACTTAGGTTGTTAATCCTCCAGGAGAGAAGCTTATTATTACCCTAAAACATATGCAGTTGGGTTTAACCTCACTACCTGTCTGAATATCAAATATCTTAGGCATAACATGGAACAGGTATTTTCCATCAAGTATTGATATATTAAACTTTAATTCTCTACAGAATATAGAGAAAAAATAAATAAAAATATTTTAAAAATATGAATAAACAATTACATATTTTTACACAGAAATTTAAAAATCTAATCATATACAGCATTGCAGCAGAACAGTCCGATGAATTTTTTTTTTCTTGTCTCTTTCTTTGATTTATTGCCCTTTAAAAAAAAAAAAAACATTTACTTGAGAGACAGTATGGCAATAATGGGTATGCCATAACAACGAGTACGCATTTAGAAGACCAGAAGGACAGGTATTCCAAGTGTGACCCTTCTATTACATATTGCTTTCTTCAGTGCAGTTGCTTAGTTCACAGGTATCACCATACATAGTTAGTCAGGGTGAGATCCTACCAACTAACTGCTAGTTTTGAAAATCTGCTGATGTTTCTCAGGATCATTACCTTATCCATTTTGTGTGCTTAAATGTATGGCTTTGCCTGTCATTTTTCCCAGTTTTCCTCCTTGCCCTCTCCTCCTTGTCCAATCCACAAGTTCTTGTTTTCCAATTAATTGTGTTATACTTTTCTATTTGTATTACTTTTGACTTCTTGTACTAGGGAGACTATATGATATTTCCACATGTGGTTCTGGTTTATTTAACTTATGAGTATCTTCAAGTGGCATCCACTTAAATATAAAGGCTTGAACTTTATCATTCTTTCTTTATAGCCGAGTAATACTCCATTGCATAAAAATACCAAATCTTTTTCATCCATTCCTAAGGTGACATCTCAATTGAATTAATTTCTGCTCTAATCATTATGATTTCTTCCCGTCTTTGGGCTCTGAACTTGGATTGCTCTTTCTTTTGTAGATGTTGGAGGTGCATCATTAGGGTGTTTATTTTGTTCCCATTCCCACGGTTGCACAGGAGCCCTCTCAATTCGCCTTTTGGTTGTTTCCAAGATTTGGCTATCACAAATTGTGCTGCTAAAAGATAGGTACACATATATCACTACAATATGACATTTTCAGTTCCTCTGGGAAAATTCCCAGTAGTGGGATAGCTGGTTTGAATGGGATTCCCAGCCCTAGTTTTTCAAAAAGTCTCCACACTGACTTCCACAATGGTTGCACCAGTCTACATTCCAACCAGCTATGGAGAAGGGTTCCTTTTTCCCCACAGCATCTCCAACATTTGTTGTTGGTTAATTTCTTTATGATAGCTATACTTTCTGGGGTAAGACGTTATCTCAGTGTTGTTTTAATTTGCATTTCATGGATGGCTAGTGATAAGGAGCATTTTTTCATATATTTATTCACTTGTTTAATTTTATCATCTGAGAAGTGTGTGTTCATCTCAGATGCCCATTTCTGGACTGGGTCTTTAAATTTTGGGGCCCTAATGTTTCTTAGTTCTTTATAGTTTCTAGAGAGCAGACCTTTGTCTGAATGCTTATTAATCAAGATTTTTCAAAATTTTTGTGTTGTCTTTTCACTTTGTTGGCAATTTATTTTGACATGCAAAAACTTTTCAATATGAGGAGGTCCCAGTTGTTAATTCTTTTCTTTCAAGTATTACCCATATGATTTGATTTTTGTTCATTAACTCTTTACCTACCCCTATGTCTTTAAGGGTTCCTCTTACTTTTTCTTCCAGGATATTTATTGTTTCTGTTTTAATGTTTAGATCTTTAATCCACTTTGATTTAAGCTTAGTGCATGGTGATAGACCTGGGTCAAGTTACAGTTTTTGGCATGCAGAGAGCCAGTTTTTCCAGCAACACTTGTTATAGAGGCTATCTTTCTTCCAGTAAGTGTGTTTGGCCCCTTTGTTGAAGATCAGGTGGCTGAGTGTGTTCATAGAGACCTCTACATCTTCTAATCTATTCCATTGATCCTCAGGTCTATTTTGTTTCCAGTACCATGCTGATTTTATCACAGTATCCTTGTTGTATAACTTCAAGTCAGGAATTGTAATGCCTCCTGCCTTGTTTGTTGCCCAAGACTGCCTTTGCTATTCTAAGTCTTTTATGGTTCCATATAAACTTTAGGAATGATTTCTCTAGGTCTGTGAGGTATGTTGGTGGTAGTTTGATAGGTATTTCATTAAATCTGTAGAGCAATTATGGGAGTATGGCCATCTTCACAATGTTGGTTCTTCCTATCCAGGAGCATGGAATATCTTTCCATTTTCTGAAATCCTCTACAATTTCTTTTCTCAGAGTATTGTAATTTTCCTTGAAAAGATCTTTGACTTCTTTAGTTAGATGAATTCTAAGGTATTTCATTTTCCTTGGTGCTATTGTAAAAGGTACTGTTTCTCTAATTTCCCTCTCAGTGTGTTTGTTATTTGTGTAGAGGAATGCTACTTACTTTTGATTAGTGACTTTGTATCCTGCTATGCTACTGAATTTGTGTATCAATTCTAGTAGCTTCTTGATGTAGTTTTTTGGGTCTTCCAAGTATAGTATCATGTCATCTGCAAATAATGATAATTTAACTTATTCTTTACCTATTCTTATTCCTTTTAGTTCTCTCTCTTGTCTAATGGCTCTAGCTAATGATTCCAGAACTGTATTGAACAGGATGGCCATAGAGGACATCCTTGTCTGTACCAGATCTGAGAGTAAAAGATTTCAGTTGTTCCCCATTTAGAGTTATGTCAGCCATTGGGTTGTCATAGATGGCTTTTATCAGATTGAAGTAGAGGCCTTCTATTCCAATTTTCTGTAGGACTTTGAACATGAATGAGTGTTGGACTTTGTTAAATGCCTTTTCTGCATCAATTGAGATGATCATGTGGTTATTAGATTTCGCTCTATCGATATAGTGTATTACATTTATAGATTTGTGTATATTGAGCCATCCTTGCATCCATGGGATGAATCCTACCTGGTCATGGTGTATAATCTTCTTGATGATTTGCTGTATTCTATTTGCTCATATTTTATTGAACATTTTTTCATTTATGTTCATGAGGAGATTGGCCTGTAGTTCTCTTTTTTTAGTTGCATCTTTCCCTTCTTTTAATATGAGTATAATACTTGCCTCCAGGAATGATTTTTGGAGGACTGCTTCCTTTTCAATTTCATTGAAGAGTTTGAGGAGTATTGGGATTATATCTTCCATAAATTTCTTGTAGAATTCAGCCTTTAATTCATCATGGCCTAGACTTTTCTTTGTCGGTAGGCTTTTTATTATATTTCGTATTTATTGGCTGTAATTGAGTGATTGACAGTAGTTATATCTTGTTTATTCAGTTTTGGTAATTTGTACCTTTCTAGGCATCTGTCCACTTCTTCTGTGTCTTCTATTGTGTGAGAGTAAAGGTTCTAAAAGTAGCTATTGACAGTCTTCTGAATTTCCACTGGGTCTATGGTAGCTACACCTATTTTATTCCTTATTGCTTGTATTTGACATATTTTTCCCTCTTTTTGATGAGGTTAGCTAGGGGCTTATCAATTTTATTTAATCTTTTAAAGAACCAGATTTTTGATTCACTAATTCTTTGAAGTGTTTTCTTCATCTCAATTGAATTAATTTCTGCTCTAATCTTTATGATTTCTTCCCGTCTTTGGGCTCTGAACTTGGATTGCTCTTTCTTTTCTAGATGTTGGAGGTGCATCATTAGGGTGCTTATTTGTTCCCATTCCCACAGTTGCACAGGAGCCCTCTCCATTCATTTTTAAAAGCAATAGATTTGTAGTGGCCCATGTTCTCAATGGACACACATTTTCTCCTTCACCACCATGGAAAACCACAGGCCGCTATCTCCTAGCTTATAGAAGTTCTGAAAAAGATGTCTTAGGTGAATTGAGATTTTCCCATTTACTATGTTGAACTACACATATTACTACTTCACTATTTTATAATGAAGTTAACATTAAGAATGATCCCTGGATAATTAAATGCTTACATTAATATAATTGTGATAATAATTGAATACATTATATGTACTTTATTACCATTTAATTAGTTCAGGAAAATTGATCACGGAAATGTCTTAGAAGTTTAAAATAAATTCAGGGATTCTTGAAGCCAGTTATTATTGGCAATTAGTTCCATTTAAAAACAAATACTATAAGAAAAAAGGACTACAAATACTAAATTTAAAACAATGTAAGACTTATTTTTAAGTCACTTCTACTTTAGTAACATATAGAAAATGGAAAAAAGTTCTGAGTTTAATATATCATAAACATGTGAAATAAGACCACTGTAAGTCTCTTGAGCTGAATTACAATATTTGTGTAGCATTTAACGTGTCATAAATACATGATAAGCCAAAGATACATTTGCTTTAATGAACTGTTTTCATGACTGTCAAGATCTTTTTTAAAAAACACTGTTGCTTTTCTATTTGATAGCAAGAATATTATTTTAAATACAAAATCATTCAGCAACATTTATCAGATGCCTACTATCTGCCAGTCATTGTGCTATGCATTAGGACTAGCTCACCACTTAGGATCTGCTTCAGATTGTACTAATACTACACAGTGTGAGATAAAATTATGGTAACTGGATAAAAATTAAAGTTTAACTTAATTCAAAGAGTAGTCAAACTTTCACATTTGATTAAAGGAAAGGCCTATTCTGGTTAATGTGATTTTTGTTAATTAAGAAATTATTAAGGAGTAACTTAAGTGAAATCTTACACCATAACTTCTTGCATTAATTTACATCTGTAATCATATTCTGTTTCCACCTCTGGGGGCAGATTTCAGGTTCAGATTTTCAATTTTAAATATTTTGAACTTGCATACCCATTGGTCATTTTGCTGCTTCTTTCAAAAATATTATGCTTAATCTAAAACACATAATCATTTACTGAAAATACTTATGCATTTGAGTATTTGTGTGCAGGTGTGTAGGGCCAAATTACATTAAAGTAATGTCTATATCAGGCAGGTATGAGTTCATCAAAGAAAAAAAATCACCCAGTTTTTAAAATCACATTAACCAGAGTAGGCCTTTCCTTTAATCAAATGTGAAAGTTTGACTATTTGAATTAAGTTAAATTTTAATTTTTATTCAGTTACCATAATTTTATTTCAAGCTGTGTACTATTATTACAACCTGAAGCAGATCTTAAGTGGTGAGCCAGTCCTAATCAACTGACAAATGTACAGTTATAGAAATCATTATGCTGCTGTTGAATTGTTACTAGAATCTCATTATATACAATATGGGTCCTTACTGAAAAGCAGGTCAACCAGTGAGGAAAAATAAAAATTGGGGAATTGGATCTTAAACTGAATTCAGGAAAAATATTTTCATCTTGCTTTGAGTCTTAAGCTATTTGTTTTGTGATACACAGTGAATTGAACCCAGAGAATTTCATCTTCTACTTTCTCTTGCGCTGTGTGTGTGTGTGTGTGTGTGTGTGTGTGTGTGTGTGTGCATTGAAAGTAGACGTGGGGATAAATCTGCACCTGTTACATAATGTGTGAAGACCTGATTAAGTCTGAACATGTGCTCATTAGTGATTACAATGAAGATTTAGGTCTACGTGGGTGAAGGAATTTCATAGTAATACCAGATGTAAAATTCCTTTTTCTTTTTGGATTGGCGATTTCAGTACATGCTTACAAAGTAGAAAAAGCTTCCATAGTGCTCTTATTAATGAGCAGCCATCTGACTTTGGCAGCCTTGTCCTCATGAGCAGGAAAAACGCGTTCTTGTTTATTGATTGCCTATTATCTACGGAGCAAAGGTACGCTTGCAAAACACATGATAGCCAGTCTTCTTGGAAGTAATAAAAAAGTGTAATACACAAATACAGGACAAGCTGTGGAAAAGGAAAATTTCTGCAAGTCATATCATTTGAGCAGTGATGTGATAGAAAATCAGGACTGGACCAAGAGACTGTTTTCAATCCTGCCTGGTCGCTGGCATCGCAGGAAACTGCAGAAGCAGTGCTGGTGCCTGCGCTTCTCCCTCAGTCTTTCAGCAGAACTCGTCCACTCAGCGTTTTGTAAGCTCCTCAGTGAGCATGGTTTTTGCCAAGGATAAGAACTCCACAAATCTAGGAAGCAGCAATAGTGGAGCAAAGGCTGAGATGTGAAAAAGTTGATTATGTCCAAGTAACTAAAAGTATCCTCCTGTGCAGTCAAGAAGCTCAAGGATGAAGGACAGGAGTGAGACAGTCCCGGGCACCAGCGGCCACTTGGCGGAAGGGCACGCAGACACTCTGCTTGGGTGAGGCAGGGGTGGTGGCGGGCGGCTGCACAGGTGTCTCACTGGGATCAGATATTTGGGCATGATAACTGACACAATTTAAGCCAAATTGCACTAACTGTCTACAGGTTAACACATACGCTTCATAAAGAATGGTTTGAAGTCTATTTAAAAGTTAAGCTAGAAGAGATGTGTCTGATAATTTTTCATACAATTAATATTAAGTAGTTTTGAACCAAATTTCCTACCATCCCAATACAGTAAAGAAGTATCTGCTCTTAAAATGATATCTAAAATGTAACTATGGGCATTCAGATACACATGCAGCAAAGTACACTGCTGTAAAGTATTAGTCCTAACTTGGGAATAATGCAACTTGGGGAGGACAGGAATTTCATGGGACAAACCATATTGATGAGTTGGGACAATGTCATGTGAACTGCACATTTCTCAGAGTATAAAGATAGATATAAATATGTTAAAGCTATTACAGTGTAAAGAGAGAATAGGTGGCTAGAAAGAAAAAGGAATAAGGTGTGAAACAGTATATGTGCAGCTAGGAAAATTACAATTAAAGATTTGGTAGCATACCAGCAAAGATTAAGTAATGATATCTTCTCTAGAAACTGGGAGGCAAACCCATAAAAACAAAAACCCTGCCAAATCTAGTATTTTAGTATTTTGGTTAAAATGGCAGTACCTAGAAATTAACGTACAAGGATAAATATTTTAGAAGGCAGAGACTTCTGCTTGGCCATCACGGTTTCCAATATTTGGTTTTTACTAACTATCAAGGGTTTTCTTCAATTGTCTTGTTTGCCTGCACAACCCACGTTTGAGGCAAAGCTCATATTACTCATGCTTTGGGGTGCGCACTGCTTTATTATTGCCCAGTAAGGGCGACGTTAAGAACCCGTCTATGGATTTGGAAACTGAATGCAGAAAAAGAGGTTTGGGTCTGTAAGTGCATCCCATGACCTTGGCCTTCAGATCTGTCAGGGACAGACCCATTACATTCTTCGGGAGGAACTGTGCTGCCCGCCCTACGCCAAGAAGCTCTGCTGCAGGGTTCCTGTTGGCTGCGGACAAGAGGGCTCTGCGCTTCTGTGTCCATGCTGACAGTCCGACCGAAAAGATAAAGCCATTCTCATAGACCGTATCTCAAGAGCGGTAGAAGAGTGAGATCTCTGGAGACATCTCTGAACTGCACTCCTTCTAAACTGGGTTTTCTAATTACATGATCCATGAAGTCCTCTTCATTTTCTAAGCTATTCTGCGCTGTTTGTCTGACAACTAAGAAGAGTGTTCAATGAATTGCAGGGACAACACTAAAGCTCTTGAGCTTGAGCCTAATATTCCAAATTTTCATTTTTCCTGCATCATACCCTACAGCTCACTTGCCTGTGCCAGCTCTCCATTATATAAGATGCCACACTTCCTTTTCTTACTTGCTAACCAGGTCATGAGCTCTGACTCAAGCTGGGTTAGGCTACATTTAGAATGACTGATTGAAAGAGGGACTAATGGAATATTGATAAAATGATGAAGGCTTCCACTAAACAGGAGGAGGAATTGAATGATTTTATATACAACATGTGACTATGTTAACACATTGTATTCCTTTTTCTTTTTCTTTGGGGGGCCATCTCAACCCCCTGGAGAGCGGGACGGGGGGCATGTGCTGCCCAGATCGAGCCGCAGTCCCCTGCGCCTGTCTAAGCAGGAGCTTTGGACCACTGAGCTATCTCGCTGGACCCAACATACTGTATTCTTGAAAAAATTTGAGGAAATGGATGGAAAGTGTAATCACAAAAATCATAACTATGTGAAGAGAAGTTTATTTTAAATGTTATTTCCCTTTTAAATACTTTACTACTCTCCAGGCCTGCCATGCTGGCTCCGCCCCCAGGCCACACTGAGATGGCAATTGAGACCGGGCGTGGTGGCACACACCAGTAATCCCAGCTCTTGGGAGGCTGTAAACAGGTGGATCACAACTAGTCTGATTTAGTAGTGAGACCCTGAACACCCTGTAGACCCTTCACTAAAATTAAAAAAAAAAGTTGACTAGCAAAGTAACCTTCTACTACTTAATAAGAAGTGTTTTATTTACCAAACAGTAAATTGATAATGAAAACATTCTAAATTTTTAACCAATAAAAAGATATTTTATAAAGTATTTTAAAGCAGAAAATATATTAATATTTCAAAATTGTTGCAGAAGTAGGTTTTAAATGTTCATATAACAAAAACAAGGTAAATATGTGAGACACTATATATGTTACTCAGACTGATCATAAGTATTATATATATGATACTGTTAAGCACTGTTAGAATTTTAAACTGTTTCTGTACTGTGCATAAACTATCTACGTGACTATGCATCCTTAAATTCTTTTATCCATTTCTCCATCTATCCATCTGTCAATTCTATTCCATATATCCATATATTTTATTTTTTCAATGATTTCTTAATATATTTCTTTTTATTATCATCTATTTAAATTCACATTTTATTCTTAGCAGAACATGTTTGCAGTATGTAATGATCACAGATATGCAACAGGTAGAGCTATACATCCTAGTTCTTTTAACATGCTGATCCCCTCTTTTATTTATCTCTTGGTCTCCTTTCCATTTTCAAAAGATTTGTCTCATTTTCTATGACCTATACTTTATTTTCCTCTTTGTTTATATCTTGGATTTCTCCTACCAGAGACACTATGTAATGTTTCAGCTTA
The DNA here is from genome assembly GCF_000260255.1 of Octodon degus. Classification (NCBI taxonomy): domain Eukaryota; kingdom Metazoa; phylum Chordata; class Mammalia; order Rodentia; family Octodontidae; genus Octodon; species Octodon degus. The sequence continues at coordinate 23,775,873 of NW_004524588.1, forward strand.
TGTGTCTGATTTATTTCACTTAGAATTTTGGTCTCAGGTTACATCTATTTCCCTAAAAAAGTCTCATTTTTTTTATTATACACAATGGAGTACTACTTAACTGTAAAGCAGAAAAACATGAGTCATTTGTGAGAAAATGAAATGACAATGAGGCCAAAATTTTAAGAGAAATAAATTAGATATACAACCTTAACTAGTGCATGGTTTCTCTAAAAGGAGACATGAGGGATATTTCTATATATATATATATATATATATATATGAATAAAGAAATAGGAAATAGGGGGGTAGATTTTTTTCAAGAGGGAAAGGAATCGGGGACCACCCACTCGGGGTCCCCTCCTGTCCCTCTCTCAGACAAGAGCTTACATTCCCCCAGGAAATATATTCTACTCATAAGAAAAAAGGGAAGGGAATTCAGAGATTTTTAGGAAGGAAGAAGAACAAATAAAAGCTAACAACAGGGTGTGTGTGCAATGCTCACCCCAGTGAGGAGTGCAGTCCCTGTAGACTAACCAGGGGTGAGTGTGCAGGTGCTCACTGCAGTGAGGAGTGCAGTCCCTGTACACTAACCAGGGGTGAGTGTGCAGGTGCTCACTGCAGTGAGGAGTGCAGTCCCTGTAGACTAACCAGGGGTGAGTGTGCAGGTGCTCACCCCAGTGAGGAGTGCAGTCCCT
>NW_004524588.1:23777169-23800496 GCF_000260255.1 Octodon degus
AATTAAACATTGTTAGAAATTTATTTTGAACTATGTGTCCGAGCTGCATTCTGAGACTAGAAAAAAAAGAAAAGTGAAAACTGAGTAACCCATGCTAAACCTCAAAATGAAACTAAATTGTTACTTGACCTTAAGGTGAAGTGGAGAAGGGGACCGCTACAGTACCCAACACAGCCCTGGCAGAAAGTGGAACACCTTTTGCTTCAATGTTTACTTCATGTAATCCTTCTGTCCTCACAAAAGTAACTTGAAGAATGTTGATTTTGACCACAGTTACTTTTCCATTGTTCTGTTTCCCTGTCCCCACTAAAAGCAACTGAAGTGAGCACTTTGGTTTTGTTCTTCATTTCTTATCTTTTTTCTTTTTTCTTTTTATGTATTTAGTACAGGGTGTACAGGGTCTTGCTATACAGACCAGACTTGTGATCTTTTCTATTTTTCAGCCTCCCAAGCACTGGGATTACAGGTGCCTGACCCCACACCCAGTCTCATTCCCTATCTCAGCCTGTTCCGGGCGCAGAGCCAGCAGGGCAGGCCTGGGATCAAATCCGGGTTCCTGTGTCTGCCTAAGCAGGTGCTTTAATCTGTTGTGTTGTCTGTCCAGCCCTCTTTCTCTCTTTCTGTCTTCAAAATAAAATCTGTGGTTCAGCTCATTGAAATACTTATGTTTTATGAAATGTTACTCTTTTAGAAGTGAAAAGAAATGTAATGTTTTACATTGTTGTAATCATGACTGACAATCTAGACAAGTATTATTTCTTCACTAACTTATTCAGAAAAGAGAAACATGTTAAACAGAGGATTAACTGAGATTTGGGGAAGTTAATATCAGATTTCAATGGATAGGAAGTGAGAATATTCTAGTAAAAACTGCTTAAACTCGAGAAATCTAGTTTAGATAGGGAAGGCGAAGGGGTTTCCCAGGATGCTTTCCATTTGTGGAAGTTGCACACAGCTTTTCTCTTCTCCACACTGTGGAACAGATTTGCCATTCTTTGAAATTTGCTGAACTTGCTTCCTTTTTATGTTTTCTGAGCCTACTGGTAGGGAATGAAACATATTTAAGAATTTTTGGTTCCCATTTTGGCAACAAATATCAATGGCATTTAGAAAGCATATTGGCTAATTTAAGTGTTTCCAAAACTCTTTAGTATGCTATCAGAAGTGCACTCCTATTTTTACAGCTTGCACCAGTTTGCCTAAGCTGTTTAAAAATGAAATATGGCACCCAGAGATACATCGTTTGCAGGAGTGGTGAAGGCATGAGGAAAAACAGGCTTGAAGCGCTGTATTTGCATTAAAGTACTGCTTTACTGCCATGCAAACAGTGTCTCCCTTGAAATGGAAATTGTTAATAAATCCAGCACTTTATGGCTCTGCCCTGTAAAAGCCTTTTTGAGGAGAGGGGGCCACTTTCCCTTGACGGAACAGTGCTATCATTGTTCAGCCGAGCAAGTGGAAGTGCGCCTCGCGAATCAGCAGCACACTAGCTGTGCTTCACGTGGACGTCCTTCATCACCCATGGACCGTGGATGAAACACTCCTGGCCTTTTTAATACTCCTTCTTGAAAGTTGAACTTCAAATTTTGCTTTTATGTGAAAGGAATGTAAGGAGCCTTTAAACTCTGGCTGCGACACACACAGCAGCGCAGAGCCCAGCAGTGCCAACACCTGTGTGGGCTTTGTGTCTCTGGTCACTTCCCTGCCACTGCGGAGGCACATCGTCATCCTAAAATCACCCTCTGTGTGGAAGAGCCCACAGCAAAGCAGCCTGGCCTTGGTAAGATCCATATTTGTGAGTACTGTGCATTAAAAATTAGAGTAGCCAGGGAACATTACAAGGTATGGGAAGTATATTACAGAAACTCTTGCCCAATAAAATAGACAAATGATTTCAGTAACTCTCTTGGCTCAATGCCAAATAAGAATAAACAGCTTGTCAGCCTGAACGTATGTCACTTAATGAGCGCCAACCATGGTGAAGTAATAATTCCCTACAACAGGTGGCTTGCTGCCTTTTTATATCAGTGCTCAAAAAAAAAAAAAAAAAAAAAAAATCAAAATCTAGCCTGGAAAAAAATTCAATAGCTTGGGGCTGGGGATGTGGCTCAGTGGTAGAGTTCTTGCTGTGTATGCACAACATCCAGGGTTCAATCTCAGCACCACACACACACACACACACACACACACACACACATACACAGAGCCTACTAAGATATTAATAGCCATCTGTTCTCCCATATTCTCCATGCAGTATATGCTATCATGAGTAAATCAAATGCTAAAATATTTTGTGTTTCTTTGCTTTTGCTCTTTAACACAGACCCACACACAGATGGGGCCGGTTTCTGAGAAACTCAACCGTGAGTTTCTCATTTTTTTAGGTCTCCTGGTTCCTGTTACTTTGACTGTTTTAGCTATTGAAACACAAAGAAATGAGTGACTTTTTAATGGCATAAAATATACTTGCAGGCACTAGTGAGATACTGAGATATCAGTGGCCTGGCTCCCCCGATGTGGGTGGAAGCGTGAAGAAGCCTGGAGTGTTATTTGCAGACTGTTGCTGCACAGTGTGTCTCACTCATGCAACGAGTGCCTGTTATGCCACTCAGTTCTTCAGGATACCATGCAGGAAGACAAGCATGGGTTTTGGGGAAAAGAGCAAATAAAAGCTCTGAAGCAAATGTAAGTATTTATCATTTGCCATAAAATACAGAAAATAATATAGGAACTTCTGTACCTGTCAATCACACTTAAATTGGAACCTGCAAAATTTAGCAGTAGAGAAGCAATTCTTACCCTTTATTTAATAACAAAAAGCCTCTTGCACCATCCTGTCGCTTTCACTGTGTACATGCATGTCTGTATATCCCCACAAGCTTGATGGGAACTACATTCTGTGTGAGCAGATTTCATTTCTAGGTAACACAATACTTTTTTCTACAGATGCTCAAAGTTAGGGGTGGGGTATTGGCTACCGTTTCTTCCCCTCAAAGGCTTTCTCTGCGCTTCTGTGGAGCACAGCTTCTCTCTCAGCTTTTGCAACATGTTCTGGAGAGAAGTTCCTATCCTTCCCGGCCCTCACCATTGTTCAATATTTAGTTAGTTCCTTCCTGGACTCTTGCATCAAACTTAGCTGACTGTTGTGCTCAAGGATGTAAATGTACCTCCCCTGCGGTATTTGTAATTATTGAAGTTAGCTTATAAGCCCCTAATTCTAACTAAGAGTTTGAGGATCTTTTTATTTTGAAGAGACTGAGATGTACAGTACTTTAGTCAGGACTCCTCCTGAGACCTGAAGAAGGGTGAGAAGAGGTGCTTATATTAGGGGACTCATAAATTATAGGGGAATAGAAGTTTTCTATTTAAGAGACTTGATTGTACTTTTGTAGCTGTGAAAAATGGGACATTATATCATGTACATTAAAAATTAAACAAAAACATACTCTAAATATATCTTGAAAGATAACTTCTGTCAAGTCTTGAAAATTAAGACATTCACTATCATTAACCTATTTAAAACCTGTCAATAGGTTGGAATCCCTTTTCTCTATTGCCTGAAAAAGCCAAGACATCTTTACCTCCTGGGCTTCACTTGCACAGTTCTGGGGTTGTCCTGATGCACTTACAGCAGCCCCATCAACTTCCACAACCACGTTTTATTCACATCTCAGCTTCACCCATACCTCCCTTGGGAAAATTTTCAAAGCAAACTCATCCCTCCTGCTTCTTATGCTGACTTCACTGTTGTTGTCCCATTTTGGTTTCATGAAATCTTTTTGTTTCCATGTAGGGTCTTGCTGGTTACACAGGGTAGGCTGGAATTCACGACCTCAGGTGATTTTCAAACCTCACCTTCAATGCTAGTGCGGCTTGAGGTGGGATTCACATTTTGTGATTTCTTAAAACTTTTGAATATTTTTGGTATTTAGCAGGTTTGGAAACCACTGGACCAGATAATGAATTAAAAAGAATCAAGTTTCTCATTGTAACCTGAGTGTCTATAAACGGGCCTGTTACTCAAGCATTACTTAGCTACGGTATTGGCACGATCAAACCTGATGCATGTTTTCATTTGAATAATATCCAGCACATTTTACTGCACATTTAAGAATGGTTCCATGGATTACGAAGCACATCCTATTTTCTCATCCTGTTGAGGATATTTTGAAAAGAATATACACTTGAATTAAATAAAATTGTAGATAAATAACAAGATCCTGATTTCATGCTGTGATATGAAATAGTCTAAGAAGTAGAAACATCATTAGCTCCTTTGCATCAAATAAAGGTCAACTGTTTCTTCAAATATTGTTGCCCATAATAACACTGACTTAATTATGGTTTTCAAGAGCATTATCTTTTCAACTGTATACAGAAATATATATATATATATATATATATATATATACATATATACACATATATGTACATATATATGCCCACATATATAGATATGGACATATATATGGATATATATATATATATATATATATACACACACACACATAATAGGAAGATATTTTAAATGTATAGAATTTAATAAATATATGACTATAAAAATGTACAATATTCACATGTATACTTTTTCTATATTTCTGTATGCTTATGAGGAAAAATGCTTTTCTTTTTCTTCTTCTTTTATTTTATTTATTTACTTTTTTGCGCTACCGGGGATTGAACTCAGGACCCTGCACTTGCCAGGCAAGCACTTATTCTACTGAGTTATCTCCCCAGCCCACTGAAAGTGATTTTCATCAATTTATAAAATGTGATACTTTACACTGGAACGTAGTATAAGTATAGCTGGTAAAGTTTTCTTTGAGTCAGAATATTGCTTTCAATAATTAATTTATCTTTTCATAACATATCAATTATATTCTATGTAGTCCCAACTGGCACTTGAAATAGTAATTTGACTCGACATCAACTGAGAAAGTTTTTGAACCTGAATCCAATCACCCAATGATAACTACCTAAACTTTTTCTCGCAACTACAGATATTAACATGCAACAGACATTCTTTATATTTCAAGATTTTCAATTAGAGATAATATTGCAAATATTAGACTTGTAAAAAATTTCAGATTTATCATAGTTTTTATATAGGTTACCACTTTGTATATCAAAAACTAAGTACTTAGTCAATGCCAGGCATTGTTTCTGAGACTCACAAAATAACAGTAGAGAAGATCCTGCACGCTTATGAACTGAGTAAGCTGTTAGTCCTGACAGGTGAGCAGAGGCAGATAACCACAGCAAAGGACAAATGAACTCTTTGGGATGGAGCCAAACCTACCAAGAAGAAAATTAAAGAACTGGAGGGAAGAAGGCCGAGTCACAGTTTGATGAATTAGTATCCTATGCAGAGAACTACATTAAAATATTCATAGCACTATTACCATGGCTTGTGCTTTGATCTCATCTATTTTGCTAATTTATTTTTTTTCATTTTTATCCCCCTTCCTCATCCTCATGTTGTTTTCTTATCTAAAAGCCACTATTCTAAGATGTTTAATGTACACTCTACTTTGTGCATATCTTCTTATAACTAAATGTATTAGGATGAATGAATTGCAGTGAACCCATACATCTCGTTATCTTTTCAATGTTTTTATTCAGTCTTATGATTTTATGCATGTAATAGCCAGTGGCTTGTAAGTTCTATTTACTACACTGAATAGTTTTACTTATTCATTTTGGTGTGTTTCATGTCAGAAAATTAACCAATGATCTGCAGATGGGGAGGTGAACTATGTGTTCAAAGTCTCTGTAAAATTATAATCTTGTTTTTCACTGTCTGTGGAACAAGAGATTCTCAAGTTCAGAACTGTATTCTGGTATCATCTAATATAAGCTAATTTTCTATGATTGTATTGCCTCTTTCAGATGCTAGCAAAGTCAATGAATGTATCTGAAGTCTCAATTACATCCAGTGGTACCAATTAGAAGACCCCCGAATGCAGAGTTGAGCAGTTATGACAATGAATGACTTCTTGTTTTCAGAAAAATATATCTGGTGAAATATGAAAATACAGAAGGATGCCAGGGAAAGGATGTCTAAGTACATAAGCAGAGCCATTTCCATGAATGAGCTGGTAGGGAATTTTGTTCTAAATAGAACTCATGATGGGAAAACATTTCTCTGCAGACCATGAATCCAAGCATCATCAGAAAACAGGAGAGAAAATTACATAATCTAGCGAGTCCAAGAGAAGTTAGTATTTATGGTTATTTATAAATTTGTATTTAGGAGGTGCTGCATTACAAGTTGATAATATTCTCTAAAATTTCTTTTAGTTAGGATATCATTGTCTTTTATTATAATTCATGAAGAAAGTTTTCTTTCTCATATGCTTCATAAGAGCAACTGAAGAAAGCATAAAGTAAGATGTTAGTGTTGTGCTGCACAAATGGCAGACATGACTCAAGTGGAAGAGAACCTCATTTTCACTAGCAACTGGAGATGGAGAAAAGAAAAAATGCTAAGTCAACTCAGGCCCTGCAAGGAACTGATCTGTTTGCTCTCTAGCTGGTTTCCATGAGCACCTGGCCAGCTTGCTTCCAATACTTAATGGGGAGAGAAAACTATGACTGAGTTTTCTGCAGCACATAGTCTTGAATTCATAAATGGAGGTGGTAAAAGGAGGAAAGGAATAATGACGTGGCACTGTCAGGACTGATTTTTAGAAAAGCTAAATGCTGATTATTAATGTCTTAAAGTGGGACACTGTTACAATAAGTTATATATGTAGAAATCAGGTTAGCAGGAGCTGAGAAAAATATGTATTAAACAATAAGCAGAGTTAGAAAAACTTGAGCCATTTGAGAAAGAAGAATAAAGAAATTCTCTAAAACTTTTTAGTAGCTTTCTCCACCAAACATAAAAAATTTACACAGTAGCCTCCGTAATAGCCAAGGCATTCTGTGAGTATGGTAAACCTAGATAAAAGAAAATTCACTCTGTGAAAATGTTGGAATATAAAGGCAGGTCAAAAATGCTACAGCATTATTTTTAAAAAATTTCATGGCAGGAATTGTAAGGTATTTTACAACTTTGATTATTACAGTAGTCCTTTTTTCATGCAGTCTTAGATGCAAACTATTTCAAAATTTCTTTTTCTTTTAATATATTTAGTACAGGGTCTATAGAATCTCACTACACAGATCGGGCTCATAGTGATCCTTTTTATTTTTCACCCTCCCAAGAATTGGGATTACAGGCATGCACCACCATGCCCACTCTCATTTGCTGTCTCAGCATGCCCCAGGGGCGGGGCTGGAGGGCAGGCCTGGGATGGAATGCAAGTCCCTGTATCTGCCTAAGCATGTGCTTGAATCTGCTGAGCTATTTGGCCTATGATCATTTCTAAATTTCTACCAAAAACATATACACATAGGGCCAGCCAAATAGCTCAGTGGATTAAAGTGCCTGAAAGTAGACCCAGGTGCCAGGGGTTCAATCCCTGGGCCTGCCATGCTGGCCCCGCCCCTGGGTCTGGCTGAGATGGTGATTGAGACTGAGCGTGGGGCTGCACACCTGTAATCCCAGCTCTTGGGAGGCTGAGCACAGGCAGATCATATGAGTCCAATCTAGTAGTAAGACCCTGAACACCCCATAGACTCTTTCCTAAAATACAAAACAAAGAAACAAAACAAAACAAAACAAAACAAAAAAAATATATATATATATATATATATATATATATAAAAATTGTATTTATCTTGCTTTCTAATAGATTCTAACAGACATCAGATCGTCCAGCACTTCCTGAAGCCCTAAGTGACTTACCTATAACTTAAGGTCTATATGAATCACCTAACTCCACCCTGGTGAGACTGCCCAGAGTTCATTGTGGATTATGGTCTTGCTTCCTGCAACACATTTAAAAGTTTAACTTTCAAATAGTAGTGAAAATGTGAAAGTAAACTCTCATTTTATATCAGGGGACTGGGAAGCCCCTGTTCTGACACACAAGTGTAGGCATTAATTGTCACATACGAGGTGTGGTTTCTGGGATGCTCATCAGGGAGCAGGCACCACTCTCAGCTCAGTACCTCCATTACTTTTCCTTTGTACTTTCATCATGGTCATTTGCCTAAGTGAGAGTGCTTGGGTACCTGCAAGAAAGCAATTCTCTCTCGTGTGCTGTGAATCATTTCTTGCCATCTGGCATCAGGAAAGGAGTCTCATCGTCCCCTACAAAGGCAGTAAATTCTGCCTCTACCATAATTTGTTATTCTTGACTTCTCAGATAGCATGCCCAATAGGCAAACAATAAATTACATTTACATTCAGTTTTGAACATTTCGCTGCACAATATGAGAACACATTTTGTGAGTGATGAGTATGCTTCTTCAACTTAGTCCCAGAAGGAGAGATGCAAGGAGTGGAATCTCAGCTGAAGTGCAGGCCTCAACATCAAGACAAATACAGGACTATTTTTTAACTTCACCAGTATTTGAGGATTGCTTATTACGGCCGCAGGAGGTGGCTGATACACTGTCTCTGGAACAACAGGCACACTGTGACTATTCTTTATATGCACGTTCCACAGCACTGCCTATTTCTATAATCACATACCAGCATCTGTCCCCTGTAAGTTCTCAGTTCCCTGAACCTTTCTCTTTTCCTCTATATCTATAGAAATACTTTTCTGTACACAGTTAAAATATTTTAGTGTCTTCAATGAGTTCAATGTGTCTTTGGTAGATCAGACATTGTAATTTTTTCCAATTTAAATCCAGTCCAACTGCATGCATCCCCCTCCCCACCAGTGCACTGAGCCAGCAGTGGAGTCCAGGCATGGTGGTGCAGGCCCAAAATCTCAGCTGCTGGGGAGGCAGAAAACAGGAGGATCACTGTGTGTCTGAACTGCATAGTGAGACCTTGTACCAAAATCAATCAATTAATCAATCCAGTCCAAATTCAGTATAATTTGATAGTCCATGCAGATAAAAATATCCATTATAGATTAATTATGGTTGTACTTTTTAAATGTTATCAAGAGATGGATAGAGTTTTCCACTACAACTGACTAGGTTTCAACTTTTCAAACTTGTCATCATCTGTACAATATAGTAGAAGTAATTATGTGTGGATTCTAATATCCAGACCTCCAAAAATCTTAAACTCCTGACATCACCTGTTGGGACGCTTTTGTTACCACCATGGTAGCAGAAACCAGTTCAGCCTATTACAGGGGAAGCAGAAGTTCTCCTAGGCAAAAGCCAGTTCTACCCCTCAGACATGAGAGAAATAGAAAATCACTGATTTAGAATCCAGAATATTTTTAAGATGTTTGTTAATAGTTAAAAATAGAATTCAAAACTTTATGATTTACTCTTTTACAATAAACTCAATCTCAATAATCTGAACTTCTGACAAAACATTTAATGTAAACTTGTCATCATCTAAACAACCCTACCTCTTTTAAATCCAGGCCAAATACATGAGTTTTTCTACCCGTGTTTTCTCTTTTTATGTGTCCAACCACTTCCTCCCCCTATTCCTTCATGCCCAGTTTCCATTGGTGCCTTCTTTCTTCCTGCCTAGCTAGAAACTTAAACTGAGCATCTAAGCGGCCCTCCTCCAGCTACCACGGATCCTCCATGGTGCTTGCGGAAGAACTCTGACATGCGCTAACACACCAAATGGTCTTCTTCACTCTTCCTCCTTTTCTGATATCTACCAACTCATCTAAGTTTGAGAGTCACAAATGTTTTCCCCTTTTATTCTGTTAGGTTTTCCTTTAAGCTCAACAATCAGGCATGTCATTGTACTTATTGTAGATACTGGGAAACTGGCACCAAGAGAGAGTAATTAATTTGAGCAGAGTTTAAGGAGCTATCAAAGGCCCGGGAATATAGCCAAGGGGCACATTGCCTACATGGCAAGTGTGAGGTCCTAAATTTGTTTCCTGGTACCAAGAAAAGCAAACAAAGAGCAGTGTTAGAATCAGGAGTTAGATACAAGTAATGTTGAGGATTTTGTGCTTTAAATTTAGTTTAAAACAGTCAAACTCATTTATGTCTTTTTTTTACCTTTTTAATAGTGTTTGAAAAAGGAAAAGAAATTTGAAATGAGCAATAAACCCTGGCAACATAAGAAAAGCTATATATTTTCTGACTTCATAAAACTCAGAGAACATTAAGTAAGAAAAAATGCAAAGATATAGCATAGTACAGTACAGGAAAGTAGAGAATTATACTATGTGCTGCCACTTTACTGGTAAGTGAAAGATATTGAAGAGAAACAATAATTTAGCCAATTGTTTCTATGAAGACTTGCACCACATATATGCCAAGTTATTTTATATTTTTCTCTTTACATGGATTTTTCATTCCAAGAATGAAAGGGAATTATAAAAATACCATATAAATTAGTTCATTAATCTATGCTTAGATTAGGTCTTGCTTTACCTTGGTCTTAACCATCCAGCAGAAAAGTATAAAAATGAAGTATAAGAAGTAAAGTAATGCTGTTATGTTGAGCTGTAGGGGACTCAGGTCAACAATTTCCGACATGGCCAGTGAAGCGGAAGACTCAATACTATTATGGACTACTGGACTCTTTTAGAATATTTTGCTGAGTTAATACACCTATAATATTCAAATAACAGAACTTAACAAAAAATAAAAGGGATACAGATGAATGTCCATTTTGTATCTGTGTATTCAAATGTTAGGATCGATATATAGTTACATTCCCTTAATGAATAGAGGGATTTGTTCAAATGGTATTTGTAAATAGGATATCATGTCCACATCTTGTACAGCAATTAACCACTAGGAAGAATGTATGCAATGTGTTAATTATTGAAACTGTCCTACCAATTTGGTTTGAAACTGTCTCATTGCTATTTGTTTCTCAATAAAATTATGGGAAAAAATAACTCGAGTAAAATGTACACAATAACCAATTTTAGATGACATGCACAAGCAATCAGATAAAGAGATATTATTCAACTTAAATGATACCATGCTTTGATATGTTAGAACTTAAAATATTTGAAGATTTTGTAGGTATTCCTTAGCATTACCTGTGTACAATTCAAACTAGATAGGCAGATTAGGAACATCATGAAAGGTACAGACCAGTGAAGTTCACATGCACATTGAGGCTACCTTTAGAGCCGAGCTCTTCCCATCTGCAAAGAGCCCTGAGTAACAAGCCAGTGCAGAAGCACTGGTCAGTTTCCCATGCAGACCAGGAGCCAGCCTGGTACTGTGCACCCCCGGGAGGCCTTCATCAGGGCAGGTGATGGCTTGTCGCTGGCTTGCATGAGGTTGTTTAAATGCCATGTGCTCTGATATGCTCACATCAAAATGTAAGTATGTTCCATACTGTTACCAGTTTTACATTTTGTCATTCATATTGTGGTATGGTCTAAATACTGGCTTCATTGTTTGGTACCATACTTATTCCCTTAAATGAATCACTTTTGATTGTAGTAATAATAATGAAAAAATGATTCTTACACAAAAAGTATCCTTATTATTAAAATAGAAATTTATATGCATGGACATCAATACACAACAACCATTTGGATGAAATGTTCTCTAGTAGAAAGTATCAATTTGTGAGCAGGGAACTGCTGTGCTATAGAATGAGATTTATCATAAGCATGTAAAGCACAGCTGTTTCAGCCATTTTACATAATAATGCTTGGCATATATTTTCCTCTAGGTTTCTATTTATATAGATTCCATCTCACTCCTTTTATATTGCCAAGAACTTTATGTGCAGTCTCTTGCTTTCTTTTGCCTGGATTGTACTTCATAATTAAAGATGTACACACATACACACATATATATTACAGAAAATGAATAGAAGACAGTACTTCAATGTGCATAGGAAACTTCAACACAGAGGTCAAAGTTATTTATTTTGGAAAACCTGACATTTAATCTGCTCTCTGAATCCAGACTAGTTTTGGCTCTATTTTCTTTTTTATTTTTATTTTTTAATTTTTTTCCATAATTTTATTGATAAACAAATAGCAATGAGATAGTTTCAAATCAAATTGGTAGGTCAGCTTCAATAATTAACACATTGCATACATTCTTCCTAGTGGTTAATTGCTGTACAAGATGCTGACATGATATCCTATTTACAAACACCATTAGAACAAATCACTCTATTCATTAAGAGAATGTAACTATATATCTATCCTAACCAATTCTATTTTCTTTTTAAAACTGGATAAGAAAATTAGAGTTCCACCAACTAAGTTTAATCTTATACTAGTTCTATCTAGACAATCTACTGCTGATGTGAAGTGATGACAAGTATGAGTGTTGGTCCCTTCCCATTGTTGCAACTCCACACGGAGTACCCACATCTTACCGGAGGGGCTTGATTCTGGGCCATGGCCATGGTCCATGATCAGCTGCCTTCAGGGCAGAAACAGGATGGCAGAGAAGTGCAGCTGAGGAAAGGTGCTCACATCCTGGAAGCCAGGACACACAGGGAGACAGGTGGAGTCAGGAAGGAGACTGTCTCCGGTCATCTTCCTCCAACCAGGCTCCACCCACAACAACTCAGCACCAAGGGCCACATGTCACACTCACTTAGCAAAAGCCCAACCTCTAAAGTCATGAGTGTTTTGAGGGGTGGGATTACTGGAATCAAACTCAGGATCCTGTGCTTGCCAGGCAGGCACTGTACTGCTGAGCTATATCCCTGGCCCACTCCTGAGTCTTTTGAAGGTCACTGCAGACTTAAACCCTAACACTTCTCCCCAGTGCTCAAAAGATGATGTCCATCCCTAAGAATACCAAATATATCACAGTTCTAGCATTGCTGGGAAGTGTAAATCCAAAGTCTCCTCTAAAACTCCTAGCAAATTTTTAGCAGTGGGCCCTCTGTAAAAATACAAAAAAAAATTAAATACTGCTGAGACACAGTGGTAAAGTGTACATTCCTATTACAAAAAAGAGAAATGAGGTTATAAAAAGGAGTGGAACCAAAGTAAGACTGAAACCCAGGAGAAAATTTATTACATCCCACAGCTCTGTATCCTGCACAAGGTAAAGTATGCCAAAGAGCTTTAGCAGCCCTTTCTCTACTTCATTGCCTATTAAAGGCCTTGCTACCTTTCTCTTGGGTGGCTTTGATCAGTGCCAATACTTTTCTCAAGCACAGCAGTCTTGTCACATCTATGTTTCTAGAGTCTTCACTGAACTTTTGGCTTTATTCTCATAATGTCACACACTTTCCCTCTCAGGGTACATTGCCTGGACTCTTAGGCCTTCTTATGAAACTGGATGGATCTCTCCCTCTACCCTATAATGGTAGAGTTATGCATGCTCAATAAATCAGCTCTATGAGGGCTGGCCAGATAGCTCAGTGGACTAAAGAACCTGCTTAGGCAGGTACAGGTACTGGGGTTTGATCCCCAGTATGCTGTGCCCTACCTGTTCCCGGAGTATGCTGAGATGGTGACTGAGACTGGGCATGGTAGCACACGCCTGTAATCCCAGAACTTGGGAGGCTGAAAACAGGAGGATCACTTTGAGTCTGATCTGTGTCATAAGACCCTCTAGAACCTGTACTAAATACATAAAAAAAGCACTATATAGATGACAGCAAGGTCTTCCACCTCTTTGACCAGTGCCATTGTCCCCTTGGATCATGGTTAAAGAGGCCTCCAAGTACCTTGATGGCTTAACACTGTGAACTGAATCCAAGAAATTAATTTCCTAGGTAGCCTTTCCTGTGCAGGTTCCCTGAGGCTTTTTCCTCAAACAAAACTTTGCAGTTTTGTACCTTTTTACCTGCTAGGGTATTGATGATTGCTGAGATGTGCTCCCAGCATTCTTGCTCCTATCCTCATGCAACGTAATTAGCTTCTTTTTAATGTTAATCTTTCTAGGAACCATACTGTCCTTTACCTCAACTTTGCTTCCTTTGTGAAGAAACTGAAAATGTTTCAATAGACCTTGTAATCCTGTTTGTCACCACACACATGGCTGAATGTTCACTGCAATATGGATTCCACCTTTTGAACAGCAGGCTGCCTTGAAAGTTCCTCTGCCAAGATAACTACTCTACTATCCTTAATCTCATTGTGCTATAATGTCTCAGAACATATGCAAGATGTAGCCACATTTTCAATCACAGAGAAACATACATGGTCTCAAGTCCAACTACCAACAGAGTTATTTTCTGAACCTAAAGCTTCTAAATATGGAATTGCCACCTGGATTTCTATCACCAAAACTCTGACCAGAATCTTTCACCAGTCTCAGCTTACAGCATTCTATGGCTTCTTCAGCCAGCATCTCCAAAGCTTTCCACACTCCTCCCATAATCTTATTTTAAAGACTGAAAAGACATGGTCATGTAGTCACAGCAATAACCCCATTTCTATTACCAAAAATCTGTCCTACTTATTTTCTCCATGTTGATATACAATACCCAAATCCATAACTAAAGGTAAGAGATTTATTGTGGCCCATGGTTACAGTTCATGGCTGTGGCCCATAGTTACAGTTCACGGCTGTGGGCCATGGTTACAGTTCATGGATGTGGCCCATAGTTACAGTTCATGGCTGTGGCCCATGGTTACAGTTCATGGCTCTGGTCCATGGTTACAGTTTATGATTAGCTAACTGCAAGGAAGACACGGAACAACAGAGGAGCAAGGTAGAAGAAAAGCTGCTTGCATCATGGTGGCCAGGAAGCGGAGTAAAGGGAAGAGCCAGGGTAGGAAATGCACCTTCTAAAACACATCCGCATTAACCTGCCTCGAAGCAATCCCCACCCACTAGCATCAATCAGCTGTCAGGCCTCCAGTACCAATCATCGTCTGAAGAGGCAAACCCTAAGCACATGGGCCTTGTGGGTAACATTCCTAATTACACCATCACTGCATGAAATCAATAAGCAGCAGTGGCATCTAAATATACATTCATGCATTGGACATACACAGGATATTATATAGAATCTTACATGTAATTATTTCAGATGCAACACATAGGTACAAGGCATGCATATATATTTAAAATAATATGCCTATAATTATTTTGTCTATAATTTTAAATGTGTAAAATGAATGTGAGTTGAGGCTAGCGTGATCTGTGCTACATTTTAAGTATCTCCTTCCATTAATCTCTATTATCTAACTTTTCTTATGTTTTTCCATAAAGAATTTTTTTTGTTGTTGTTGGTAAAGATTTATAAGCCATATAGAAAACATAAAATTTCTTGCTTCTTAAATAAACAAATGAGCAAAAATAGAAACATGGTGAATCAGGCTGCTTCTTCTAACAGAGGCAGCAGAGAATGCTGCCCTAAGCAGAGGCAACTGCGCCTGAGCTGGAGCAGCTCCCATCTTGTCTCGGTGACAGCTGCTGAAAACTGGGTGCCTATAACTCCCTCTAGCTCTTTCTCCCGAGCACTACAGAAGAATTGGCAGGGAAACAGACACCTAGAGGCATTAGTCTTTTAATATCCCTCACAATTACTTAATTTTCATAACATTCTTACCTATCTGCAAGTTTGAAAACTCATTTCAGCTTTATCACAAGTGTTTTGTACATACTAGCCCAGACCAAATTACACTGTTTTAACTGTAATAAAGAGCAACTAAAAAACCTCTCACCCTCATTCATGCAGGCCTCTAGAGGAGCCAAGGAATGTTTATTAGGTGTGACACTAAGTAAATTCAATCTACATTTAAAGTAACAGAAAGAACACAAAATGCCATAGCTTTTGATGGAATGTCTTTTCTAACACATACCACAAACATTTGGATTTCTCAAAGATGATAAATATTTATATTTTGAAGGAGAGTGTATATTTTGCAAGTGCTCATGCTTTTTCATAGTCAAGTATGATAAATACATGAGTAATTTCAGTGACACCATGTGCTACCGTTTGGATCTGAAATTCCCCAAATGTCCATGTGTAAAGGGCTTAGACCCCTACACAATGCTATTGTGAGGTGGTAGAACCTTTAAGAGGTGGGGCCTAGGAGAGATCTGTGGTCTTTGGGGGCACTGCCTAGAAGAGGTATGAGGGAACCTAAGTCTCTTCTGCTTTATTGACTTGTAGGCCACTAGGAAGTGAGTACCTTGCTTTAGCATGAGTTCCCCAACATCTTATGCTGTTTTACTACCAGTGCGGAAGTAACGGACAATTGAGCATGGATTGGAAATTTAAAAAACAGTTCAAACAAACATTTTTCTAGTAATAAGCTCATTATTTCAGATATTGGCCACAGGAGTAGAAAGATGACTGAGCCAACATGTCCACCCTACATTGAAATGTGAGTACAAAAATTTTCTTCATCCTTTAATTTTTCACTGTCAATACAAAATCAGGCTTTTCAAAATGTGTAATGCAATGATTATACTTCAGTGAATTAATCTGAAGAATTTATCATGTATTTCACATGCGTGTGTTTTTGATACTTACCTTCTCAAGTCTACAGAACACTTTGGCAGACCAAGTCAAGGTTTTCCTGACTCACAGGTGTATTTTATTTTAAATGGTTTGATTTCCCTAATGAGTCTAAAATATAATATTTGTTTGTACTGTTATAGATGTGTAATGCCTTTGCTTATTTAAGCAAAAGTGTCAAAACCTTTGTGATTGCTTCACAGAGTCTCTCTCGGTAGATTCACAATCCAGCTGCATCCCCAGGGAAACCTTCCCAACTAAATTTGTTCTGTTCATTTTATCCTCAATAAATATTTTTTTTCTTAATAGCTTATCTCAAGGTTGTAACTCATTCTTTTGTAAAACAAGCTACTAAATATCTGCTTCTTCTTAGCCTATAAATTTCAAAAGAAGCAATGACCCTGATTCTCTTGTATTTCAATAATTTTTAAATATAACACACTCTCAACATATTTTGGATAGTGTTAAAAAGAGTATGGACTATAGAATTCTAAGAGACTTGAACTTTTATATAATGTTTTTCATTATTTAGGATGCATTTTTGTAGGCAGATTTCAAAATACTCAACTGTATTTGCAAAAATTATCCAAATACGTTATAAAAAGCATATGATGTTCTAATGTAGACATTTATATTCAAATATTAACTGAGAGGGACTTACAAGACTTACCAGAATTTAAGGGAATATATAATCAGCAAATAAATTGTTATTCTTTTGACAATTATAATAAGGAGAAGCCCATATATTTTGGATTTAGAATAATGCCAGTGCTGAAGTCTGTACTGGTATCTGAGAGAAATGGATTCCAACAAAGTTTGACTCAAAACTATCCCCGACTAAACATTATCCTTATGATGACAGATTATTGGCATTGTTTTTTTTAAAGCATTTATTTTAGAAAACTTGCAACTATAAATTATCTTCTCTGCTGAAATGTGTACAAATCTTCCAGGCTTCTGTTAATTTAGGAACTCAATGAATGTATGTTAAACATTGTATTTTTGAAATGCAGTCATGGAGGGTTATAGAAACATTATTCCTCAGCCCTTGTGAGAGGGCAGGGGCCTAACTTTCAAAGGCTCCAAAACATTCTTGGCTTTACGGACAAAAACCTTTCAAAAAGAGAAAATTTAACACATTAAGAAATACCCGTGATGACCCTCTCAGCTAACATCTTGAGTGTCTTGGCATTAGCTCACTTGACGGCTTGAAAATCCTCTAACTTCCTGTGATAATGCTGGGACTTCAATCTCCACTTCCTTCTGTGCAGTAACCTTGAATAAACTGTTCCTTGACCATTGCATTTACCTGGTACACATCTCACACTGTGCGCTCATACCACATAAGGAACTTAGTAAGTGCAGCCTCATGAGGCAAGTGATTCTATACCCTAAACACATATTTTCTGACTGATACAATAGTAAGGGACACAAGTACCACTATAATGAGAATTATTCAAGGTGAGTCTTCTATGAACTCCGTGGCTGACATAAAATATTTAACTAATTTACTAAAGTACTTCAAACAATTACCAGTATGTTTGATTCTGTTGTAATTGACTGTTTTGGGGAACTCAAGAGAAATCTTAAGAGTTCAAACTGACTTTAAAATTAAGATAACAATGGGTATTTAAAACCAATGTGGAGGCAAATATTTTCTCCATAAAGCTAAGTGCACTGAACAGCATCCTCAAGGATACTCTGGAATGACCCAATAAAATTTTGTTCTTACAATTTTTCTGAATCAATTGATAATAGAAAATATGGGAATGGTAAAGTGAGGGAAATGGCAAAATTAATTAATTTTCCAGCCATCTGACTTAAACAAACAACATCACTGTGATCTCAATATTTTCAGTCTGTTATGGTTTTATAAAAATTCCAAGGCTGAGCATGGTGGCACACACCTGAAACCCCAGAATTTGGGAGGCACAGGTGGGGGCAGGAGGATCACTATAAATTTGAAGTCAGCCTGAGCTACAAAGTGAGTGCAAGGCCAACCTGAAATGCGTAGTGAAACTGCCTTAAGAAGATAATAATAATAATAATAATAATAAAACTTACATGTAATTATTTTTTAATAATAGTCTTTTTTTGTATTTTAGGGAAGGGTCTACAGGGTGTTCAGGGACTCACTACTAGATCAGACTCTAGTGATCCACCTGTTTATAGCCTCCCAAGAGCTGGGATTACACATGTGCAGCACCTCACCCAGTCTCAATTGCTCTCTCAGCATGCCCAGGGGCTGGGGTTGGCACAGCAGACCTGGGGATCAAACCTCCAGCCCCTGTACTTGTTTGCAGGTCAATAACAGTGTCTTGAAAGATAAGGTCCAAAGGTCTGTCACAAACTGCTTCCACACAATACGGTCAGCCTAAATTTGACAGTAGTATTGTTATGGCTTTTGTCCAGGTGTCCCACTGAAGTCTCATCCACTCACAGGTGGGGCTTTTTCAGAGGGGCTTGCCATAGTCCATGGCAAGCAGGCAGGTAAATAGTACACATTAACCTTCTTTCTGTCTATTATATTTTATACAGGCTACAGCCCTGTGGCAGGTGTATCATTCACTTCCCTAATCCTAGCCAGAACTAGTTAGTGGCCTGATTCAGCAGTCACACACCCTTGATCCAGCATTACACACGCTAAATTCAGCCACATCTGAAAAGTGCTTCCCCAGGACTCCATGATACTTTGGGGGACAGCTAGACACAGCTAGAACTGGTAGGAACTTCTGAAATTAGACAGAGAGTTTTATTTTCAAATCTATTACTTGTTATCTCAGTATCATGACAATAAATTTTTTCAGTGTTTCATGTATTTTGTTGATATAGCTGGGTACTCATATTCTTAATTCATTGTTTTTTCTTTCAATTCCAGAATTAATTAAGCCTCTTCTCTCTTCCTCTAGATCTTACCACTCTTTCTCCTTGGTCGGTGTCAATTTTTTTCCCTGCAGTTTTGTGGGCAATGTTGCTCCTGCCTTTTTAAAAACTGTAGATATTCTTGTGTTTTCTATATCTGTACACCTGTGTTATGTAAACAGGTGTTGTATCCATACTTTCAGATAAAAACTATCTTTCCTTCAATTGCTACATTTGTTCATGATAAGCTAATTTACATTCCATAAAATGCTCTCCCAACAGTAGAAAAATATAATGAATGTAAATGACATTTTAGTATTATCAATCCCAACTTCAAGGCCAAATTCTTCCCATTCATACAATCTATTTCTCTGCAAAGTTATAATCACAAATTTGCTTAATATTTCATGTTTAAAAGGTTTAGACCGCTTAAATTTCATGACTAGTTGCCTTTAGAAATTCTAGTTTAGTGGAGTCAGTGCAGCCCATTTCTTACCCTAATTATAAATCACCTGAAAGTGGTATCAACTGACAGCAGCCTGCTTTGAGCAACAGGGTAGACTTTGTAAAACAGCAGATGTACTGTACTAGTGATTTGTCTTATTGTGCTCAAAATTTCATGCGATTAAATCCTTAAAAAGTAATTTAGCATCAGGTGATTCAATCATTCTGGTAATTTTAAGCCTTCAGAGGCATAACATCATGAAAACATTTTAATATCTTTGAGTTTTCTCTATCAAAACCAAATTATTTTTCAGTATATAAATATCCCCAGTTTATGGTGGGCTCTACCTATCAATACTGCAATATGACAGCATTCAGACACTTGTTATCTGCAAAGCTAGTGAATCTGCTATTTGTCACTAAGCAACATTCAGAAACAATTTCCCCTTCTCTATTATAATGCAAAATGCATTCAGGACAAGAAGTGCACACAGAGAAAATTACTCCTCCAGTGAGTTATTTTGACACAAAAAATCTTTCCTAGTGAAAGATGAAAAGCACCTTGTCACTCACTTCTAATTACTGCCGCATTTCTGTCAAAGTACAGAGAAGCCAACTCCCTGCGGCAACGTCACCAAGCCTCTTACTAACTGCAGGGGAAGGTTGGTCTGGGAAGGCTTTTGCACTGAGCACAGCCAGGCCTTAGTGGATGCCCCTGACAGGGGTGACTTTAATTATCACTATTAACCTCCTTCAGGCTGAATGAGGGATGGCCTTTTGCATGAATCTCTGCTGCTTGGTCTTTGGTGTCAATGGAGGCCTTCCTTCTCCAGCCCTTTCTCAATTGCCCGTGGCATTAAAGTGCAATGATTACCAGGACTCACACTGCAAGAATCAATCTGAATAGTTGTAAGCTTATTAAACATTAAAATAAAGCATTTCCTCCTGTGATTGTGATTAATATCCATAACCAAATGAGTTGGGCAGGGATGGAGGGGTGTGAAGTTTGAGCAGAGCTGATGAAAAATCATTAAGCACATGGGGAACTTACTTCCTTAGGGGAATTATAATTCTGGCCATTAGCTTGCAAGACATTTCTCTAGGCAGGGCATTATGAGACAGAAAAAGAAAAAAAAATCATTAATAAGAAAACCAAAAACAATATTAAGGCTTTTAGTAATTTCTGTGTGTGTGTGTGTGTGTGTGTGTGTGTGTGTGTGTGTGCATGTGTGTGTGCATGTGTGTGTGTGTGTGTATCTTTGTGTTACTGGAGATTAAACCTAGAGCCTTTGAATTTACATGTACATAGTCCTTTTCTATTCTGTCTGAGGGTCTTGCTAAGTTGTGAGGCATGGCTCAGACTTGAAATCTGCCTGCCTCAGTCTCATAGCGAGGAAATTGAAGCCAGTCCTGCTAGCTCAGTAATGTCACTTTGCACAGAGACAGGACTCCAGGTTCTTATTTAGATGGTCTCTAGGAATGAGGACTGATGCGATCTGGGGCCTCGATACTTTCCTTCTCATGTTTAGGTTCATTTAGCCATTGTGGAAACTTTCTGCTATGTTTTCTCCTATGTTCACTCTAATGAAAAATAAGTTCTAAGGAAAAGATTTTATGACATATTACTAGAGGAGTGTAGGATGAAATAATTGACCATTATTTCATTATTGTTTGCTTTGAAATTCATTTTTATTACAAATCCACCATGCTATATTTGACTGGGTGTTTCTCAAAATGATGCACTATATTCATTCTTTAGTCTTTTATTAAGGGGCTGGTGTGTTAGATCACAATAGAAATACTAAGATGTGCTGGAAATAATCTCCATTCTTAAGAAATGAAGTTTTTCTATATTGTATCTCATTTATCTACAAATAGTATCTGAGTGTCTGAAGCTCAGATAATAACCAATTTCTCACATGAGGACCACAATTAGACTATTTGAAATGAAAAAGATATGGCTTATTAAAATCATTCAGTGTATCCCTATATTTAATACCGAGTTACCTCTACATCTCTCCTGTTTTTTCCTCTCTCACCTGTGTGGTAGAGTATGGTTTCTACAAATTTTGGATAGATTTAGGTTGGGATATATCACTTTCTAAAAGTATGAGAATATTAAATCTCTATTTTCTGTATATAACAGTGCTCTCATTCATTGAATATTATGTAGTTGTTGATAAATATTTATATGTCTGTAACATTAACTCCATATAAACGGTGTGTGGAAAGTACTGACATAATCTATTCTAAAGAAAAGAAGCAATGTTAGTTACTTAATGAAGAATTTTACATAATATCGAAGTTTAGGCATCAGAATGAATCAGGTCGAGCTGACAGCCAGAGCTATGCTCTATCATGTTGCTTCATTTCTTCGTCTTGCTCTAATTCCCATATATACTCATGCAGACTTTCATTCTTCTGCAGCTATCCACATTGAGCTCTCTGTAAAATGGTGTCTTCCCCTGCTCCTTTCCCTCAAATCACTCCTGACTCCACGGCATGAGTGATCCGTTAGGATATACACATGGCCACATTCTATCACTGTCCTAAAATCTCTCAGTAGCACCTGCCGGTTTTTCAAGAGGCGTTTTCGAGGTTACATGCCTACATACACTGTGGGCAGTGGACAATCCCTCCCAATACCATTTTCTTACCATTTCCCCCCTAGGGCTTTCACTTCTAAGCTCAAGAATTTGATCATGGTCTCAAATGATCACAAAGTAATCTCAAAATGATTGCACAGTTCCGTTCAAATTGTAGTCATGCTTTCAGAAAATCTTTATGTTCTGATATTATGAGTGGTATACATATTTAAAATATGACATAGCATTGAGCCTCTGCTTGTCCTTTGAATTAAATTGGGTCACAGGAGGCTACAGCTTGCTAATATGTCCACACTCAATTAGTTCATCCATATCCTCTGACCAAATATCAGGTAACTGGAATCACCTTTGGAAAGGAGGCATGTTTATTTGAAAATATTTAAATGACTCTGTGTATTTAGCTGAAAAAAATATGTTAAATATGTTAGCTAAAATAGAAAAATTAGCATATTATGCTAATCCTATAACCACCTGAGTATTTGAGTGAAAATAAGAATTTGTTATGCTGTATACTGTGTTAGCTAAGGAAGTTAACACAGCATATTGATATTTCTGAACTTTTGAAGTAAGCAAGTCAATTTAGTTAAAAATCATGTAATTACAATAAACATAATTAGCACATTAACTAAAAACCTTAAATTATAAAACTTTTTGTCTTTTTATTGATGTTGAAGCTTTAACAGATTTAATAAAATTTTCATTTCTTTTTGTTTAATCTTGTTGTATTTGTACATGGATATTTGCTATTTTACATGACAAAAACATGATTCTTTTAAGTATATAAGCTAAGAAACAGTAGAATTTTATTTGCTTAAATAATTTAACACTTATGCTCTTGTTTAGTTCTTCAAATATTTAAGGAAAATAGAATTTTTCTTCTTTATAAAGAAAGAAACATTTGTCAAAAATAAGCCAGACACAATAGATTATGTGACACTTCTTTTTTTTTTTAAATTTTTTTTTTAATTTATTTATTTGAGAGAGAGAGAGAGAGAGAGAGAGAGGTG
>NW_004524588.1:23800596-23802743 GCF_000260255.1 Octodon degus
CAGCTCAGCCCACCAGGGGGCGGGGCTGGCTGGCATGTGGTGCTGGGGGATTGAACCGCGGTCCCTGATGCTCTGCCAAGCTTGTTCTAAGTAGGTGCTTTAGACCACTGAGCCATCTCTCCAGCCCCTATGTGACACTTCTAAGAGCACTGTTATCACAACTAAGGAACATGATTTCTTATTTACAACAATGACAGAACTCATTGTGTGCTTCCTCTTTGTCCTTGCCACATGCCTTGCCCCTGGGAACCTGGCATAGCTATGCGATCTGCTTTGATACATATGAATATGTGTGCAATATTGATAAAATTAGTAGGCTAACTCCTAGGGAAAAGCTTAAAAAATACTGTTTGTGCTTGTTGTCCTTCTGCATGTAACCAGTGGTGCTGTCCTTTGGAGCGGGCCTTGGAAAGAGAAGACACCGGGACCAGATCCAAGTTCGAAGTTCTTACAAAACCCAGCACCCCAAGAAACACACACACACACACACACACACACACACACACACACACACAAATCACATGAACATTAAAACCAAATAAACTTGTTTAGTATAATAGTGAGACTTTTTTTGTTGTTCAAATTTGCAACATAACCTATTAAACGTTGAATAATACGGTAGCCTGTCTACCCCTACTTGTAAATATGTCAGATTTTACATTTTACTTGACAGAATGTTAACAAGTTATCTGTTGTAAAATGAGTTTGGTAATAAAAAATAGTGATGCTTATAAATAAATTTTATCAAAGATACAGAAGTTTATGTATCAAAAACTCTAAAACATTGTTAAGAAAATTAAAGAATACACAAATACATAAAAAGACAAGTTGTACTTGCAGATTAGAAGACAACATGATAATCCTATTCAAAGAAAGACAGAATCAATGTAATCCTTTCCAAAATCTCAGGAAGTTTCTTTTTTTTTTAGAAATAGGATATCTCATCCAAAAGTTTATATGAAATCTTAATAAATTCTGAATAGCAAAATTAATCTTGAGAAAAATGAAGTTGGAAAATCACAATTCCTGAGTTGAAACTTAGCACATGGCCGTAACAATGAGAACCATGAAGTATCAGCATCAAGACAAACATAAAAACCAATGAAAAAAACTACAGTGACCACAAATTATTATGTTTAATAAGAATTTCCAGAATTTCATGAAGAAGACAATGTTTTCAATACATTACAATGGAAAAGTTGGATATTCATATGTAAAAGAAAGGGGTAAACCTTACATCATATGTGAAATTTAACATAAAATACATGTAAGATCTAGAATTAATAGCTAAGACTATAAAACTATTGGAAGAAAACCTGTGGGAAAATCTTCAGAATTTTGAATTTGTGAATTACTCTTAGTAGTAGTATTTAAATCATTTATTTATTTATTTATTTATGTATTTATTTATTTGGTATAGGGGCTCCCTACACAGCTCAGACTTCCAAGGATCTTCCTGTCTCAACCTCCCCAACACTGGGATTACAGGAGTGCACCACCACAAGGGGTTTCTGGGTCAGGCAAGGGTCCTTGAACTTGCCAGGCAGGCACTTAGACCATTGTGCTATCTCCCCAGCCCCAAGTTTGTGAATTATTTCTATGTATAAATAATTATTTCTATTATATCTATGTGAATTATTTCTACATAGAATGTGCACAACAAAAACAAGCAAGTATACAAATAAAGTATACATAATTAAAATTAAAAATTGTGTTCATCAAAGAATACTGTGAAGAATATGCAAATACAATCTGTAGGATAGAAAAAAAATAAATTTAACATCTGATTACTAACAATAATATATAATGAGTTTCTAATACACAACCAAATAAACAATATACTTCATTAATGTGCAAAGGATTTGGATATATTTGTACAAGAAAATACAAGAATAACCAAGAAGCATATGAAAAGGAGATTCATCATAACAATAGTTAGGGGGCTGGCCAGATAGCTCAGCAGATTAAAGTGTCTACTTAGGCAGACGCAGGGACTGGGGATCAATACCAGGCACTACATCCATGTTGGCTCCGCCACCTGGGGAACACTGAGACTGCAATTGAGACTGGGTGTGGTGGTGCAGGCACCTACCATCCCAGCACTTGGGAGGCTGAAAACATGAAGATCAGTATGAGTCTGATCTGTG
>NW_004524588.1:23803678-23805385 GCF_000260255.1 Octodon degus
GTAACAAGTGCAGAGGACACTAACACAGAACAAATTGGGAATCACACAACTGAAAGCAATGAATCAATGGCTTCTGAAATAAAAAAAAACAGCTGCAGAAAGGTATAGAGGAAATCAGATTGGAAATAAAAAAGAAATCCCTCAATTAATAACATCTGCAGTAAAGAATCAAATGCAGAAACATAAGGAGGAAACCCAGTGCCCACTCAGAACAAGTGAGGACACTAGCTCAGCTCAAATGCATGAATTAAAAGCATTGATAGTAAATAAGCAACAGCAGAAAGATATAAAGAAACTCAGAGTGCAATTCTTTTCCGAAATAAAAAAGAATTATCAGAACTCATAGCATCTGAGGTAAAGAAGAAACTACAGAAACATAGGGAGGAAAAACAATCTGAAAAAAACACTACAGTAAAAGCATTTACAACGGCTTCTAAAGGAGACATCGATAAAAAATAGAGATTAGAAAAATGACAGATTCCTTGAATGAAGAACACAGGAAAGAAATAGATCACATGAGGCAGAGTCAATGAGATATAGAGGAAATTAAAATCACAATCACAAGCTTGCAAAACCATTTAAGTGAAAGTGAAGACAGAGTTTCAGATCTTGAAGATGTTGGTGCGGCTACTGAAAAAGTAAGAAACAACGAGGATGCAGGGAAGAATAATCCATCACCTGCAAGATGATGCAAAGATGAACAATGTGAGACTAATAGGCATCAATGAGAAAGAAAGAGTCAACACAAATGACATTAAAAAATATGGGCAGAAGTAATAGCAGAAAACTTCCCAACTATGAGGAAACAATCTGACATTTGGGTAACTGAAGCATACAGAATGCCAAGTAACTTCAATCCAATAAAAAAACACCGAGACATATAATACTCAAGATTCCAGAAATTCAGCAGAAGAATAATATACTGAAAGCCACTAGAAAAAAGAAGCAGATCACATTCAAAGGAAAACCCATCAGAATTATGGCCCACGTCTCTTCACAAACGATGAAGGCAAGAAGACCATGGAGCAGATTACTTCAAATCCACTATGAAAACAAATTCTAGCTCAGACTACTATACCTTGCAAAACTCTCTTTCAAGTTTGATGGAGAAGTAAAATAGTTCCATGACAAAGAACAGCTTAAGAATTTCATGATGACAAAGCCAACCCTACACAGGATACTGAAAGATGTTCTAGAGAGGGACCAAAATGATCAGAACTCCATGAATGAGATCAGAAGCAACCAACTAAATAGGGCAAACAATTAAACGCAGGAGAAAAAGAGTAAACGACAACAAGTAAATAACATGACAACCGTAAATCAATACATCTCTATTAAAACCATCATTGTAAATGGACTCAATTCACCAATTAAGAGAAATAGACTGACACAGTGAATTAAGAAACAAAATCCAACAATATGTTGTATACAAGAAACATATTTAACTCATAAAGACATTCATAGGTTGAAAGTCAAAGGATGGAACACAATACTAGACGCCCCAGCACCTCAGAAAAATGCAGGGGTAGAAATCCTATTCTCAGAAAGTCTCAACTTCAAGCCAACAATGTTCAAGCGAAATAAAGAAGGCCATTATATACTCGTTAGGGGAAAAATTCAAGAGGAAGAGGTAAGACTCATAAATATGTATGCATCAAACACGGGAGCACCCAACTACATAAAGTAAATCATAATGGACATGAAAAA
>NW_004524588.1:23810472-23846743 GCF_000260255.1 Octodon degus
TAGATAGATAGATAGATAGATAGATATGTATTTCTACAGTAAAAAAAAAAAGAATCTGAAATTTGGACCCAGATTTGATTCCAAAATCCATTGATATTTCTTTCTAAAATATTGTGGAAATTTCTTCTACTATGTTTGGTTTTAGTTTGGACAGGGAATGATCCTCTTCTTGTATCCTGAGTCCTAGTCATACAGAAAGTGTTCAATAAAATATGAAACTAAAAAAAAAAAATGTAGGAGAAACTTGTACTTGTATACCCTGCAGATGTATTTTAATACTTCATAGCTGAAAATCATAGAATAATTATGTTTAAAGGAGAACATAATGAAACTCAAAATACAATGTCCAGGGGCTTGCAGGTTTGCTCAGTTGTTTAAAGCGCCTGCTTGGGCAAACCCAGACAGGTGCAGGGGACCGCAGTTCAATCCGCAGCTCCACATGGCACACCAGACCATCACTTAGGGCAGTCCAAGCCAGCCAAAACATAAATAAATAAATACATAAATACATAAATAAATAAGGGCCAGCCAGATGGCTCAGTGGATTAAAACACCTGCTTAGGCAGATACAGGGGTCAAAGGTTTGATCCCTGGCCTGTGCTTAGAAGGCAATTGAGACTGGGTGTGGTGGTGTGTGCCTGTAATCCCAGAGCTTGGTAGGCTGAAAACAGGAGAATCACGACAAGTCCAATCTGTGCAGTGACCTGAACTAAACTTAAAAAAAAAAAATTTCACAAAACATGTGAACGACCAATATATGCTGTAGGTTTGTTTTGTTTTTTAACTTTTTAAAATAGATCAATAGATGCACTGGGTTTAATTTGCTTTGAATTTATTTCTCCACAGTGGTCGTAACATTCTATCACTGCATTCCTAATGCTGATGGACTTTGATTTTCTCACATGTAATCTAATTAGTAATCATACAAATAATCAATTATAATAAGTAATTTAAAATAGACTGTTTCAAATTACATCTAATCATATAAAATACAGCACTTGCTAAAAATTTCCTCTTCTGGGTTATGCATTTAATTTTGAAATAATATTCATCATGTGATATTCAGTGCTCTGTCACTGTGCTAGAATAACAAGTTAATTTTGACTAGAGATCATATTTAATTAAGAATGGAAATTGTTTTTCTTTAATTTTTTAATTAATTAATTAATTTTTTTGGTACAGGGTCTCGCTACACAGCCCCAACTTGTCTTCATCCTCCTGTCTCAGCCTCCCTCACACTGGGATTACAGGTGTATGCCACAGTGCCCAGTTTCGGTGCTGGGCATGGTGGCATGGCATGCAGAGCCAGGGACTGAACCCATGTCCTTATGCTTCGTAGGCAGGCACCTAGACTGCTGAGCCATCTTTCCAGCCCAAGAATGGAAATTCTTCTTTTTTTATTTGTATATTTGGTACAGGGTCTCACTATGCAGATCTGACTTGTAGTGCTCTTCCCATTTTCAGTCTCCTGAGTGATGGGATTACAGGTGTGAGCCACCATGCCCATATTCTGTTACTCACTCTGCATGCCCCAGGGACAGGGCCAGCATGGCATGCAGGACTGGAGATCAAACCCTGGTCCCTGTGATTGACAAAGCTGGCACTTAGTCTGAAGAATGGAAATTCTTAAAGACTATGGACCAGATTAAGACATTCTTCCTGTGATCAGAAGAAAGACACTAGGAGCAAAACGGAGCAAGACTCAATATCGACCACTTCATTCCATGTCATTTGCAGAGCTATTTCAGTGTGTCAAAGCCTCTTAAAAGGGCCACGAGCGTCTTAATGTGAGTGCATGTAGAAATGAATCGCAGGTGAAAGTGTTGCAGGAAGGTGGACTAGCGCACGCTTTCCTATACTTAAATTCTACGTGTTTTCCGTTCCCAGGGAAGCATGAATAAGGTCAACTTATGACATTGTTCTTTGAGAAATTCTCTTCATATGATCTTAAGTGATTTATACAAGAGCCAAAATCATCACAAGAAAAGCTGATGTTCTGTCTATTTTTGCACACACTGCAGAGCTCGCTCCTGGGTTTTAACACTGCACTGGGGATTTTTCCCCATGCCGTGATTCTCAATGCGGCATTATTTAGGTTGTCAAGAAAACCTCTGCATTTGTATGTGTGAGTTTTCAAATTTGTAAAGGAGTTCTGTGATTTTGCATTTATGATGATATTTAATTTCAGTTTTGAAGAAACATTTCATTGAAATAATACCTTATAGTTCAGCTACATCAATCAACAAAATTTTGGAGGATCAGGCAAATGCTGGAGATTATACTCAGCACTACAATAGATAGAAAGATAGAGAGATAGATAAGGATTCAGAGGTAAAAAGGTGCTGATAACATAGGAGCAGGATTTGGAGTTGCCTATTTGTACAAAAGTTACTTTCATCTTTGGCCAACTAAATATTCTTAGTGAAATTTCTTGAGCTATAAGCAGGAGTAACAAAATGTACCTAACTCAGTTACTAAGTTGCATTAAATTATATTAAACAAAATTAAATTAAAATCATCACACAAAATAGATACTTGATGAGCATTAGTTTCCTTTCCTATTTGATAATCTTTAAACTTGGTATTACCTTGTATTTTTCACTGATTTAAATAAGGTTCCTTTGATTCTCCAAAGTGTTGAGGACAGTTATTTTTTTTAAAAATAGAAACTTAATTTAATACCAAATAATGAATCTAATTATTTTCTGAATCAAGTCCTACCAAATGAGAAATCCCATTTACTTTAGTGATAATTCCATTATTATAACCAACTAAATATAGTTCTATTCTCTTCCGTGCGTTCTCATGAACATTTATCAAATGTGACTTTTTATTTTTTTACAAGTTAAGAAGTGTCATACTTATTAAATCTTAATTTGCCTGGAGTTGTCATTAAAAGCAAACCTATCCCATGGGGGTTGAGAGGACTACAGATGGACTCCTTCTAGTTAAGGCTTTGAAAAACAGCAGCATTGCCCTACATGTTGCCCATGCTCAAATTATCTGTAGGCAATTATGGCAAAGGCTCACAGGCATATAAACATCTTGCTGACAAGTATGCAAGAATGCAGGTTTAGGTTGAAATATTATTATTGAATATGGAATATATATAAACCTCTCTCTACCCATCTTGTCACCTATAAAGCAGAGACTATAGTTTGTCTCTTGCCTTGTTACACAACGAGTGTGGATCTGTAAGTAACCGCTAAACAACGATTAGTTGTTCTGATTAGCTTGACACCTGCTCACATACATTTGTCAAGTTCTGGAGATGCATTTGTTTCAACTTGTTTCCCACATTAAAAACCCTACAAGCTATCCCAGTATCTCTTGGATTAAGATACTTTATTTTATATAAGAAAACACGTGTCTACTGGACCTCTGTGGAGCACAACACATGCACTTGGCCCATGGAGATCAGTAGCAGAAAACCGCCAGCCTGTGTGCTGTGGTGGGCAGCTCAGATCACTGAGAGCTCTAGGAGGTTTGCTGTCACTGATGTGGAGCGCGGTACTTTAGAGAGCTACACAGTGACGTAGAATACAGGAGAGCAGCATAGAGCTCCACCTAAGAAAGGCACGTTAGGGATTAGGAAACTCAGGCCGGTAAGTCAGTAAGAAACCTTTTCACAATTTTAGCCTCAAGCACAAGTGCACTTATTTTTCCAAGCTACGAGATCACTCCTCTTAACACTCCCAGAACCCATGTGCCATGTGTTGGAGAGGCCGGCTCTACAGTTGTCCCTTAGGGTGAGGCAGTCGGCATATGCTCACAGCTCCAATACCAGACACTAGCTGCACAGGGGGCCTTGAAAGTTGCAAATGTTCTTTTCAATTTTGTTCTTAAATGACAATTTTCAGAGCAATTTCTTCTAACACAATCTTCATTTTGTTACATTTTAATCCCTTAGTGGCTTATTCCTTTTCCCTTTCTGAGCACAAGTTAGACAGCAGAGCTTTATTTTGGCTTACAGTGTGTAGAAGTTTCAGCCTATAGTTGGCAGGCTCACAGTAGGCTTGAATGGTAGAGGGGTGCGGCAGAGGGGAAACAGCGATCATGTGGCAGACAGGAAGTGGAGTGGAATCAAAGGGGTTTGGAGATGGACCTTCCAGGGGGTGTTCCCAGTGATCCCCCACCTCCCAGTAGGGTTTACCCCCAACGTGGCACTTAGCCATGAACATACAAGCGGAACAATCCATTGATGAGTCTCGTACCACCTTAATCCAGCCACTGCCCTAGGACCCTGACAACAAGCATGTGAGCTTTTGGAAGGGCATATATCCAGAAACCATAGTAATCCCATCACCATGGACTTCTACAGCACAAATGCAGTACTACAGCCTGAGCATGTTACTGATGTGAACACAAGTGCTGATCACATGTCCTATCTCTTGCCCAGTGCTCTAAGAGAGGTGCAGTTAAGGGGGACCAGGAAGGCCCTTGTGCCTGTAGTGAACTGAACAAGGAGAAAGGCACTGGAATATGGTGCAAAGGTCACCAGGATCTACAAGCTTGAGGCTTGTGTGGGCATCAGAAGAAGCTTGCGTATTATTTTGTGTGTTTCGCAACCATGGTGCAGTTTGAACAGGGAAATTTATAATCATGTATATATTTTAAGTAATTTTCTTTTGCTTTTCTGATATGCATTAGTGAGACCAATGTGGAACCAACCAAGGCAACCTACAAGGAGCTGACTGGCATAGAAGGCGATAGCTTCAAATTTTGGAAAGAATGTAAATAGCCTCCAGATTGTGAAATGTGTTATAAATTATGCTGGAAAAAATTGCCTATGTCTTGAATATGGAATGAGATAAAAGTTGCATTTTTTTAAAAATAATCCTCAGGTGGAGGGTCACAGAAAATGTGCTCTGAGCCCAAGATGTCTCAAATTATCTTTCACAGATCTCTAAAATGCACAAAATGGTTTACAGAAGTTTCTGCTTCCACTTGGCCCTTAGATATGTCTTCAGCAACTTTGCTCCTCCCTGGATCTAAACTAGGAACTTGGGGATTGTGATTGATGGCCACATGAAACCTATAATAAAGCAGAATTCTTACAGGCAGAATGTCATGGTGTTTTAGTGACTGACTACTGGCCTTTGAACACTATGTTATGTATCCACTTCTGTTTGTGCATGTGTTCATGTTCCTGCACAACTATATTAAATATTTACTATGCTGCAAGGATATAATAGTACAGTGAGAGAAAGCCTAATTGATTGATTTTCCATGAGAAAACCACAGTTAAGGGAAGTAACAACATTAATCCCATTACATATATCCTAATTGTATTAGCACTGCTAACAATAATATCAATGTTTACAATGTAGATTTCAGAAAAAACTTTTGGATTGACAGAATGTAACAGTATCAACAGTCCAAAGTACACACAGCCATTAGTCTACTACACAACTGGTGGTCATGTTTTATGAAGTAAGCATTTAATATTTGATATAGTTATGAAGATATCTTAGCCCCTGGAGTGACACATGCCATTACTGGATTCTGACTGACAGTGTGACCGGAAGCAGATATAATGTGAAAGATCAAATGTTGTTTATGCACCTAAAGGTAGGGATGTAACATCAGTAAAAACTTGATAGACAGTAGAGAACTTAAGCACACTCTGCACTGACATAGTCCCAGTTGTCTTCACTAGCAGAAAGAATAAAAATAGTGACAGAGTGAGGCCCCCATATGGGAATAGCCTGAAACACAAAAATAAACTTGGATCATGATTCTATTCATCCTGGGATACATGTCAAAAACCACAGCACTGGCTGTCCATATCCCATCACCACACTGACCGGGTGCCCACTGCAAGCTACAAGTTCACAACACCGACCAGGTGCCCACTGCATGCCACAGGCTCACCAGGTGCCCATCCATCTCAGAAATACAAGGTATGGAGCAGAGCAAATTTACCTTTCACTACTCTTTCTATGCGTCCCGAGTAAATGGGTGCAAGCACATTCTTGGTGTCAACTTTATGGAGATAGAACAATGGTCAGGTACTCAAAATTCCCTGAGTCATTTTATTTTATATTGTATAAATAATTTTAAGAACATATCCATGTCCTACAATGAAGTCATTTTTCATATAGCTATAAAAGTAACCATACAACTTATGAAAGTGGGGTGATTTAGAAAGAATCAAAGCAACAACAAAGAGCCTTTGTGAATCTTTGCCATTCCACTCACTATATTGGAAACCTATAGATGTGCGTGCTGCCTTCTCATTCCAGGGGCCAACAGGGTATAATTAGTTAACCTTTAAATTCAATGGCAATGTGGGGCTGAATGACCAGTAGCTGGGGGTGCAGAAGGAGGCAATCCCACAGGAGAGACACTGTGGAGGCTCTCCTGGCTAGCAAGGGAGATGACCATCCTACACAGTGAAGGTCAAAAAAGCTCCCTGAGTTCTCTCAGATGTGTATGCTTGATGTGTATGCTAATAGGTGGGACAGACACTCAACTCCAATTCACACAATAGACCAGAGCTTCTTCCTTTTCATCACCATGAGGATCTAGAGCAGAGAACCTCTGAGAATGTTCAGTGACACAAAACCAGCTACTGCACCCATGCCACAGGTTCACCACACTGACCAGGTGCCCACTGCAAACCACAGGTTCACCACACTGACCAGGTGCCCACTGCAAGCCACAGGTTCACCACACTGACCAGGTGCCCACTGCAAGCAACAGGCTTACCTCACTGACCATGTGCCCACTGCAAGCCACAGGCTCACCACACTGACCAGGTGCCCACTGCAAGCCACAGGCTCACCACACTGACAGGGTGCCCACTGCATGCCACAGGCTCACCACACTGACTGGGTGTGCACTGCATTCCGCAGGCTCACCACACTGACCGAGTGCCCATGAACTACATGCCTGGGAAAGGGAAGAATTTTATGCCAAACCTAGGAAAGTAAATAATAGTACATTTTATTTAGCAAGTTTAATTTTTTCTTTTCTTGTTTTCTCTGCCCTGACTTTCAAAAGAGTTTCCAAAACAAAATGTTATCACATGGAAAACACAAAAGAACTGAAGTTTTGGTACATCTGACTTGTCATGATTAGATTTTGTCTTCCCGCACAAGTTGTTGTTACTGTTATATAAATGCTGAGGTGGAAACCAGAAAAATAAATATACAATGGAGAACAAGAGCAGTACCTTCAGGCTGTTCTTGCACACTCCAAGTACCTGTCACAGCGTGAGATGGCCAGTTGAAGGTATGAAACTTCTCAGCTACAGTGACCATCCCAAATAAGCAATATTTATTTCTAGACTGCTTTTTAAACACCAGAATGTCACTCTACAGCTTTTCAGAAAGCAGATTCTGTGGCAAGACTACAGGATCTTCCACACTTTCCTCAGGTCTATTCATATTCCAGGGTATTCGCATAACTATCATGTACAAATACGACCTTCTGAACAACTCCAAACTTTGTTTCGTTTAATAGTAGGAATTTAATGTCTCAATCTGCTGTATGTGGCACACATCCCTCTCAGTTAATGGCATTTGTCCTGTCAATGTCATCTGCTTCAGATTTCAATTTCCTAGCCAGGAGCAAAGTCTATTTGGCAAGAGAGTAAAAAGAGATGCTATAACTCTTTGGTGCATTCTAATAGGTTCTCACTGAAGTAGATATTTAACTCTATATTTTCAAACTCAACTAATGTTCAATTAGAGACCAAAGGTTCCTTGGCAGATACCTACTCAATTTGGCAAGAGAACAAAAATAATCGTAGTGTCTTGGCATTTCCTATTTAAATGATAACCTCAGTAATACTGAACTCCATATTTTCAAACTTGGTTTATATAGTAGTTCACTAAAGAACTAGAACTATTGCTTCCAATCTGAGAAGCCAGTCATGAAAATAATGTAAGTGGACACCAAATCACAAATGAATATTTTTGCGTGCTTACTTGTTGATAGCACAATTTATTTTTCAAAAGCTTTTGACACATAGTAAGTATTTATTTATAAGCTATAAAAATCAATATAAATTAAATTCAGTAATAAATATCTTAAAGTGAAAGGAAAACTAGGAATGCTGGCACATGCCTGTAATCCCAGTACTGGGGAGGTGGGCACAGGAAAGTCACTGAGTTTGAACCCAGCTTTGGCTACATAGTGAGTTCATGGCCATTGTGGGCTACATAAGGAGACCGTGTCTCAAAGAATTAAACACAAACTAGAAGGAAAAGAAAACAGGACTTAAGCACAGAAGCAGAACTAAGAACCAAAAACTAAACAGTGATGCTTTGGAACAACCTGCAACTGGTGAGCAGCTTCATCCCTTAAAGCCTGTCCAGCTTTACTGGGGAAAGATGTCCCAACTCTCTTAGCATTATTATCTAGATGTAATAGCTCTGACCTTACATGGTTATGACTAGACACCGGGCATGGAAAACAGAATAATACTAGGATTCCCTTAGTGTTTGTAAACCATAAGGTTCAATAACTTCTAGTGTAAAAGTAAGTCTCAGGAGAAAGCTCCAGACAATGCAGTAGCAGCAAATATTGGTTAGTACAAAGTGGAGGAGCAGATCATTTATGTTCAGCTTGCATACAGCTTTTGTGTCTACGGAATTAGCACATATCATCAGATTTTATAACGGGGGCTTAGCGAGACCAAGATCCAAGTCTCAGACCAGAGAGATTTCCTCAGAGACTGAGGTAAATGTGCTCGCATCCCTACAGCTTGTCTTTGAAGGAGCAATGGCACTTTGCCCTTTGTTCAAGAACTGTGAGACTTGAGCAAGACATAGGAGCTTGACTTGTGGCTTTTGGAGTTTGGAGCTCCAAGTACACTCCTCTGTCCCAGAAAACAAATTGGTAGGAAAACAGATATACACAAAGATTAGGGTGGAAAGTAACTGTAATATGCTAGAATTGGCAGTGTCACATTTTCCACAGAAGAACTGAAAACATATGGACTGCTCCATGCAGACCCTCCGAGGGGAAAGACTGATTATCAGTGTCTTGCAACCTTCCAGAGATATCCACAGAGGCAGTAGCCAGGACTCAGCTGCAAGAGACTGGCAGGATCTTAGCATAAATTTAAGAGCTGTGGGAGGAATTATATGTAAGCATCTAAAAAGATATTTATATTTATTAAGTGCATGGCAGGAGAGGCGTTGGAGAGATGGCTCAGTTGAATTAGTGCTTGCCTGGCAAGCACAAGGGCCTGAGTTCAATCCCTGGTTCAAGAGCATTGCAGGAGAGAGCTCAAAAAGTGGGGAGATGGACAAGAGGTGAGAATTTTAAAGGATATTTAAAATTACTATGATATAAAGATTGTGATAAATAAAGGTCAGAAACCAGAATCAGCATCCACTGAAGCACTGATACTCAATCGTCTTTCCCAGACTACACTTCTTAGCTCTTTCCACTTCATACTTGAAAGAGTTAGAAACAACCTAACGGTGGAGAAATTGAAAATGGAATTTAAATAAAGTTATCATAAGTTTTCAGGTTAATTTTATTTTACTTCCTCTAAAGGATTATTTTGAAAGGAAACAAACTTCCCTTTCTTAGCATCTCCAGATGGCCTCCACCAGACCCGCTGCCATTCCAAGTGCTCAATGCTCTCAAATGCTCCATTACGCCATGGTGTATCTATAATAAATAAAGGTTAAAAGATCATAGAAACAGGACCATATGCCCAAGCATGTTGTGCTCACCTTGGCAATGGGGTGTGAGGACTGAGTCAGACGCTATGCTGCTTGCCAACAAACTCAATCAAAGCTAGTGGAATAAAAAGATCGTATTGCATTGAAAGAAGACTCAAACAAGTTTCCCTCAGAGCAGAGGACAGGAAAGGCCACTCAACCCACCACTAAATCTATAGCACAAATATGGAGAATTATTCTCAGATTTTAATTTCTTACAAGCATTTGCAGGCACCCAACAAAGCCCACAGGGGACTGGTTCCAGAATCCCCCACCTGCCACAGATAGCAAAATTCAGTGATATCCAAGCCTGTATAAAGTGGCACAGTATTTGCACATAAGCCATGTACAAGCTGATTTATTACCTGAATTATCTCTAAATTGTTTGAAGCACTGAATACTGTGTAAATTCTATGTAAATAGCTGTTATGCTGCACTGATTAGGGACCAATGATAAGAAAAAGTCTGTACATGTTCAGAAAAGCCTGATGTGTAGTATCAGGGCCTGACCCCAACCCTTAGCATTGCGGATGTTGGGTAAGTGCTCGACCACTGAGCTGTCATTGTAAGACCTTTTTAAGTATGTTTTGACCCACAGCTAGCTGAAGACACAGATGTAGAACTTTTAATAGAGAGTGCTGGGCATATGCTAAAATCTAAGGAAAATCTCCCTTTTCTCAGGCCTTGGTTCAAAAATTACTGTTTTATATGTACTTTGGAGTTGCTACTGCTTATCCAGATTTTTCTGCCTCTGTTCATTTTGCACTACAGAATTTGTCACCTAATAATCATGTATTTTATTTATCCATGTTGCAAATCAGTGAAATGTATCCACTATAATATACTACTCTGCTTTAGTAGGAATTTTTCTGCATATTTTGGTAATTTTGGTTATTAAACTTGCCGCTCAGCTCATGGATACATATTTGTAGGTGCAAGTCTAAATAAACAAACACAGGAGTCTAATGGTGCCAACTGGATACCCTGCTAGGGAGGACCATAAAATGGCATGCCCCTCTAGGGAGTCATCAAGCACTCATAAATCTTAGCTCAATAGAGTTCTTCACATAGACACCTAAAATAGGTACAGAGTATAATACATTTGTCAGTGCTGCTAGGATTTGAAGTTGGAACTACTTCATGAATCCTGCCTTATTCAGGAGAATATGCTATTCTATTTGGGAATATAGATTAAGAGTAGAATCCTTCATTCTATTATTTAAGTTTATATTTTTATTAATCTAATGAATTATTTTTATTCCATTAAAAAGATGCAGATCATTTAAATACATAAACTATTTTCCAACAAATCTGTCTGCCTTTGTTCAAAATACATTTTTCTCTAATAAACTGTACATCTTAACCAATATTCATAAAATAATACACTTGACTTATGATCAATTGGACAATGATACCCTTTCTGGTAAAGAAAATTTGCATTATATTTGGAAAATATTTGGAAAAAGTGATGATGAAGTGGTTCAGCAACTATGCTTGCTGACTGAAGTAAGTCCTTCCCAATGTACAGCCAAAAATAACTATGGATGACATGGTAGAGTGGCCATTCAGTTACAAGATAATACAAACTAATGAGCAGTAATACACTACCTATCTAGGTACTTTTATTTTTTTGGCATACCAGGGATTGAACTCAGGACCCTGAACTTGCTAGGCAAGTGCTTATTCTGCTAAGCTATCTTCCCAGCTCCTAAGATTTTTTTTTTTTTTGCATATTTTCTTAACTCTTATTTTCTCAGTCATTAAGGGACAACTTATATTGATCTCAGACCAGAATCATGAAAAATGAGATTGAATTTCTTATAAAAAATGAAAAGTGACTAAGACAATCCGCTTTCTGGGATTACATATAGGAAACGAAGAGATCTGATAACACTATAGCTTTCACCTGTGGCTTGCCCTTCCTCAGGAGGCACGTACAGTCCGTGCTCTATCATGCTGACATGGTCACTTGCAGTGGGCGAGCACACCAGAGCCCCGAGGATGCTCCCTTTCTTCATCTGAAGTTCTCTGCGCCCTGTGCAGCTTGCACACCCCTTGACATGGTAAGCTCTCTGTGCTCACAGGACTCTCCCAGCATGAGCACTGGTCACGTGACCTCAGTGTCTCAGTGGTTTAAGGAATAGCCTGAGAGTAATCAGGATGTGCAGGATCCGGAGATGTGGACACCAGGACTATCTCCAGGGATCCACAACATGAATGGAGCTAGAGACTTAAGAACACTAGCAGATTTTTATCACCGTCTGCCTTTCCAATTAGTATAACAAACGAGATGCTGCACATAAACCAGCACAGTGTTTAATGTATAGTAGATTTTTGCTGCTGTTTTAATTTGGAATACTCTAACAAAATACCATAGATTAGATGGATTTTAAAAAATCTTTATTTCTCAACATTTTAGAAACTGAGAGGAAAAGACCAAGGTGCTTGCAGACTCAGTCTGAAGAGGGCTCTGTCTCTCTGATCAGCAGACAGCCACCTCCTTTTTATGTCAACACAGGTGAAAGAGCTCATGCCTCTTCTCTTCCCAGTCCCCCTCCTCTCCCTGTCCTTCCCTCATGGTCCTCCTTTTTATCTTTATATAAGGACATTAATCCCATTGTTTGATCCTCACTTTACCAAAGCTAACATTAAACAGTTCTCAAAGGCTCTGCCTTCAAGCATCATATTGGGGGTTAGAGTTTTAAAATATGAATATTGAGATGATCCAATTCAAACATTTTTATCCATAGCATTTATCTTTCTTAAAAATCATACAATTTTTCCACACTCTTAAAGGATAGAACAAAAAGCAACAGATAAAAGTTTCAGCAATGAAGATGCATGCCAAATGTTTATAACAAAATGAAATGAGTTATCTTGAGAAATATGAGTTGGGATGTTGCAGAGATACATCAACAACTTGAAAGAAAACTTCTATGACATTTGAAAGTTTCTTCCACTTTAAGCAGAAGTCCCAGCACATAAAGGTCTCACTTAAAATTTGATGCTTTTTGTTTGAAATGTGACAGAAATACATACCCAGCTAACCCTGACACATTTATTATCCATAATAAGTAACAACTCACAGAAGTTACAAACAGCACACATTTGTAATACATGCTCAGGCAAAGTAAAACAGTTTAAGCATTCACCAAAACAGACAGCTACTTGAAAACAAATAATTATAAAACATATGTGAAATTCAAAAGAAGTGATTTGGAGATGGCTAATATTTTTCTTTATCTGTTCCAATGCTCACAATATTTTTTTGCTTGCAAAATGTTTATTGAGGAGAACATTTTTAGAAGGTGGCTAGTTTTAGTTACTGAGAAATTATCACAGCATTTATATTTTGTAAAATGATGAAAAACATGGAATTTAAGCTATCTAGTCAATCTAAAACAGTGAAATTTCCAATACTATGATTTGTACATAGACTTCACATTGCAAATATAAAAATATTTGGTCACAAACAAATTATAATTTTAGTGGCATTTCACTACTGACTTCACTAAAAGCACAGAAAGATATTTCCTTCACAGAAATTCATCAGGAGGACCAGATTGCTGTCTTGGGTAACAGTCATGCCATCACATAATACCTTTATGTCCTACAAAAAAATTATCACTATTTGCTTTTTCAAAGTAGGTGTATACAGCCTGCCATGCCAGCCCTGTCCCCGGGGCCCACTGAGAGGGACACTGAGACTGGGCATGGTGGCACGCATCTGTAATTGCAGTGCTTGGGATACTGAAAACAGGAGAATAACTATGAGTCCAAGCCGTAGAGTAAGACACTGTAGACCACGTACTAAATACATTAAAAAATAATAATCCTTTAAAAAAACAAAGTAGGTGTATACTTCAGGATGCTTTATTGGAAGAAGTATATCATTTGAACTAAAAATGTGATAGCAAATTTTGATTGTAAGAAGGATTAGAGTTTTAACCTAAGTAACAATGTGGGACTCAGTATCAGTTAAATTCATTTAATAATGATTTTAATGTTTCCAATCATTTCACAACTGTTTCCTTCATAGGTATAAGGGGGCATACAAGTCATGCTGACATATAACTAAAATACAAAACAAAAAGAAATAATATCCTAACAAAGGCAGATAAACCTTTCTATTTTTATTTCCTCTTTTGAGTTTTTACGTTAAGGAGGCTATATGATATTTCTTTTTTCTTTTTTTTTTCCACATTTCACCGAGAAACAAAGAGCAATGAGACAGCCCCAAATCAAATCAGTAGGACAGTTTCAACAACTAATACATTGCATACATTCTTCCTAGTGGTCAACCGCCGCACAAGATGCGAACATGACATCCCACCCACAAACACCATTAGAACAAATCCCTCTATTCACCAAGAGAATGCAACTATGTATCTATCCTAACCACTTTGAATACACAGATACAAAATGGACATTCATCTGTATCCCCTTCCCTTGTCAAGTTCCATTATTTGAATACTATAGTTGTGTAAACTCAGCAAAATATTCTAAAAGAGTCCAGTAGCCCATAATAGTGTCAGGTCTTCCACTTGACTGGCAATGTCAGAAATCGTTGACCTGAGTCCCCTATAGCTCAACATAACAGTATGGTTTTACCTCCTATATTTCATTTTTATACTTTTCTGCTGGATGGTTAAGACCAAGGTAAAGCAGAACCTATGCAACAAGGGTTGTAGCTTCTGGGTCTGATAAGGTCAGTGAAATCCCCCCAGGATTTATCTTGAGATCCTGTACCTCACATTGTAGAACCTTCGTCAGTGTCAGCCATGTGGACGAGCCACGGCCACTGCTTGGCCAATGTGCTCTCTGTGAAAGTCTGAGAGAATGTTTTCTCTCCATGTGACTCTCCTTAGAGAGTCTACATCACTGATCACTTAACTCGGTAGTGTCCCAGATTTTCTGATCAAGGAGATTATGGGATATTTCCACATGTGGGTCTGGTTTATTTCACTTATGAGTATATATTCAAGTGGCATCCACTTAAATATAAAGGCTTCAAGTTTATCACTCTTTATAGCTGAGTAATACTCCATTGTATAAAAATATCACATCTTTTTCATCCATTCCTCAGGTGATGGGCATCTTGGTTGTTTCCAAGATTTGGCTATCACAAATTGTGCTGCTATAAGCATAGGTACACATATATCACTATGATATGTTTTCAGTTCATCTGGGAAAATTCCCAGTAGGGAGATAGCTGTTTTGAATGGGATTCCCAGTCCTAGTTTTTCAAGAAGTCTCCACACTGATTTCCATAATGGTTGTACCAGTCTACATTCCCACCAGCAGTGAAGAAGGGTTCCCTTCTCCCCATAGCCTCTCCAACATCTGCTGTTGGTTGATTTCTTTATGATAGACATTCTTTCTAGGGTGAGATAGCATCTCAATATTGTTTTAATTTGCATTTCACGGATGACTAGTGATGTGGAGCATTTTTTCATATATTTATTTGCTTCTTTAATTTCATCCTCTGAGAAGTGTGTGTTCATCTCAGATGCCCATTAGACAAAGATCTGCTCTCTAGAATTTATAAGGAACTAAAAAACATTAGAGTCCCAAAATTTAAAGACAAAGGCATGCAAAAGTGTCATGTAAGTTAAAAAGTTGGAGATATTTCTTTTCATAAGAGCCAAGGAATATATCTTTTGAATTGGTATTTAGAGGAAGGCAAGTCACAAATGTTGTTTTT
Source organism: Octodon degus (assembly GCF_000260255.1). Classification (NCBI taxonomy): domain Eukaryota; kingdom Metazoa; phylum Chordata; class Mammalia; order Rodentia; family Octodontidae; genus Octodon; species Octodon degus. The sequence goes on from NW_004524588.1 coordinate 23,825,860, forward strand.
CAGTTTCATAGTTCTTTCTTTTGATTCTTGGATTCTCAAATTTTCTCTTCAGACTACCAATGAAGGTAAGGAGCAGCTACTGCACGGTATTTAGACACAGATGTGCTGCAGGTGGCCTGACCTGTGAGACGTGGCAGCCTCCCCTCCACAGCTGACTCTGGACAGCCTGTAGCTGGCAGAAGGGAGGTAGTACTGCGCGCAGCCTCAAGGGTGCTTCCTGAGATTCAGAAACAGGTGATTGCTGGGAAGGTACAGTTCCAGTGAGGATGCACTATTTGGAAGTCAGAGCACAGGCAGAATTTCAGGCTCAAATGTCCTCCTGCATAATCCGCCAGCTATACTGGTGACTTTGGAATGTGTGAGAATTCAGCAATTAGAATAGTAAAAAAACAGACAAGAAAGAGAGGAAAGGAAGAAGGGAGAAAAAAAAGAACACCATCAGCATGAGAGAGAGAGAGAGAGAGAGAGAGAGAGAGAGAGAGAGAGAGAGAGAGAGAGAGATTAGCCTGTAGTTCTCTTTTCTTTTTGTGGGATTCCTTTCTGATTTGGGTTCAGGGCAATGCTTGCCTCCAAATATGAACTTGGGAATATGTCTTCCTTTTTCAATTTCATTAAGGATTCGGTAAGTAGCTGCATTATATCCTCTCTAAATTTCTTGTCCCATTGAGCAGTGGACTGATCATGATTTGAGCTATACTTTGTTGGTAGGTTTTTATCATTACTTGTAGATGCCATGAAACTCTACATGGAAGAGCCCAAAAGGTCTAACAAAAAACTTCCAGATTTAATAGCAAATTTCAGTAGTGTAGCTATATACAAAGTAAACACTCAAAAATTAAGTGCATTCTTGTAAACAAATAAGAAACTCACTGAGAGAGAAATTAGAGAAAAAAAGAACTTTCACAATAGGATTCAAAAAAGTGGAACACCTATGAGTCAATCTAAGGAAGTAAAACACCAATAAATTGAAAACTAAAGTACCCTGAAAAAGGAGACCTAAGAGGTTATCAAAATATGGAAAGAGTGTATGTTCATCTCAGATGTTCATTTTTGTATTAGTTCTTTGAATTTTGCAGGGCTATTTTTTTTCGATTCTTCATATGTTCTAGCAACTGGAGATTGAACTCAGGCCCTCTTCACTTGCCAGGGAAGCGCTTATTCCACTGAGCCATCTCCCCGACCCCAGGAATCCTTTTGTGAGTGACACTCCGCTATAATTTTTTTCCCAATTTATGATTTTAGCCTTACTCTGTTGGTGATTTCTATTGGTGTGCAGAAACTTTTTAAAAAGATGAGATTCCAATTGTCGAAGTATTGTTGAAATATTTCATGTGGTTTAATTGTTGTTCATAAGCTCTCTACCTACCCCTATGCTTTCTCTTCCAGAAGATTTAGTGCTAGGATTGGAGGTACCACTCAAGCCAGTTATTCCCCTCCTATATTGTTCTAAAAGAACTGAAATCATCACAGAACATGGGTGTGCATGCTCTATGTGCACTCATGTTTATAGCAGTGCAATTTTCATAGCTAAGTGTTGGAAACAACACAAATATCCATCAGTTGAAAAGTGGATAAAAAGGATGTGACATATTTTACAAAATGGAGTATGTCATGATTTGTGTCTAGTTATCCCCCAAAGCCTGTGCAGTTACGGGGAAGCTTCTAGAGTTTGTGATTAATTCATGATCCAATGCTGGGATTGTGGGTGTGAGTGCTGGGCAATATGCATGCAAACAAGAGGGAGGGAGAGAGTCTAGCTAGCTGCCTAGCTGCTGCAGCAGCTGCTCTTCCCTTTGCTCTCTGCCATTTTCAGCCGCCATGAACTGCCATGTGCCACTCTCTGCCTTGGAGCCAGCCAAGTATGGAATGAAACCTCCACTCACTATGAGCTAATTAAAGTTTGCTTCCTTAATTTTGTGTGTCAGGTATTTTGTCCCAGCAATGAGAGAAGAGTAACTAAGAGTGTTACTTAGCTATAAAAAATATAAATTTGAGGTTCTTGTAAATAAATGGGTGCAACTAGAGACTGGATTTGGAAGTGAAATAAATCAGACCCACATGTGCAAATATCATATTGTCTGACTAGTGTGAGAAACTAAAAGAGCAAATAAAATCTGAAATGTACGATACTGTGAAAAGGAAAAATTTGTTCAAAGGGAAATAAAAACTGGGAAGAGAAAAACGACAAAAGAAAGAAGCAGAAAAGATATAATATATACGTAGGATAACTTGGATAATGATACTATGGATCTTTGTTGGTCTTTTGAAAAGGGCAGTTAATGCTATATAATTGGATTTTTTTCCTTTAATTCTTACTTTTTATTCTTTTTAATTTATTATAACATTTTTTACACAACTTTGCAATGGGATAGATTAGAAGAATGCAGAAACAATGCCAAACACACTGTCACATTATCTTTGACAAAGGAGCGAACACATTAACTGGCAGAAAGATAGCATCTTTAACAAATGACCCTGGATAAGCTGGCTTCACAGATGCTAATGAGCAAAAGGAGACCTATGTCTCTCTGCATGCACTAAACTAAAGTCAAAATGGATCAGGTTTCTAAATATCAAAACAGAAACATCAAAATTCCTGGAAGAGAGAATAAATAGCACTCATACAGATATAGGTAAAGGCAAAGACTAAATGAACAAAGTCTCAATTTCACAGAGAACATTATCATCTTATTGAAAAGATTTTACATGCAAAAGAAATTATCAACAAAGTAAAGGGACAACCCACAAAATGGGAAAAATTTCGTCAGATGTTCCTCAGACAAAGTATTAATATCTAGTATATGTAAAGAGCACAAAAAAAAACACACCCTCCCAATTAAAAGACCTGATCCAAATCTGGGGATCTGAAATGAACAGATATGTCTCAGATGAAGAAATAGATATGTCAAATGAATGAATGAAAACATATTCAACCTTGTGGGTGACTCAAGGGACATAAATTAAAAAGGAACACTGAGATTCCATCTCATGCCTGAAAGAATGAAAATTATTAAAAAATCGACCAATAACAAATGCTAGTGCGGCAGTGGAGAAAAAAGAATGTTTCTCCACTGTTGGTGGCAGCATAGACTGGTGAAAGCACTGTGGAAAATATTGTGTAGAGTCCTAAAAAACACCTAAAACTAGAGATTTCCATTGATCCAGCTATTTCCTTTCTTGGTATCTTCCTGAAAAAATTAAAAATACCATTTCACAGGAATATGTACACACCCAATTTATAGCAGCAGTTTGTAATACCAAAATTTTGAAATGTCCAAATACTCATCAACCAATAAAGCAATAAAGAAGACATGTTTTTCTTTATACAGTGGAGAACTACTTAGCCATAAAGAATAAACTTGCGATATTTCTAGGTAAATGGATAAACCTGGAGGTCATATTCTTAAGTGATGGAAATTGAATAGATATATGTGAATACTTCATTATTTCTCTAGTATAAGAAATTCAAAGCATAAATAAGGACCAAAATACATACTAACTTTTATATAATAGGAATAAAATGCTCAAATTGGGAAGGGGAATTAGAGAGGGGGAAAAGGAAAAGGAAGGGGAAAAAAGGAAAATGATAAAAATGAACGAAAGAAAAATTCAAGCAATGTTTTGTAAATAAGGGGGGGAAGGGCTTGAAGGGGGGAATAAGAAAAAAGGAAGAAGTAAGATGTATCATGTACAGGTACAAATTCAATATTATGAATATTATCATATGCATATGTAAAATATACCAATCAATTTTTTTTAATTGGGAAAACATGATTTGAGAAAAAATGGGCCATGTGTGGTGGCACATGCCCATAATCTCGGCACTTTCAGAGTCTGAGGTAAAAGAACTGCAAGTTGGATTCCTGGCTACAGACCAGGAAGCTCTCTGTCTCAAAATGGAAAATAATAAAATTGTTTGAAATTGTAGTTCAGTGCAAAGGTACTGGATTACATTGCCAGTCAGAGAGAGAGAGAGAGAGAGAGAGAGAGAGAGAGAGAGAGAGAGAGAGAGAAGAGAGAGAGAGAGATTCCTATGTATCATCACTGGGATAAGAAGGTCTATATCCATGAACACCATGAGGTATCTTTGAGATGTTTAGATAGACATAAAAATAGCAGTATCATAGTTTAGAGGAAAAGACTATGAAAAGACACACTTCTAATGAGCCATGAGGCTCAATTTGTGCCACTAAGAAGACTGTACACTCAACAGTGTATCCTTCTTTGGGAAACAATGTGCTAATAAATGAGCTATAATGTATCAAAAAACTTCATCGTTTTTCATGATTCCTAGACTAATGCTTAACTTGAACTGTCAAATGCAACTATATGTATACAGATCCTTTATGTTCTTGCTTTTCAGGATTCCTAAGATGTCTACACTGAAGAACAAAATGCTTAGAATCACCATATGTGATAAATATTTCAATTATGAGCTGAGAAAAATAATTCATATCTAAAAGTCTTGCCTAGGTACACAATGTTCTCCAGTATATCATACAATCTTTAGTTATAGGAGACAAGGTATTTTCAACTTCTCTCTTCTTTCTCCAATAAGAAGTCTAAAAATAACCTAATCATATTAATTTAACATATCTGTAGATATGAGGAACAAAAAGTTATCTAGGTTTAAAGAGGATTTTCAGCCTTCTTTCATCATTTGCCTTTCAAACACACTTGTTTTGATATTTGAATGGCATAATACCTGGGTCTTTGAAGTCAGTTTTTACCTTATGCATGCTTGTTGCCAAGAAGTTTCCTGTCCATGTCAGTGCTTTATAAAGCAGCAGGCAGGAGCTGTGCTCAATATGTTCTTTAACATTATAACTGCAAAATCATCTATATAATTTGTTATTTTTATGATTTGCTTTATTTCATTAGATATATCTATGTATACTTTTATTTTTAGAATAAATGATGAACTGAAAACCTTCATATCTATTTTTAAAATGGTTAACTTTTCTGTAACGAAAATACATATTAGTGTGAAGACATTAGATAAGGAGTTTAAGAAAATAAAAATCAAGGGGCCGGGGGATGGCTCAGTAGAATAAACACTTCCCTGGCAAGCGCAAGGGCCTTAGTTCAACTCCCAGTTCCATAAATAAATAAATAAAAATAAATAAGTAAAAATCATGTAATATAGTTATTATGATGACAGTTCTCATAACTGTAAATTTTGACAACTTTATTCATGACGAGATAACTTGAGGGCCAAATTATCTAGTTTGTGTTAATTGAAGAATGTGTTGAACAATGTGAAGTAATTTTTCCAAAATATTTCTGGCAAAGTTCATAAAGTTCATAGTTCCTAAATTTTATATAGCAAAAAGCTATCCAATTATTTATGTATTTCTTTTTCCCACAGCCACTCCAGCATTTGCTATTAGTTGACTTCTTGATGACAGCCATTCTTTCTGGAGTGAGACAGAATCTCAGTACTGTTTTAATTTACATCTCTCTGATGATCAAAGATGTTGATTTATTTGCCATTTGTATTTCTTCATCTAAGAAGTATGTATTCATCTCAGATGCCTACTTTGAGTGGGGCTTTTGAATTTGGGCAACCGGGGCTTGAAGGGGGGAATAAGAAAAAAGGAAGAAGTAAGATGTATCATGTACCTGATTTATTTTTCTTCAGTCCTTTTTATGTTCTAGATATAAGTCGTTTGTCTAGAGAGAGCTGTCTGTAAATTTTTCCTATTCTGTGGGTTGTCTTTTTACTCTGTTGGTGATTTCTTTTGTTGTACAATGCTTTTTACTAAGTTGATATCGAATTGGTCAGTTCTTTGTAATATTTCCTGTGCATTCCAGGTTTTGTTCTTGAAGTCTGCCTATGCCTATGTCTTTAAGAACTCTACCTATTTTCTCTTCCAGTAGATTTAGTGTTTCTGTTTTTATATTTAGAGGCTTGATCCATTTTGACTTTAGTTTAGTGTGGTTGGTGTGAGTACAGACTGTTGCAAACACTGTGAAAATCTATGTGGAGATTCCACAATAAAGTAGGATTAGAGGTCTCTTTCGACCTAGCTTTTCCCCTCCTAGGTATCTTCCTGGAAGAAGTAAAACATAACGCCACCGTGATATGTGCATACCCATGTTAATAACAGCACAATTTGTCAAAGTTAAATCTTGGAAATCATCCAAACACTTTAGGGACAGGCAGGGTAAGCTGTGGATCCCAAGTGCAAACAATTATAAGATAATTACTTTTGACAAGATGGAGGATTAAATGAATCAGGGCTTACCTCTTTATGAAAATGCTGTTCATATAAATTATCATGGTTTATTTTGTAAATTTATCATTTTCAAATGGTGGAGGTTTGGGACATGATCCTTTATAAACATCACCTGGTTTAGGTCCAAGACCTCTAAATACTTCTCTTTTAATAACATGTAGCATGCTCTACTGTAATTACATGTTTTCCTTAATTATCCCATTTTTATGTCCAACACAATATTTGGCTCAGCATTTGTGTAATCTATTTGAAATTGTTCTTTTGTTAAAATATGGCCTTTTATTTTTAATTTTTGAAATCTATTTATTTATTCATTCATTTGGTAGAGGGTCTCACTACACAGCTTCAACTTGTAGTGATCCTCCTGTCTCAGTCTCCCCAGCATTGGGATCATAGGTGTGCACCATCATTCCCAGTATTTCTGGGCCAGCACAGTATGCAGTACTAGGGATCAAACCTGGGTCCTGGTACTTTCCAGGCAGGCACTGAGACCTCCAAGCTACCTCCCCAGCCCCAAAATGTGATCTTTTAAGAATGAGTAATTATTGTTTTTTACTTAAATAATATGATCAGTAGAAATATGCTGCATGATTTTTTTTTCTGTTTATGCAGTTTAGAGTATGCAGTTTTTTATCAGAAGGTGGAAAGATGTTTGAGTATGGATTTTAAGGAGCACAGAGACAAAGGTATGATACAATGTCAGAAATTGTCTTGTATTTGTGGGGGCACTGGTAATCTAATTCAGGGTATCATGCTTACCAGCCAGGTGCTGTGCCATGGAGCTAAATCCCCAGCAGAACTATTCAAATTTCTTTAAATCTCTGAGCAAGATTTCTTACTATAATCTACGATAAGAATTTTGTATTTTCTCAAACTTAAGAACTTTAGGGTTGGCAGTAGCCTTGGCCATCGTCTCGTCTTTCCTCCCTAGTGCAAGGTATTTCTTACCATGAAGTACTCACTGGCATGAAGTTAAGGCAGCCGGGTATCTGTTTTTGATTATGTTCACCTGAAATTGCTCCCTTCTGGCAGCCTTGTTTCTGCATCTATTCTTAGGAGCAGTGCACCTGTCCTGATCTCTCTTCCCCAGGACACACTCCTCACACAGCTGAGAACACACATATTGTCTGGGTCTAAATCTCTTCTCTGAGTACACATTCAGGTTCCACCCATCATTTCCCAGGTGATAAAGGCTGACCATTCCCTGCCCTCCTGTCTCCCAGCCACCAGCAGGTCCTAATGTCTTTCTCCCACACAGAGTCTGACAGGAACAGGAGCATAGCACCACTGCACAGTGGGTGCTCTGGACAGTATTTCCAACTGGCAGTTTTAGAGGCCAGTTTTCCTGCTATCAAATTAGAGCAACCTCTAACACCCCTTTCTCATTTTCAATGTTTCCTCATTGGTTTTATTTATTTTGCATGTAATCTTCATGTTTTTTTCTCCAAAAAAATGATTCTCACTGAAGCCATTTTCTATGGAGACACAGTACTGCTACTGCCACAGATGGAAGAAAGCTTAATCCTGTCTGATTTCAATTTATTTTATTTAAACCTTTATTGTGTTTCTCACAATTAGAATACACATTATAATAGTTTACTGAACCTTGATAGTAAGCTCCATCTACTTTTTAATTAGAGAAATCATTACTCATATCTTAAACAATAAAAAACACACAATTTATATTTTTATGAAATTGAGTTTTTGAAATGCTTACTCTAATTTTTTTAAAAAATATGTATAAAACTTTTAGTATATGCATCACTGTTCACTCTAAATGTAATTATTTTAAAAATTCACCATAACTAGCAACTCAGTGCAAGAGGACTGGGCAAAGTAATGTGAACTCAAAGTAGAAAGAAAGTGAGTTTTTTGTTTACATCTTACCAACCATATAACAAAAGCCACTAACAGCTTTTGTTAGGGCCATTTACTTCCTCCTTCTCAAAAAGGTGTCAGGCAGACTATGTGTCTTGGTGCCCACCTGTACTTCTTCACAGGATGGGGTCGGAAGATGCCCAAGACTTCTGGGTTAACCAGAACTTTATAGTGAGATACTGTCTTAATCACTGTCACTGCCAACAAACAAACAAACAAACAAACCCTAAAAACTACAAGATGAGATCAAAGCATGCAGTGAATGTTTCTGAAAAACTCGTACAATAAAAGACCCACTGCTTTAATCCCCTTTCAATCCTTGCCCTGGCTTTCACTATTCTTCTCTCCTTACTCTTTCTGCTTTCTGAACCTGTTGTAGATGTAGTCCTTGGGGAGGGCCTTCTGTTGCCCAGCCAGGCTGCTGTCATGTCCTGCACAGAGCAGCTTCCTCACATTCCCATACCTGATTCACATTTAAGGTCACTTTTGCTTTGGGGAAGAGCCAGAATTCACATGGTGCTGGATGAGGTGGATGATGACACATGAGAATGGCTTTACAAATCTGCATTTCCTTTAAATGCCACTGGGCTGAAGCACTTACCGTATTTTTTTTTTAAGCAAAAATGGTGAAGATACATGAAGCCTTTCAGAACTTCTCCAGAACATGGCAAGGACGGAGGCATGTTTAAAGTAAGGTGCGATGTTTTGAGGGGGTGAATAGAGTGTGTCTTTTACTGTAACTTTTTTAAGCTAAACATTAACTGTGCATTTTTATCATGCTTTGTATCTTTACAAGACCTTCTATGGTTGCTCTTTCTAGACTACTTTCAAGTTACCCTAATTTTTTTATCCTATATTTATATGAACCATATAATTCTTCCTGGTTTTGTGTTCTTTAAACTATTACTATGTCATTTTATTAATGTCACATCACACAAGTAAAACGTTTTTTTTAATGGGTAATAAATGAAAAAAAGTCACAACAAAAAGTCACAACAAAAAAAGAGGTCACAGGTCTGTCTTCCTACAATGCTGTATATGGTTAGATTTTCAAATTTCTGTGTAAAAATATGTAATTGCTTATTCATATTTTTAAATTTTTTTTTCATATTCTGTAGAGACTGCAAGTTTAACATATCAATACTGGACAGAAAATACCTGCTCCATGTTAGGCCTGAGATGTTTGCTATTCAGACAGTGAAGTTAAACCCAACTGCGTAAGACATAGGGTAATAATAAGCTTCTCTACTGAAGGGTTAACAACCTAAGTTTGCAGACCAAAAAATTAGATAAATAGAAGGACTGTAAGGATAGCCAACATTTTGACCATAGCCTTTCAAGGTCAGTGAAGACTCAGGACATAGGAGAACTTGTACTGTAACATCATGTAACTCAGTTGTGTCCCAAATTTTCTAATCAAGGAGATTATGGGGCCACAGAGCAACATGATCGATGATGTAGAGTGTGGCTAAGGAGAGTCACCTGGAGAGAAAACATTCTCTCAGGCTTTCACAGAGAGCAAATTGGTCAAGTAATGGCCGTGACTTATCCACATGGCTGACACTGGCAAAGGATCTGCAAACTGTGGTACAGGGTTACAGGATAAATCCTGAGGGTACGCGACTGACCTTATCAGATACAAAAGTTACATTTCTTGTTATACAGGTCTTGTTTTATCTTGGTCTTAACCATCCAGCAGCATAGTATACAAGTGAGGTATATAAAGTAAAGCCATATTAATATGCTGAGCTCTGAAAGGCTCAAGTCAACAATTGGTGGGTTATTCTGTGGATAACCCACCACTATTGTGGACTGCTGGACTATGTTAGATTGATTTGCTGAATTCACACACATACAGTATTTAGACACCAATGGAATACCCATTTCTCACAAGACTAAACTAAAAAAAGGGGATACAAAGGAAGTACCTTTTTGTATCTGCAGAATAGTTAGGATAGATATACAACTACTTTTGCTTAATTCAATGAGAAGAAATATTTGTACTAATAGTGTTTGGACAGGATATTCTGTCTGCATCTTGTACTATGTATAACCACTAAGAAGATAACAATGTAAAATATGTTAATTATTGAAACTCTCCTATTAATCAGTTTTGAAACTGTCTCATTGATATTTGTTTCTCAGTAAAATAAAAAGTCACATCAATGCACACTTTCAAATTTATATTTCCAGCCAATTCAGCTTTAAACTTCAGACTTCCCTGACCTAACTCTATCTTACACACATACTTGTAAGTTACACATGCACCACACATTTGTCTGCAGATGAAACCACTGATTTCTCCTCCAACTCTGAAAATGCTTTTCCAACCGTCTTCTCAACCTCAGCAGTAAACTGTTTCTCCTAGCTACGTACTGACTTGCATGTTACAGTGGAATCATCCTTCGCCTCTTTGCTTCTCTTATGGGTATTATCTAATCCATCAACAAGTGCTGGAAATAGCAATTAAATGATGACATTTCTACAGTTAAAGCTTCCCACCTGTCCAAGCATAGCTGTGAATGCCAGTCATCCCAGTAATATTGGAGGATAAGGCAAAAGCACCTCACGTTTGAGCCCAGCCTAGGCAATTTGGTGACTTAGCCACACACTGCCTCAAAATAAGAAATAAGAAAACGTCTGATGATGTAGTTCAGCATGAAGTCTCTATGCTCAAGAGCTGAAGAATAAAACTAAATTTTTCTCTCCAACAGCTTGCTGCCCACCTCACAGAGAGGGAGCCCTCCTGCTCAGAAGACCTCACATTCAAGGCTCCTTTTGACTTTTTGTCCTATCAGCTGCCTGGTCCCACTTAGTTTTGTTTTCTATTTTTCCACTCTCTAACATACTAATCTCCTTAGCTCATTACTGCTTCAGGTCATTGCAAATTAAATCACTTCTGCCACCATAAATCCATATGGCTGCCACTCTCCAATCCTGCATGTACCAGCAGAAGCATCGCCGGAGCAGGGAAGCATCCCATGACGCTCTCCCCTGCCAAAGAAGATGCACTATCCTAAAATCCTCTCTTCCTTGAACTATAATTTCTCCCTTGAACTATCATTTCTTCCAGATTGAAACAGTAAGATTTTTACTCTGTTCATTTATTCAATACTTCTCTTTCTATATAGAAAAAATTTTAAAGCATAAGTTTTAAAAATACTCCTACTCATAAGTATATCCCTACATCATTCAATATAACTTCATCTATGAACTAAAGAAATTAAAGAAATAATCAAAATTATAAAGCACTAACCAAATCTCAAGTAGAAAAAAAAAAGGTATTTTTGGAAAAGTATATAACTATATTTTTTCTACAATATTTGTCAAGTAATTAAAATTGTGATGATAATAGATGCACTTTAAGTTTCTACTAAGATTATATATATATGTGTATATATATATGTATATTTCATATGACTATTAGAATATGTTTGGATTCATTGCCTTTTCAGAAAATAAATTTAAAAATTATCCAACAAGTACACTCCGTTTTCCTTCTTACTTAGGAGGGCATTTACAAATCTTTATATGATTTAAAAATTATTGTTAAATACTTTAAACTCTTGAAATTCTTACAAAACTATGTGTCACTAGACTTTAGTTTTACTATTGCAGTTTCTTAGTGATCTTTCTTTTGGTGTAGTTTACCTGAACATTTTATTTTATTATTTATTTATTTATTTATTTATTTATTTATGTATTTTTGTAGGGAAGGGTCTACAGGGTGTTCAGGATCTCACTACTAGATCAGACTCATAGTGAGCCAGCTACTTATAGCCTCTCAAGAGCTGGTATTGCAGGCATACGCCACCATGCCCAGTCTCAATTACTGTCTCAGTGAGCCAAAGAGGTAGGGCTGGCATAACAGGCCTGGGGATCAAACCCCTGGTCCCTATGCCTGCTTGCAGGTGCTTTAATCTGCTGAGCTATTTGGCCGGCCCTACCTGAACATTTTAGCTTTTAATCCTATGTAGTAGTTTAGTTCAAAAGACATTTTTAAAATGTGAAATAAGAAAAAATTAATGTTTTCACAATAAGGTTATAGCATTACAAATATAAGACAAATATTAAGTAAATACTAGATAATATATCCCACATGTTTTCTTATAGGCTGATACATGTGAAGCTGTGTGTGCAATCTAACCTTGAATGAACCAATTAAATAAGTAGGTTCTTTGCTTTTGATAATGAATATATTAACAAAAGGAAATATTCCATAAATGAAGTTGTTTGACAAATTTATACTACATTAACTAAAGCAAATAGCTAATTTGATAATTTTGAAAGAATTTTTCATTGATTTTAAAGAATAAAATGCAACAATATAGTAAGTGCTGAATTCATCAGTACATTACCAAAATGCTCTGCAACAAACTGAAGCATAAAGTTGGTGACAAAACAAAATGTTTCTTTTAGATGGACATTAAAGTTATAGTGGAGAAAAGCCACAAGTTCATCTAAGATCCATTCTAGCAGTGCGGGACTTTTCCTAGCAGCTGACCCCACCTCATTCTGCCTCCCCAGAAGACGCCATTTATGCTCTGTGCAGAGCCCTGCACAGTCCTACCACTGAGGACAATCTGTCCTCAGTAGCGTTTTGCACCTCAAGGCCCAACGCTGCACCACACTGCAGTAGCAGGGCCTCAAGGGGTTCCTAGCAGTGCACAGCATGTTCCCCAACAGCAGGGATGCCTCTACAATCAACCATCAGCTAGCTGCTCCAACTTGGGACATCTTTTAATAACTTGCATTGAATCTGCCACGGATTGTGGAACTAGATTATAAGATATGCTGAGGTTTATTTCACAGAAGTTTGTGTGGCTGTGAGAGGGAGAAGCGCCAAGAGCAAAAGGTGCGCCTTTTCACTCAGGCCTCGCTGTGGCAGCCATCTATAGGTTTCCATTGAACTCCCGGGTCATGACCTCATGCTTGATGGTTTATACTTTCTAATAAGAGAACTCTGACCGAAGTGCACTGTGAATGCACATACACGAAGGAGAGACAGAAACTCAGTGAGCTGATGAGGACTGTATTTCTACCCATAGCTTTTAGAGTATAGTTTTCTTGTCTTTTACCAAAATAGGCTATCATGAAGGCACCATGTGAAAATCTGTTATCAATAACTTTGTTGGAGCATTTTGAAAAGACTACAGCAGATGAACTGATCTGGAAAACTCAGTCTTTGGAAAGTTCACAGTGCTCATCCCTGTCCTTTCCACTTTTACACATCACCAAAATCTGAGAACAACACAATTAGCTGTAGTGAATTACAGGCGCAAAGGTAATTTTTCACCTTCTCTTTACCCCAAATAAAATCTGAGAGTTGTTAGTATTTCTATTAATATTTTCCATATACTATCTTAGTGTCAGATATCTTCTTGCAGAACCGGGCATTGAACTCAGGCCCTTGTGCTTGCCAGGGAAGCAATTATTCCACTGAGCCATCTCCCTGGCCCCAATTGAGTCTTTTTTTTTTGTTAGATATCTTTAATCTCAACATATTTTTACAAGTTATATTCAGAAAATAATTAGGAAATTATTATGTTATCAAACTATTTGTGAAGACCAGATAATAAAAAATAGTTATTTTAATATGGAAATTATTATCTGCAAATTAAGTCTATGGTGTTTATTCAAGGTAAATCCTATAGACTTCCACTATCCTGTAAAGCAGAAAGAAAGAACAAGAATTAATGTACTATCAGCAACCCCAAATCTTAAGCTTCTTCATTTCCCTGACCTATATATTCTATTTCATGGGTAAGCATCATCTCAAGGCTCCTAAAATGTGTGTAATCAAAATATTTTACTAAATATATTATTTTGCCTTCCTTAAATTCTAACATGTAAGAAGTAAACTAAGTAAAGTGTGATTTACAAAGTAACTACATCAACTTGCATAAATTAGCTTTAAATTTAAATTTTAAACAGTTTAAAAATCACATCATCAGAATAAGAGAACTGGCTAAATAGAGCTGGTGCCATGGCACATAATTTAAAAGGAACAACCAAGGCTTTGTGGATAATTTATATATCTCCCATACCTGAACTAGTTAATAAAAGTATCATTTTCTACACGACATTGCAGAAAATAAGGATAGAAAAAGAAATAGCTGTCACGCTGAGGGAATGGTATCATTCATGAAATAATATTCCACATCATGCCTCAGAACATTGACTCTTAACATTTACTAAGGCAGAAAACTGCCACTTGGAGGCCATTTGCAAGATAGAATTTAGCACTAATGATCTAATTAACTAAGTTGCTATATATTAGCTGTAGCTTGCTGTTTACTATTTTTTACATATTGTTGCTGAGAATGATAGACCATCGTTTGATGATGACCCAACATTTGTAGAGGCATGGTTGTCCATTCCCTTTAACTCACATTGAAATTTTATGTTATCCTTATCACTGTTCATGCAAAAATTAAGAAGAAAATTTAAATCTGAACAAGTAATTTGCAGACAAAATCAATTTCTGAATATAATATAAACTTTTTATAATTGTGAATATTAATATACCAATTATTACTCAAGTGGGTTTTTTCCCTCTAATTACTGAGTAGACTAAGTTCAACCTATTAGGAGGGGACAGACCAGCTAATACTTAGCTTTAGAAGCACTACTTGAGATATAAAAGTAGAAAATTCCACACGGATACCAGACAGTATGTGGTGTGTGTTTTTCAGTTCATATAAGAAGAGACTGAGGAATGTTGTGGAGGCAATAACATGGGACCAGAAATTTGAGGATATAAATAGGAAAACGGAATAAAAGACAAGCTAACTAGGGCAAAATATGGGCTAAGAGATCAGATAAAAGAAACAAAATGTAAGGAGTTACAAAAACTAACCAAATATGAACATCTTTGTAGCTAACAGTTGCATTAGTTAACTATTGTTCTAAACCACACCAAAGCTGATGTATTAAAACAATAGTTCTCTCAGTCATGTCATGTGGAAGGAGGTCAGTAGACAAGGGTTGGGTTTGGATGAAAAGCTCAGGCTGGGTGGCTGGTTCCAAACCTCCCTCTTTTCCCTCTTATTTCTATAGCAAGTGTAGAAGAACAATGTAAGTAAGAGAGACATCTAGTGTGTCCGAAGGCCTAATCTCAGGGTTGGCAAAGTATTATTTTTCCTTCATGTTACAAATCACTTTTGCTAAACTATAAGTCTATTATGTTAGATTAATATTTTTGAATTTACATAAGAGAGAGGATTGGGAGTTTTTTATTTATTTTTATTTTTGTATGCTTTTAGTATAAGGTCTACAGGGTCTCATTATACATATTGGACTCATAGTGATTGTCCTGTTTTCAGGCTCCCAAGCACTGGGATTACAGGTACGTGCCAACATGCCCAGGCTCAGTTGCCCTCTCAGTGCATCCTGAGGGTAGGGTTGGCACGGCATGCAGTGCCAAGGAACCTGGTCCCTGCATCTGCCTGAGCAGGCGCTTTAATCTGCTGAGCTATCTTGCCAGCCTAGGACTGGGACTTTTTGAAACTGAATGTTCCCATCTATCTATATGATAAAGCTCTATTTTTATGTGCTTTATGCATTTTTAAATATATTTAGTGTGGGGGGTTGTGTGTTTATTTTTAAGGCATCTTCCTTATTTGTCAAGGTTAAATCACAAAAATAAAAATCAAACTCAAAGTATTTCACCCACAGAGGGATTCAGAACTTAAATACTTCAAACTTAGAACTGCAGAAGAGACAAATGTTATGAGGCTGCTAAATCTTAGATTGGTTTTCAGCTTCCAAGGCATTAGAGAGTCACTAGCAATGAGCCCCATGACCCCAGGAAAAGTATTGGAGAAGACAATGGCAAACACTCGTGCATCTCCCACGCCTCCCCATCACACGAGTACCTCCTTTGGCGTGCATGTGCGAAACCAATCTTCACATATGGTTCATAAGAAAAGCAGGTGTTAGCCTCTCCAGCTACCTTACAGACTGGAGAACACAAAATTAGGAAACAGTGTTCTGTATGCACCCCAACCAAACACAGTATTACATCATCAGTGCTTCAATTATGAATGGGAGGGTTTTTAAATTTCCATAGTGTAATCATTTCTGACAAATAGGACTGTAATACTTTTCTCTGTCAATCTTATGACCCACAAGAGCCCTCAAACATGCATTATTAATGCTAAGAAGCAGGTCCATCTATTTTACCCCTTTATTTCTCTCCCTTTCTATTTTACTTTCTTTCTCCCCATTCCATCACCTTCCTCCTTGCATCCCTCTCACTCTTTTTCTCCTTTTCATCTTTGTTTTCAGAAATTTTCTCAGACTCACAATGAAGTTTTGCTCTATTCAGGGAGAAAAAAACTACAGTACTTATTTTGTCACAGTAATGAACATCTGTAGAGCACCTTCCACAAAGCAGACTCATAGATACGTGACTGTGTCACTGTGCAAGTTGGATACACAGATAGTGTATTTAAAGCTTCCACACCCTTGCAAATGTGTGGTTATTATCCATCTTTACAGTTGAAGGAAGCCTGAGGTTCATAACATTAAGATAAGAGCAACAGCTAACAAATATTAGGTATTAGATTCTAAATCTGCCTCACTCAAAAGCTTATATTGTTTTCATTTGTCAGGCCTACTTCAATATACATAGTAAATCTGATAGTTGAGGGAAAGATTCTTTCTCACTTATCAATCTATAATTCTCCTTCTGTAGTAAGCTGAATTCAGAGAGATCAACTGAGCTTTAGGCTCAGCCACACAAACCTCTCATACTGTAGGACAGCCTTAAGGAACTCAGCATTCAGATTCTTCTCATCACTTGTATGGGACCAAACTTGGAAGGAAATTTCCTTATGTTAACAAAACCATTCCAGAAAATCATTTTGGTTTTGCCTTGCACGAACAATCTTTCTTGGCATTCAAGGTGTAGTATGATACACCAGACATTATATGTAAACATTTCTTCCATTCCTATAAGATCATTTCACAATAATAATATTTAATCAGCGATACTATTTACTGGACAAGCATGCATGAAATAGTCTGCATACATTCACATTGACCAAAGTGTTTGTACGTTCAGACCTTACGGTTCCCTTCTACCACTGACATGTTATGCCATGAAATTTATGCTTTTTTTCTCTCCTTCTTTGTGCAAAGTTTTCCTTCATATCCTTAGGAATCATATTTTATAAATATTGATTCACCAAATATGTTATATAAATAGCCTGATACTGTGGATGATGCATTGCATTTCTATGAATCATTCCTTCACCTCCACAACTGGCAGAAACAGATAAATACTGACTAGGAAATTTGGAAATTTAAGTAACTTCAGACTATGCAATATTTCACAACTGATTAGTTACTTCTCACGCATTCTATTTTCTCTCACCTACTTAGGGATCCTCATGAACTTCATATAGCAAATTACCTATAAAATTTTTCAAAGCATACTATAACTGAAAGAGCTAAAAACTTGGTTAAAATGCATAACTATTTTTTTTACAAATAGCAAACTACACATGTTATAACTAACACATCAAAATAAATTAAGGTTTTATTACTGAATAATAGTTTTGTAAGGAATTATTCCACCTCCCTTCCTGACAAATAAAAAACTTACACTTCTCTATTGAGTATTGGAAACACTGAAATTGTTAGAAAATTCTTTATGATGTTCAGGCAATACTATCTCAATACAATTTTTCTCATTATTTATCAGCTAATACATATAACAGTTTTTATTTAATTTTATGTACTTTTCAAAACCATTAATGATGAAAATTCAGTATTTACTTTTAAAATTTAGTGAATGTCCCCTTGCATTCTTATTACATATACTGCTCCTGTTGGAGATATGACAGTAAGAACATTTTCTTTCAACAGGTGAAAAGAAAGATGTCAGCTCTGAAACTGGACCACTGAGGCTCTTCTCTAAGAACCAGAGCTCTTCCCTGTGGAACTGAGCCAAGGTCTAGGGAGCACATCCTCTGAGTTACCTAGTGAGATACATCATCCTGAAAGGATGAACTCGGCCTCTTCTAATATACGTCACTTCTCATGAGGACAGGGATTTAAATGCTTTTGCCAAGATGAAGCTGTCAGTGTCTACTTTGAATATTTTTCGTTATTGTATGACAAATTACATGCACGTGCATGAATGAAATGGGCTTTTATTTAAAGTGACCCTATGAATCCACTCTCGTCAGATCCACCAGTTTGGACTCACTTGTGGTCACTTTGCAGGGCTCAGTTTGTGTCCTTTATTTTGACTGCTTCCCATTGTACCAACATGCCTTTCAATTAGTTGGGTGGAGCAGTAGCCAGAGTGGCGTGCCCACAGGAAACTGCACTCTGCCGCGTCAGCTTCCACAGGTTTCCTGCGCAGTCACATGGGCTCTACATCCTCGCTTTGAAATCAGAACTTACTCGAAGGTTGACAAAAAAAGCTATTCAAAATAATAGTCTTTGAATATATTAATTTAATACAATTCAGTTGATAACTGACAGAATATACCAAAACAATACTCCATCTGCTGACAAGTGTAGCATAAATTTAAATGGCATATCCATCATCCATCTGGAAGTAAGCACTAGCTCTGAAACCCTCTTACCCTCCAACTGCTATGTTCTTCTCAGATGCCTTTCTTTGAATGTCACATGCACCATAAATAACCTATTTCTAACATTGCAAAATTCAGCTAAGGTGCACAGATTTAATTTATTTCCACTACTCACAGATTTTTAAGAAGGAAAAAAATTAATGTGGAGTTTGTTTCAAAACGGATCATGATTAAAAGTGAAGACTGAAATGCTGTGTGCACATATGTATGTATTTGTAGATAGACTACAGATTGCTATTTTAATTTTGTTTTGTATAAATTATGTATTTTGAGATCATTATTTTTGTAACAAGCAGAATTATGATGGAAAAAATCTGTTTTAAATCTTTCGAATGTTAAATGCAGCAATGCTCTGGTTTGTGGGCAACTCACCTTTGTTCTGTAGCTCAGGGCTTCAGTGTGGAGACTTTCCATCCCTTTCTGTATCCATTCTCTTCCCTTGTTGTCTGTCTGTCTGTCTGTCTATCTGTCATCTATGAAGAAAGTGTATGGCTGCTTTTCTCCACAATTCTAATTTAAGTATACCTGGCATGTTTAGAGGCTTCAATTACAGTGATACACTGGCATGATTCAATGCAGTGAATGAAATGTGCATAAAATGTCAAATTTTCTGCAAGAATTTGGTTGTGGCTAGTACAAAATGAAACGAAACCTACTGGTAAAACTTTAACCTTTCTATTTTCCCACACAATGGCTTGCAAACACAGATTTAGTTACACTGCTTCACTTACCCCATTCTAATAAATTTTCAAGAAACTAAAAATATCACTGAAAACTCTGGAGAGTATACAGTCCAAAACTGCTTATCAGTTAAACTGACAAATAGAGGGAAGATATGTGACAACTTTGAAATGGGGTATGATATAGTGAAAATTTTATGAACATATAGAAAATATGGATAAATCACTTTGTACACCGAATGAATTCCTTCCTTAGCTGACTCTAAAAATGACACCATCAATATGGTATTTAAGTAATACACAGTGGATTTAAGAGAGTTGGCTTGTATTGTGCTCACTTAGGTCATGAATACAAAACATATGCCAATCATGTATTTCAACGTAGATAGAACATATGCTATCATGTATTTTAAAGTGGACATAAAAAGGGATGGACGGTATTTACATGGAAGTCCTAAATTAAAACAATGTTCAACTTTACTTTAAATGTGTATAATTAATACTAAGCGATTTTTGTCGATGATATATGAATTTCATGAGCAAACAGCATGAAAGTCATCCATCCTCCTTCAGGAGACCCTCTAAGCTAGGGATGTGAGGGGGATCGCTAGACATCCCTCCCCACAGTTGCCTACTTACTTAATTGCTGCCTTCAAACTAAAAAACATAAGATGGCATGAAACAGGAGGCAACATCAGATCATGATTTCCTTTGCTATGCTCAGCAACACCACAACAACTCTGGGTAAAACTGTACTCATATTAAATGAAAAATTAAATAAAAACAAAATATGCCACCATTTCACTTTAATAATTTCAGGATATTTATAGAAGTAACACTCGTTTTCACCATCAAGGAGTTTTCACTTCAAAGATAAGACAAATACTCCATTTGCATATGTAAGATCCAAGCTTAGCCACACAGATGCAGCTCAAACAATGAAGAGCTCTGTACTTAAGCTGCAGAGATTGCAGGCTTACATCTCCCTTCGACATTCTTTCCAAAAGAATGACAGTTTAATAAAAGAAGAACTGTACCTGCTTTCTGAAATGGGGTGCAAATTGTTCTCTCCAAAAAGGAACTGGTTTCTGTAAAGTAGTCCTTTTGTAGCAGTCATACAAAAATGATCCTTTGTAGATCTTGAATGGCATTAAGTGACAATCTTAGGAATACCTGTTAATAAAATATGAATACAGTTATGCTTAACATGATCCTGATTTCAATGTTTTCCTTTTTTAACTAAAACCCATTCTTATCAAACATTTAAGTCGAAGTTCTACGTCACTGTGCGTCTAATCATTATGCCTTTTATCCATCACACAAATACCTGAATATTCTAATGAGATATATTTATCTAATTTCTGTCCTTTGGATTATTTTTCCTTAATAGTAAAATGAAGAAGAGTAGCACAAAATTTTCATGTAATCATAGCTGAAATATTTAGCAACTTACTTCCAGCTTTTCATGGTTTTAACA
>NW_004524588.1:23846843-23871661 GCF_000260255.1 Octodon degus
ATTTATTTTATGTGAGGAATATAAAGCACCTTTTCCATCTTAAAAGTTTTTGAGTCATTCACAACTGGAGTGTTTTTAGAATATTGCGTGTGCTTTTCTGTGACCTTAGAAAGTCCCATTGTGAGGCTATGTCTATCTCATGTTAATGAGTTCAATGTTTAATGAAATTTTGCATTCAATGAAGTTTGTATTCCTGTGAAATTTACTATTTTATACATTTATGAATGTGCCAGCATGACAAAAAGAGCACAACCCCCTACATACAACATATCAGTAATAACTAAACTGGAATACAGATCCTGGAAATTTAGATAAATGACTTCAGAATGATTGGAGTCATTGTATAAATATACCACATCTTTTTCATCCATTCCTCAAGTGACAGGCACTTTGGTACTATGACTAACCACTATGAAGACAACAATATTCAATGTATTAATTATTGAAACTGTCCAACTAATCAGTTTTGAAACTCATTGCTATTTGTTTCTCAATAAAATTAATTTTAAAAAAGAATGATTGGAGTCAGTCAACTGAGATTCCATTTTAAGATGCATCAAGGGAAACCGCAGGTGTGTTGGTAATGGTAAGACTGATAGAAATATTTAAGTTGCTAGCAGTCTGTAAGAAGAGCCCTGATCGTCTGATTCATATTTACATCAGTTGGAATCATGAGAATTGATTAGACAAATTTGTGGTATACCAGCAATTTCATGAGTCACTATAAGATTTTCTTAATTCAGGCTTGCATTTCTGAAATCAATTCTAGATGTAATTATCACTGTGATACGCCAATTCATTTTTTAAATGAAATACAAAATCTAAGTGTTTTTATCCTCATGCTACAAGTACAAAATTGTGAAAAAGAGATAATGTATTCTAAAATCACTTCAAAAGAAACCCAATTTCTGTTCTTATCAAGTAAACCTCTCACTACTTTTGTTGATGAAGTACACACAGTTTACATTAGCTTTACCTCTCTCCTTCCCTCCGCCCTCTCTCCCTTCCTTCTTCCCTTTCCCTCCGTTACTTCTTCTTTCTCACTTTTTCTTCCTTCACTTAACATTGGAATAAATGCAAAATTCTAGTCTATATCCTAGCATATGAAAAGAAATCAAGCACCACTTTGGTTTTTGAAGTCACAATTTTGGCAGACAGAGAATTATTTAAACAAAGCTTTATGTTAGTTCTTAAAGAGTTACCTTTCTTCCAATTTCAGCTATTACTACAAAGATTATTGAAGATTAGAATTTTGTGCTTTCATAGCTGCCATAACATTTTAGCAATGATATATATATATATATTTTTTTTTTTCTTTTTTCTTCAGTACCGGCGATTGAACTCAGGCTCTTTTAGGTACTTATGAAGCTGAGCTATATCCCTGGCCTGACAAATTTACTCATTGGTATTAAGAAAGTCATTTTCAATTTCTTAGGATAATGATTTCAGGTCCTCTGACTATTCAAATGTTATAATAAATGTCTAAGAAACAGAACCTCAAGTCATATTTTCTGAAAAATTATGGCCTTTGGTGGGCTGTTGTGTTTCTTTTAAAAGTGGTTTCAATTTAACTCTAGTAAGTTGTCCTAGACGATGGTTACATTTAGCAAGAAAGGACATATATTAATGGATCTTGACTGTGGGATGCGCAGAGCTAGCCGCACACACCACCCAGAACCTCAATGAGATCACTCACAATGATTCTGAAATACACTAGCTATTTTAAAACAGTATTGGATTTTATACTGTTATTTTTAAAGTAGGTTTTCACATAACCAGTTATAGGCATGCAAAACTGATAAAAAAATTGAGATTTAAGTGTTCTTTACAATAAACCCAATAGAAGTTAGTATTACAATTATCTATCTTGTGTATGTATCATTTCAGTGACTGTATTTTATGTTTTATTCTCATTCATATAAAAACTGTACTGGATATATATGTAGCATAACTGTATTTACATATAACTACCTTCTGTGTTAGTGTTTATGTACATTGAATTGGCTCATGTGATTATGCAGGCTGAGGAGACCGAAGAGCTCCAGCCAGCAAGTTGGAGGTCATGGAGCGCTGCTACTACAATTTAACACAAAGGCTACCAGCTGCAAGATACAGAGACAATTTATGTTGCAGTTCAAGTTTAACTCAGGAACGACAATTTTCCAGATTCTAGGCTGTCAGGAAGGAGGAATCCATCCCTTCTGTTTTATGCAGTCAAGTGACTAACATGTTAATCACATAGAAATGCCCTCGCAGGCACACCAGAGCAGTGACTGAGCGGATATCTGGGTTCTCCATGGCACTGTCATGTTTACACATAAAATTAACTACTGCACCTTCTTTGTACTGCGAATCAATGGAACTCAGGACATAACGCTTGCCATGCAAGCATCTGCCCACTGAGCTATTTTCCTTCCTTTTGGTGCACTTTCTCAATGTTACATCCCTTAACTGCTATCCAAATTCATTCTTTTACAACATAAACATAGTACACAAACAATATTTATTCTATCTTCACTTATATACCTCATATTTATTAATTTTTCATTATTAGCCTTCTTTCCCTTCTCAATAGTTCACTTGCTTTTTCTTTAATGTAGCAAGCAATCTCTTAGTGCTGGATTAATTAATGTTTGATCCTAGCCTTCTTTAATTCCTCCTTCAAAATCTGTTCCTAGACTATCCTTGACTTTGATATGTGAACCAAACAGAACCAAACAAAACGACTTCCAAATTTATGCCCACTTTCCCTTTGGATTTTTCAAAGTCATGACAAAATTAACATGTCTAACCCTAAAAGTGAAAACTATGTCTACATCCTGTCATGATCCATCCTTATGACATCACAATAATCATCTCACATTCAAGTGCTTAAAGGAGGTTTTCAGTCTCTGAATGATTTCAATTTCTACCTAGCCATATAAGTCACACATATTAGAGCCATTTGACCCCTTGCCCATCTCATCTTGGAATTCGACACCTAATTATGTCTATTTAATCTCTAAATCTCAGATCCATTTCTTTTCCATTTCTAAAATCTATTTTTGCTTTTCTTATTTGCCATTCAATTTGTCTTTCTGGTTTTCACCCTTGGTTCACTTCAAAATTTTCATCACAGTGTAGTCAGAATGGTGGCTCAAATGAACAACAGGAAACTTATTTGGATGGATCTGGATGCTTTGGGATTCGTGTTTCTGGACATGATAAGTACATATGCTACTAACTGACTCTGACAATATGTACTTTTCCTTGTGTCTCACTGCACTACGTCCATTATCAGAAACTCAAAGTAACAAAAATAATTGTAGTCATATGTTTTGTTCATTGGGAGATCAAACCACCAAATGGACATTGAACAGTTGCTTCCCGTATCATGTCAAAACTTCTGCAGCAGGGGTGAGCCCAGGTGCTATGATGTCACAGAGCCAACCCCAGCCCATTAATGCACACTGAAGGGGACAGTGACTTCTAAACTGAAGAAAGTAACGAAGGAGGCACAGGTGCTCATAGGGATGGCTGGATGGTGAGCGGAGTCCTGTGGTTATGGGTACTACTTGAGGCAAATATAAAGTTTTCTAAGTTATTTTAAGAATTTAAAATAATAAAATTATAATTATAAGAATTTAAAATAAAAATGAAAGGTAACACTGGTGACCATACTTATACCATATTAAGTATCAGAGGTTACCACGTACTTTTTAATATATTGGGTCATTTAAGCTTCAAATCATTGTTACTAATGTCGTGAAAATTTTCAGAAAATCTGTAACATACAGGTTACAAAATGTATCAATGTTAGAATATAGGATAGTATATAATTCAACTTTTCCTGTCAACCGGGTATAAAAATCTGTCATTTCTAAATGGACTACAATGTAAGTCTTCTCAAATATTCAATTAATGCCACATGCTCTTATTTATATTTTCAAGGATATTTTGAGCTCAACTGTTAAGTGTTGATTATATCACAGTTAATCATTCATGATGTGCAGTCAATTTTTAATGACACCAGGTGGATCATCCTAATTTGAGATTAAATGAATCCCACCAACATAATTTCTTCTCCACCCTGCTGCCACCTGCCTGGTCCAAACCTGCTCAAGTGTGGAGACTGACAGCTGGTTCTTCGGGGTGGCAACAAGAGCAGGAGTCAGGTGAAAATGGCTCATTAGCATTGAAATAGAAAAGCATTGCAGACTTCCCTCTGGATGTTTTGGAGGGTGAGTCTCTCTGTTCATTTGCCCAATGGAAAATCAATTACCAAAAAATGCATTTAATCCTCAAATGTTTGTGAAATTCCTATGATACCATCACATGTAATCAATTGATTTATCATTTCTGCAGCTGAGTTTTCATTTTGACATAAATGAAACATAAGCTCTGAAACACTCCTCTGATGCTAGGACTTGCTGAGCAAGTTCAGGACAGTGCCTTACGAAGAACCCGGATGCTGTAGTCACCCTAACTCTCTGGACTTCACTGGCCACTAAGAAAACAGAATGTAATAGCAATGGCCCACTGCATTGTGCTTAATTATGGATTCTTTCTCCTTTTTTTCTGTGGTTTTATTTATAGTTCCTAATAAAATATATACTTCTTTCCAATAATCTCTTGTATTTGTGGGCTTATATTATTAAATACCTTTTTACTGCATGTACAGAATGTTTCAAATTTCAATACAAACTAAGATTATTCTTGAGCTTTCAAGTATATTTTCCAGAAAAATGCAATGGCAGGCTAGTTGTGATGAAATTAAAAGCACAGACTTTTTCCACAAAATTTTTATTTGCTATACAGTATTAGTGATTAATACATTTGTAGGAAGTTTTCTCATTGAAAATAAGTTAATTGTTATAGAATATCTCTTGAGCATTCTTCAAACTATGGAAAGTTAATTATGTTTAACTGGAGAAATTTTTCATTGAAAAGACAAAAAATGGGAGCAATACTACAAAGATGAAAAAGGTGCCAACTGTATCTTCTAAAAGCCGCCAGTGCAGAATGGCTCCCTGATAGTAAATAGTGGTATTTCTTCCTGGGTGCTCCAGAGAATGTCCAATTACTAGCAACACACTGGTATGTCAAGAATAACCCTGAGCACATCAAGAGCAACTCAAAAATTTCCAAAAATAAACTTCTCTAACGTGCTCTCACCCTTTTAACATTAGAGATCTTTCTTGCATGTGTACCTGTGCCTTCTGACCTTTCTGACTTCCTGGCAGCCCAAAGCTCCATCATTATGTGCAGCCAGTAGAAGTCACACTGTTCTATCTGTCACTATTAGTTAAGAAAACCATTTAACTTCAAGATAACTACAATTTTTCTTCTACAGTCCTTTTGGGGTTCCTCAGTTAGGAGGGTCAAAAGGGCTTCCAGTAGCAAATAACTGAGCACAGAATTGGTTGTTAAAATATTTCATTTCACAAAGCCATGAACTCCCAGAACAACCTTGTTACTGCCATTTGTTACACAGTCACCACATGTGTCTTCCATCTCAAAAAAACTTGAATCGCCCCTGAAGTCAATGTCATGCAGCAATCTACTTTTCAGAAGCCACCACAAAAGGTGGTGGCTGCACAAAGGCAGTGGCTGAAGTCAGGCTGTAGACCGTATTCTGCAGAGGGCAGAGAATCCACGCAAGTAGCTAAAGCTGAACAGCATTTCCTGACTTTCTGCCACAGGCACTGCAGCCATCAGCACACCTGGTGTCCAGGCTCAAATAGTGCAAAGGTTCTCCCAATGCAGTGACCCTGAGCAGCAGGCTGGCCACGTGCCTGGGTGCAGAACCCACCAGCACTTTGATGCGCAGTCTCGGAGCTGCACTTCTGCTAGCATGGGCCCCTCCACTTGCTCTTCACTGAAGCCCAGCGATTTGCCTCGTATCAAGGAAATGAAAGGGTATTTTTGGCTATTCAAAAAATGTAATTTCAAAAGTGAAGACTAATTTGGTGTTTAGAATACTGTGGTCAACTTTCTGTAATGCATAAACATGTATGCTGTGGAAGGAAATGGCTTGAATTAAAATTCATTCCCGAACTCAAACCACAAATTCATCTATCCTTG
Organism: Octodon degus; assembly: GCF_000260255.1. Taxonomy (NCBI): domain Eukaryota; kingdom Metazoa; phylum Chordata; class Mammalia; order Rodentia; family Octodontidae; genus Octodon; species Octodon degus. Next base: position 23,852,907 of record NW_004524588.1, read on the forward strand.
AGAGTAGAATGCATTTGCAAACCTCTTCCAGTGTATGAGACATGCCCTACTTAATTGTTTATTTTCATAACTCAGGTGTCAAGACAGAAAACAGTCCAATGCACAGTACAAAAGATTTAACAATGAAGTAATTTTCCAGTTGCTAAGAAATTCGAAATCTTTTTTGACTCTAGAGAATTTTATTATTATATCTTTCATTTTTCAAAAACTGATTTGATCTTGGTATAGTGCTATAAAAACCAAGAGATAAGAAAAAGATGCCTTTCTCTAGGGATGGGACTCTAGGGCTTTGAATATTGACAAACTGCCTGGCCCCAGAAACTGCTTTCTGATTTGTAGTTTGCAGTAGCTGTAATCTTGAATATAGTAATTTATTCAACAATTTGTCAGTATCTACTGAAGGATGCCCCTGGTCTTAGATCAACACTTGTGGGCAATTTACTAGGAACATCTGCCACCAGGAAAAAGTAACAATTTCTCTCTACAAGAGAGAAATGAAGGAGGAGGAGAAGGAAGAGGACTTGCTTTATTATTCAATTAAAAGAAATGGGCATTAATTTTTTTCTCATGTCCACTTTCCAATGTACATATACATATTTCTAAGAAATATGCTAATCTACTTCCCTACTCTTTGCATCCTTCTATCAAAAGTGCCACTGCTAAGGTTACTGCTGGTCTCATAACTAGAGCAAGTAAGGGAAGAAAAATGCTTACCTTGCAATGTATGTTCAGTAGATGCCATCCCTTTCCATTTCTAATTATTAACATCAGTGGCCCACTGTCAACATTTATCTTCTGAGCTTCTAAGTGTTTAGTCTATATACTCATAGGTAGACCTCTTTACTCATTATTTTTACACCATGCCAAAACTTTTAGTTTTTAAGGTAACAAGTGTTCCCATAATTTCTTCAATAGCACAGCTCTTTGACCAAAGCAAAATACAGCAAAATAAAACATGATGCATTCATTTCCTTCCTTGACACACACCTGTATTTTTATCTCAACTATTCTGCTCTGTTCAGTTGCTGTGTTCTGCAATTACAACTCAGATATAGGAACCAATTCTGTACTTTCTTTTCCATGTGTAATACTACCTTGGCACTTTCTTAGGCAAAACATTCATCTCCTCAAAGCTTTACCTGTCTTTGTTTCTTTCACAACCTCAAACTGTATTGTCCTTTGAACTACTATCTGCTGATAGTTTCCTTCCAAAAAATCCACAGTGGCACACTTAGAACAGAAGTGTTTACAGTCTTCCCACTGCCAATATGTGCAAAATGTTTGATTTAAGCTATTTAAAGTATTTCCAACTTCACTATCTGATGGTCTCTTATGCTCACTGATTAACTTACATTTTATTTCATAAGTTAGAATTTGGAATAAAATCAACATTTTCTGCACTTTTTATTACCTTGCTACGTGAAGTATGTAGGACGTACAGAACTGCAACATCATGTTTGTCCCCAAGTTGGTTGAAAACACAGAATCTTAGTTCCACCCGAAAGAAAATGAAGCAGAATCCACAAGGTTACAGAACCCCACTGAGGGTTATATACAGTGTATGCTTTGCTTGAAGCCATTTGCTTGGTTCAACAAAGATCAGGCAAAGCAAAGGCTTGTGATTATAAAATAATGGCATATATTTGCAAACACAATATTTTTTCTTATAGGAGTAAATTATTAGAATAAGTGTTTCCTGCCATATTATCATGATGCATAGATTAAAATAATTTAAAAAGCTCATTAAAAGAATGTATAAACATGAAATGGAAAATTACTGAGTATTTATATGAATCAGTCATATTTGAAAAGATAATTTTTCCATTGAAATGCACACTTAGACAAATAGTACAATGCTGTAGTTTACATGTAAAAATTTCACTCTGTTGTACATTTAATTAATCAGGCAGGAAAGATCTCCAATAGACCTCAAATAAATCATTTTGTCCTCTCTCAATAGTTGAGAATTTCCCTGCTACTTTAATGTTAACACTTTCTTGGCAGATTTTAGAACTCTACAGAAACACTGAGTCTAGAATCAATTACTGGAAAGGCATGTGTATCTTACATATTAAATATTCATATGAAAAATGAATTAATAAGCCTACCTTTGTAATGAAAGGAGTGAAGATCTGTGTGAAACTACAAATAATTCAAAGTAAAAATCAGTCAAAATGATTTACATTTTTCAAGACAATTTTCTTTTACTCCTGAATCGTGACCTACATTTGTTAAATTATTTAGCTGGTGTGACCTTAGCTAGCAATTTTTGAAATTCATTTGTTCTATATCTGATTGTTCTTTGATGAGTTATCATAGGAAATACAGCAGTGCTAAAGAAAGAAACCTGGAAATCTATGATACTATGACATGAGAACAGAAAGAAAGTCGAATACATCTAAATAAAATTAATTGTCATGGAATCTAAAGTAGTTCTGAGTGTTCTATTTGTACTTTTTCCTTCTGAGGTCTTTCTAGAAAAGCTACTTCTTTTTCGTGTCAACCTATTACTAGCAAAACCATCTTCATTACAATCTCCTTTCTTTCCCTTTTAAAATAGATCTACAATCACATTTCTGTTTCCAACTGTTTCTGGTCACTTAATTGCTTTGGGATCTGCAATGAAACATGAAATTTTTCTCAAATCCCTTTTTCTCTTATTTTTCACAGAGAACTTGTTCGAGAATAAAATAACTATAGCTAGACATACTGAATTCTTAGCAACTAGCAGTGTGTTCTAAGCACTTACATTAATTATTTGGGGTGAACGTCGCAGTTATCCAAAGTGGAACAGAGACACAGCACCAAGGTTATAGAACTTGTTACCAAAATATGATTTGTTGCAGGCAGGCTGAACAGAGCCCCTTTCTTATCTGCTTTTCTGAATGCAAAGGAAAGCCATTATAGTAGAATATATAAAACATCATATGGAGAAAAAAATGGCATTTTCTGCAAATTGTTTACTGAATGAACACTATTATTTAATGTTTGCTATAACCCCTCACAGAAGTGTTTATTTTTTATTTTTAATATATGCAATGTGTAATGTTTTTAAGAGGGTCCATAATTTGCCTCATGGTCAAAATGCAAGAAAGTGACATTGCTATTTTTCAAAATAAGACACTCCTTCTTTAATATAGGTGTTGCAAATTGTATCTTTTTCTTGTTTACATATCACCGCCACTTGACTGCAACTCTTGAGGACACAAAAGTACGTCACTATTATACATGACTTAATTGGGGTCTTGCCTTGATTTTCTGTTTATTAGACTGTTGTACAATATATGTACTCCTGTCACACTGGATCATATTTGGAGCACAGTTCTCACACTTCATTTCAAATAAGCTGCTTACTCAGGGTGACTACTGTAAAAAGAACAACGTGGTAACCACTGTAAAATTCTTGGCCACGTAACAGGCATCTGAAGCCAACGAGCACCCATCAAGACGTCGTGCCAGACAGCAGTGTAGGAATCCAGAAATATGTAGAGAATAGACCCATGAAACAATGTACAGAAAATAAAATAAAATATTTCTTCATCATTCATTTGGAGGACAATGAGACAACTACAGGTACTGGACTGTTGTGACACAACCACTCTTTCAAACTTGCAGAAGATAAAGCCAACATTTTCTTAGTGTAGCATTACTATTGATTTGAACAACCAGATATTTTTAAAAGGCCTATATTTTAAGAAAATATTTGAAAATAATGTGACATAAAATCATATTTCAGCTCCGTAAAAGATCAAAGTAAGTGTGTTCTAATTAATAAAATAAAATAAGACCAATCTGTGAGTTAAGTGACAAATTTGAGAAAGCCTTGTGGAAGATACTCTTGGATGCTCCTCCACAGAGAAAGCGGCAAGTGGTACAATTATGTGTTTAGAATAAAGTCTCTGGAACTTGTTCTGAAAGCAGAGTGGATTAACACCATGCATCTACCACATTTCTGTGAGACTGTCAGCGCTAGGCTTCTCAAGAGTGTTGGCGCCCGGGTTCCTGCGTCACCATCAGCCACCTCAGGGCCACAGAAAGCAGGAGGCTGCGCTGACACAGGACAGGTTCGCTGTCCCCAGCATCTGATTGAAGGCCAAGTATTCTATCTCCAATCATTTTGGAATATCAACACAATCCTGAAACCAAAACATGAAGTGGTAATAAAAGAAAATAAAACATAGTGATAGAGCAATCACCTTCTTATAATTAGACACAGAATTATTTGAAAAATTGGCAAAGCAATTCAAATAATCTGTAAAATCCATCATATATGAGATGATAAGAAGAATTTTCTATGTGTATCTTAATTAAAAATTAATTAATTTTATTTATTATAGTAACAAAATACAGGAGAATAAATCTATATGATTATTAGAAAAATGGCTGAAAAAATTCACCAGAGAATGAACAAATATTGTGATATATTTATATAAAAAATAAAAAGTATGGATACATCCAATGGAGTGAAATACTCTAAAAAAACTAGGAAAAAATATCTGAAGAAAAAGTAGTTTATGATTTCATTTATATTAATTCAAAAACAAGAAAACCTCATCTGTGATGACATAAATCAGGAAAATTATCTATTTATAGAGTAAAATGAAGTATCACAAAACCCTTTTTCATGTTATGGAAATCTTCCAGTTTGAGAAGGTGATTTTTTTAAAATGTATTTGGCTGTTTCAGGGTCTCCCTAAGCAGCTCGGACTCATAGTGATCCTTCTGTTTTCAGCCTCCCCAGTCCTGGGATTCCAGGCATGTATCATTATGTCTAGACTCTCACCAGCTTAGCCTTCCCTGGAGGAGGGCTGGCATGACATGTGGTGGAGGGGATTCAACTGCGTCTCTGTGTTTGCCTTATCTTGTCTAAGAAGACACTTTTGTCTACTGAGCTATCTCACTGGCCCTGAGATGGTGATTTTATTGTGATATATATATATATATATATTTTTTTTTTTTTAACTTTTTAAAATGCATACGTATTATAAATGCATTTATGCATATAATGCACTTCCAAAAGGTAAATAAGATGTAAAAAGGTAAATCATAGTATGCATATTTTTGCAAAAATTAGCAATATGATACATTAATTTTTTTATTAATTGAACATTTATTTCATCAATGTTTTACAGAATTTAGATAATGGTTAAAATAATAAAGCAATATTAAGAATATATATATTTTTTTCCTTTGGTGGAACCAGGGATTGAACTCAGGTCCTTGCACTTGCCAGGCAAGCGCTTACACTGAGCCATCTCCCCAGCCCCATGAATGCTATTATTTAAATAACAAACTTCTTCTCCACATGTGTCCAACTTGAGTTCATTTCTTGCATATTGAAAGTGTTAGGACTCTGCTGCACATGTCCAAATTGCTTTTGAAAATTACTGTGTTCATTTATGAACTTAGTATAAAATATTAAGTGACATCACTGTTTCTATATACATACTATGGTGTGTGTGTATATATTTTTGTGCATGTATAAATTTTGAAAAAAATTCAATACCCTAAGTGGGATACATTTGGAAAGCTTCGAGTTAAATTTGGAGTTTTCTGGCATGTATTCACCCATGACGCAATCACCTCAACACCCACACAAGATGAGACGCATAAAATACATACAGCTCCTTAGGACATGCTCTGGGCTTGGGTAGTGTCATGGTGTGGCCATCAATCCTGACACATAAGTCAATGTCACTGAATTCAAAAACTGCTTCCAGAAGATTTCAGCGCCCCTGGGAGCAGCTGGTGGTCATGGCAGCATAGTGGCCCTGGGACTAACTCGTCCTGCTCTGCATACCCACTGCCACGAACCCAGTGTCCCTACTCAGCCCTTTCCACCATGATGTTTCTGACTTGAAGTCAGCTGATTACAGACTAAATTTCCACCAAACAAAGCCAAATGAAAACCCTCCTTCTTTAAATGGTGAGTGGCAGGTGTTGTGTGGTAGCCACAGGAGAGGTGGATACCATGCACGGACTGAAACCGGGACCATCACAGCCCTGATAGAACAGGTTCCTTAATAAAAAGAACTTCTGTAAAGGCTTACTCCACAATGTCTTGAACTAGTTTTGAGTTTAGGTAGTTTCTGGGCTACAGAACACAAGGAAAGACTCTGGAAGCTCCTAAGACAGGCACTGAGAATTGAAGAGCAGGAGAGACCAAAGGCCTCCCAGTGCGGGCAAGGTCTCGGCATTCTTACTCAGAATGAAGAGATGGTAATGCATACCTGTGCTCTGGGAAAGTCCCCTAAAGATGAGCAACACGCAGGAAGCAAATGACAAGCATAGACTAAACCCTCGCACAGTAGCAATGAAACAAATCTAGCATTAGGCCTTCTCAACATCAAGTAGGCCTACTAGAGAACTAGGTACAACATATTTAGCCCCAACATGCATGACCCAGAGTCTCTACAGTGTATATGTAGTATACATTGAACAGGACATAAAACATAAACAAACTAAATCTCATAACCAAACATTCTAAATATTATTATTATTATTTTATTTATTTGGTGTATTTTAGGGAAGGGTCTACAGGATGTTCAAGGTCTCACTACTAGATTGGACTCTTAGTGATCAGCCTGTTTACAGCCTCCCAAGAGCTGGGATTACAGGTGTGCAGCACCATACCCAGTCTCAACTGTTATCTCAGTGCAACCCAGGGGCGAGGCCAGCATGGCAGGCCTGGGGATCAAACCCCTGACACCTGTGCCTTCTTGCAGGTGCTTTAATCTGCTGAGCTATTTGGCCAGCCCTCAAACATTCTAAATATTAAACAAGCAAAAAGTGACTGAAAAAATTGATAAAATACTAAATGTGCAAATGAGAAAATGATGCAAAAATTGTGAATAGAAAACAATTTTAAGATAATTATCACTAGCATGTTAAGAAATAAGTGTAGACAGGAGAACAACATAATGTACCCAAAGTTGAATCTATAGTCTAGGCTGGCAAAATGCAACAGCTGGAAATAATAACCAAAAGCATGGGATTTACCACAGATTCCACACAGCCAAAGATAATATTACTGAATTTGAAGACAAGTCAACAAAAAGATGCAAACTGAACCTGCAAGGAAAAGACATAAATGAGAGGAACAGAAAACAAAGCGGACATGTTACATGGGCCAAAGTCCTAACATCATACTGCTGAGAGTGTCCAGAGAAGTCAGCATTCCAAATATTTTTGATTGTTTAAAATTATTTATATTTCCACTGGGGACTTTATTTACTTGTGTTCATTATTATCTTGTGGTCTCTTTTTCTCTTGGTACTTTAAAATTTTAATTTCCACTTATAAAGTTCTATACTTTCTAAGAGTTTTCTATATTTTATTATTATCTTATATTATTCTTAGCTTTGGAAATCAATTCTAAAACATAAGTACAATGCTTTCACCCTTTAATACAATTTCAGACCCTCAATTTTTTAGGCATTAAAATCAAACCCAATATGCTTCATGAAAACTTCCCTAAATATTCCTAATACAGTTGCTAACTTCTTACCTTTAGAAAGCACTTGTACTATATTTGTAAGAAATACAGTGTGATTTTATAGGTCTGTTTCTTCTACATTAAGGAGAAGGGTTTTTTTTTTCTTTTTTTTTTGTACTGGGGACTCAACTCAAGACCTTGCACTTGTCAGGCAGCACTTAAGCTGAAGAGCTATCTCCCCAGTCCCATTTTTTGTTTGTTTGTTTTCAAAGTTCAGCTTTTATTTTAAATTTATTTTTCTTTATTTTTTTATTGCGGTACTGAGGATTGAACGCAGGACCCTGTGCTTGCCAGGCAAGCACTTATTCCATTGAGCTATCTCCCCGACCATTTCCAAGAGATTTTTTCTTTTTTTCTGGAACCAGGGATTGAACTCAGGCCCTTGCGCTTGCCAGACAAGTGATTATTATACTGAGCCATCTCCTTGACCCTTAAGGTGCAGCATTCAACAACTCCTCACTCATAAGTTCTCTGCACAGCATTTAAGAATTGAGAGAATAAAGGAAGCATGCAATAAAATGGAGCACAAAGTTATGATTTACAGTAGGTACTAAAAGGAAACAAAGGCTGCTGAGTATGGTTTGGCTATTCGCCATTATCCTGACAGTAAATTAGCTTTTCATTTGAATGCTACTTTCTTTGAGAAGAGTTTTAAGTTGATGCAGCGGTGCATGTTATTAAAGCCAGGAATCATAAATTATTCCTTAAATCATTGAGTCTTGGGAATACAGAAAGCCAATGAATCACATACCATTTGAATATTGATTTAGTTTCCCTGTAAGCCTGTGCTGGAATTGTGTATGTGTTTGGCTCCAGCAGGTCTGCATGCTTTCTAATTTGCTTTAAAACTGTGTGAAAATATTCCCATGGCTCTCTTGTAAAATATGACAGCCTGACATTTTCTTTAATTACAAGACCTGATCTGTTTAATAGCACAAAATTGGCCTCCAATCTGACAAGCCTTCCCTTTAAAATCAATGGTTAGACTCTAGGGCACTAGCTTGGTCATCAAGATCAATATTGGAAAAAAAACAGCTTGTCAAGACCTCCCAGCCATTTATTGATTCAAATGGGGGGGGGATGCTCATAGACTGAATACTGAGTTGGATCAGAGATGGGATATAACAACAGAAGCGTCTTACATTATTTTCAGTATAGGCACATGAATCTGTGATAAATAATACAAGCATAATATACTTGTCCAAGAGACCATAGCTGAATAAAGCTCAGTGTCTTCAGGGCAAAGTAAGTGTACATATATATTTTTACATACACCTTTTTAGATCTTTCAGCATTTGAACAAAATATTAGCATGTTACATAAGCCTCATGTACAACAAAAGTGCCAACATATCCTCTTGCACATAATAAACGGGGAAAATCACCATTCAAAGAAAAATTACTATGAGCAAGATATGTATTACTTTCCCTTGAACAACTTATTAACAAAATAATGACGTTTTAGAAAGAATAATTAAAACTAAGATGATAGAGGAGGGAAGGAAAGGGAATGAAAAGGAATTAAGATTTGTTATGCATGTGTATCAACTCCACATAGGAAATATGAACATTAGGTACCATAGGCAGGCACTGATTAATATAAAATAAGAAAATAATTGATCCTCTTTCTTGAGGCCAGATCATTAGATTTACTTCATGGAACAGACGTTGATATCTAATCTGACATTTGAAGAACAGACTAGTAAGTCTAAGTTATTTTTCTAACTCTCAGAAACAAAATGATGAGTCAATATTAACTTTTTGCCTATTTCATTAGTAGTTAAAATCACTGTGATAGATGGCTCATTTTGACTTCTAATTTGAAGGCTAAAAGAAGATAGGAATGTGGGTCATACCAGTTGGAAATGGGAAATTGAAACTGGTCCTGTGAGCTTCTATTATCCAACTGAAGACAAATACAAAAAAGTCATCAGAAATAAGAGTCTATGCTTCTCTCAAACACTGAAATATTTTATACGTGGTACCACTAACAAGCACAGTTAAGAGGGTCAATTTTACATAAAACATGCTCTGGGACAATTACAATTTTATTAGAAATAGAAGTAAATAGTTTAGTTGAATTTATGTATAAAGTTTAAAAAGTCCACATGAAGAATTCTGACTCTGGAATAACTGAATAACTTCTGAGTTAACTTATATAATTAATAGTTAACTGAAGGGGCTGGGGAAATAGCTCAGTAGAATAAGCACTTGCCTGGCAAGTGCAAGGGCCTGAGTTCAATCCCCAGTTACACACACAAAAAAGTTAACTGCACATCTTTAATTTATTAAGTGCTATAGTAATTATTTGAATCCCTTAATGTTATTTACATATTTCATACTTACCTCTTATTTGCTTTATATTTATATGCTTTAACTATCTCATTCTATGTTGTCTTACTTATTCTGTGAATGCATAATAACTCAAAAGAACATTATTCTGCATGGGAGAAAATGAGCCAATATTTGGTAACTAAGCTATCAATGCACAGAGATAATGCCATACCTTGGATTTTAATCCATTTTTCAAACACTTCAAATGAAAATTTTCAAAGGTGATAGAATGCTTATGTAATTGTTCTCTTAAACCCAAATGTATAGAATTTTCATAGCACTTAAATTACAGATTCCTAGAAAAGCATGGTGACTCTAAATTACATTTTAACTTTTTTTTTTTTTTTTTTTTTTTTTGCGGTACCAGGGATTGAACTCAGGACCCTGCACTTGCCAGGCAAGTGCTTATTCTACTGAGCTATCTCCCCAGGCCCAATATTTTAACATTTCAAGAAAATATATAAAACTCTTGTTTTCACCATTGGTCTTTAAATATCTACAAGCCTCATACCTTTTCACATAAAAAAGCATCAACTTTCTTTTTCCTACTTACAAAATTAAAGTTGTAGGAAAGTTAAAAATATATAGCATTTCCACTGCTATATATTTTTAAACTGCTCCTTCATACAGAAAGGAAAATACTTTTTTCCCAGTTATCTATAAGACTATGTATATAAAAGAACTAAAGGATATTTTAATACAACATATAAATGAAAAATTGTCGTAGAAACCTTCTTTATTTTCATTTTTTAGGCATCAATAACTTTGCAACTTTACCAACTCTCAAATTCCTTTTGTTTCTCTTAATTAAAATTTTACAGACCACCAACTTTTGCTATTTGTTAGACGCTAATGGATGTTATTAGGCATCTCCTCTATTAGGAAATTATACTAGGAGAAGAGAACATCTATTTTCTCCTAACACTTTAAAATATGATATATTTATGTTTTCATTTATTTTTATCACATAATTTATTCAGAGACACAAAGCATTTTTGAGGCAGTTTTCTGGTTAGCATTTCCTTTTGCTTTCTCTGAAGGAACCATATTTCCTGTACAATGATGTCCTCTTTCCCTGTGCAGTGGTAATGCTGGCTTGTTTTTGGAATCAAGCATCCTAACACAGCTTGTCAAAGTGTTCACTAAAGGGTTGGTGGAGAGACACAGGCAAGGCAAATTATGTATAAACTGTATTAGTCCAATACAGTGGGCTAACAAATTCATTAAACAAGCACTGCAGAGAAATAAACCTCTCTACTTTTGTTTTTCACTTGCTGAACTTATCAGCTGTTCTCGTAGACTTATGCTCATGCAACCAGGCAGTCAAAATTGATTCCTCATTTCTTCTCTAAATAAAGGTCTTGTGCACAAAATAGCAATAGAGGTTCAAGTGATAATTTGAAAAGATTAAATCCTGAAGGCCATTATCCCCCAAACTGAAATCTTGAAAAATCAAATCCCTGGAATCTAAAATCACAAGAGTCTAAATCCTTTACAGTTTGATTCCTGACAGGTCAAAATCAAGAAATCATAATTATGCCAAAAAATTTAAATATTTACTTTTAATAGCTGATGTATTTGAGAAATATTAAAAAGAACAAGTATTTCTGGGTTACTTTGAGAAATAAAGTGAGCAATATAAAAATACACGTTTTCATAAGCATAAAGATTCAGGTAAGCCAGCCAATGTGGGCTGTTCTTGTAAACCCAGCACTTGCAGGGAGGTTGCTGAGTCAGGAAGACCTCAAATTCTAGTTCTACTTGGTCATCCTAGGAAGATCTTGTCTCAAAATAAAAATAAGTAAGTAAAATACAATAGAAGGGCAAATTAACAGTGGAACAATGTACTGGGTTTAATCCCCACAGAGACAGAGGCAGACAGAGACAGAGAGAGAGGCAGAGACACAGAGAGACAGAGAGAGACAGAGAGGAGACATGACGTGGGTGTACAGTACTATCCACAGTCTCATTGTGGTGAAAGCTACCCCATTTTTTTTTTTTTTTTTGCATGGGAATTGAACCTTGCATTTGCCAGGTAGGTGCTGTGCTGCTGGCATATAACTCCAGCCTAGATGTGAAAGCTGCCAAAAGAGAGAAAGATTCATTAAAAAAGATTAAAATGTGAAGTGTACAAGTACACAGCACTGTGGTTTGTAACTGCATATCCCTCTTTACCACCGTGATATATCAAGTACCAGGACAGGAAACTTAACTCTCAAGAAGACCAATCAGAATCAGATCTGGGGCACAGCCACATCTGCCATCTGAAGTTTTAGCTTTCCCAACAGTGAGCGGACTAAAGGCAATTCTATTTATTGAGGAATTTTGATGGTTTTACACACACACACACACACACACACACACACACACACACACACACGTACACATATGCACACACATACACATTCAGTGTTAATGCTAGCATAATGAATATTCTTGGAGTCAAATACGCAAAAACTTCACAAAACTAATTAAAACATTTTGAAGGTCTTTAAGCATAAATGTATGCCACTAGTATGGGCAATGACGTAAACATGAAATATACAGCATCCTAAAGTCTTAAAACTGAAGATTTCAAATTCCACTATTTTATGGACTAGGGATATACCTCAGCGGCACAGCATCTGCCTGGCAAACACAAGATCCTGAGTTCAATTCCTTGAAATATATAAATATATAAATAAACAAATAAATAAATGACAGAGAAATGCTTAAAAAATAGAAATAAAATAATTGTGGAAAAAACCTAAAAGGAAAAAAACGAAGGAAAAATTATATGAAACATTCATTACAGGGCAGATTAGAGGCAACTGCACAGAGTCAGTCCACAAGGGCTGGCAGGATTTCATGACTCTTAGCATGTTGTAAAGCTTTACATAACAATGAACAGTCACTTCAGGGAGTAGGCATGGCTCCTGTAGCCTCTATACACATTCGTTCATATTCTATATGATATTGCTCTTTTTAAAAATGAAATACACAAGACTCATGAATATAAATATTCCCTATTAAGTTCTACCCCCTCCTTTCTTCCTGTTCTGTGTTTCCACTTGCTGTCTGTGTGTGTGGAATTCCATTCATCATGCACTTATACATAACCACAGTTTTGGTAAAATTACACTGGTGATGGAACAGCAGCACCATTACATATTATTTTATCTTAAGGTGCACATAATTGGTGTTCAAGCACGTATTAATGTTGCTGTCTTCTTCAGACAAATGTGGCCTTAATTCACTAAACCTCCTGGAGTTTCATCAGGTAGAAGGAATGTCAATAAGCTGAGATATTGTCCTTGTTTATCAAGTGGCCAATCTCTCACCTAGAATGCGACTTTTTCCTCATTCACACAGGCTTTTAATCATGAGAATGATCATTTGCCTCAGGATTTAAGAAAGTGGAATTATAATCTTTCAGTATTGTGATTGGGGATTGTATCTTTACATTTGAAACTGGGGATTTTCTCTTTATGGATTTCAGCATTTGGAATTATGGCCTTCGAGGTTATGTCTTTGGGATGACACAAAGAAGCTGACCTTACTGAGGGGAAAATGGTTGATTCTTCTACTGTCAGATGTAGCAACTGAGTCTCCCATTCTCACTGGACACTGAGTAATCTCCAAGTGAAATGTATGACTGAAACGTATGTGGACAACTCTGAACCATATTTCAAAGTATAGTGATGGTAACTGAGCTATTTTCCAAACTAAGGTCTGAGTTCAACAGTTTCATTGTAAGCCAATTGCAGGTAGAGTTGTGAAATTAGCTAGAAAAAAATGGAATCTGAGTCAGAACAATGATTAAAATATTTTCAGAATAAAGACATTCTTTTTAAGGAACCTGAAATTATTTGCAATATATTAGTTTAAAAATTATATATTATTATAGCCTCAAACAATGAATTATTTTAACCAGCTTACTTTGTATACACAACGTAAGAAGAAAACGTGTGTGTGTGTGTTTTTAACAAAAGTGTCTTAAAATATGAGAAGAATTTTTAGAGGTAGCTCTTTGAAGCAGCACTGTACAATGTAGGACAGGCTCAGGAAGCTGTATTTCATGGAGGTATTAGATCAAGAGGTGGGGCAGAGAGTGAGGTGTGGGTATAAAGGAAGCTATGGCACACTGAAGACAAACCTAATTTATAGCAAAGGTTCCCTAGGCCTAGTTTGAGCTCCTTTCTTCTTTCTCCTTGGGAAGAGGAACTGTCCTTTAGCTTTAGATCATTTTGCTGATAGTTCAAAATACAAGAACTACAGAGAAAGGTGACCATTTAGAGACAAACACACGCATTGATGAAACTTCTGAGGGTCAGTGAAGGCTGTGTAGGAGGTGAAAGTAACCCAAAACACATAAAGGTATACAGAGATCTGCTACTCATTAGAAACTATGGCATTATCAACGAGTGAATGTAATCTTCCTAAGAAAAATGATGAAGTGGCTCGGTGCTGACTTCATCATCAGTGCAATGTTACTCCCGACCTTAGTGCACACTCAGGACTTTCATAGCATCACCACAGAGACTGGTTCACCTCTGAGTGGGAAGCGGTGCCAACAAGCACCTCTCAAATGCCTTCAACACCAAGGTGGGCAGTAACGAAGCAATGGAGTTTTCTAACAAAAAAAAGTAATGAGTATAACTGGTATTTAGTACCGCACACTACAAAAAGGTAGACTAGGTTAAGTTTTCCTATTTATTTCCCCTTTTTAATCTCATGTGTTATTTTCTGATAAGTCACAAACTAGATATAATTATGCTGCTCTTTAATCTTTTACTCTAATTTGCATTAAATTGCTTTGAAGATAAATGTGTTTCAAATTTTAATACTAATTAATTATTGTGCAGTGATCTATTTAAAATCATATTTTCTGATTATAAGCTTTGTAATTTATATTGCAAAATAATAAATTCAGAGCATTTTCTAGAGACTCAGTCCACAAGTTAGAAACTTGTGAGCATAACAGCCAATTTAAAGAGGATATAAAATACAATAATATATTATTAATGATAAAAAATAAACCTTTTCTAGAAGCAAAAAGCATTGGAAAAGCATATGGACTGTAACATGAATCAATAGGATTCTGGTAATATACATATAAATAAGACTAAGTTTATGAATAACACTGGATGGAAAATGTGTATGGTCTTCAGTACAAAAATTCACATAACTAATACATATCAAAATGGTTATTTATATAATTTATATCCTAGACCATCTCTAGGAACTATGAAATAATATGCCAAATATATTTTATATTATATGACTATATTATTTAGTAAAGTACATATAATTTTATAAATATGTATATCAAGTAGGAGCATTTTATGTGTTTCAAGTACAAATCAAATGTTTTAAAACCTATATTAAGGCCAACACTAAATAAAAATTCATCTACATGATTCATACCAGTTATTCATACTAAATTTCATCTTGGACTTCAATTCTGAATATTGCTATTTGAAACCAAAATGCATTCTAGAGTACATCCAATTATCAGAAACTCTTCAATACCAAAGAGGAACATTTAACACGTTATGTATTTGATACTTTTCTTCAATATAGGAATATAATTTTATTGAAAGTGTTCACTGCAGTATGGCTCACGCACCAAAACATCCACCTAATTTAAGCATACAGCTCAAACATTGTAAGTACCTTCATCGTGAGCAAGATCACTGCATTTCAATTGCAGAAGATCTTCACCTCCTCATATCGAAAGTATGTTGCCATTTGTAATCACATGACACTCCTTCCACTAAGTTATTTGGCTTATAATTCTTTGGTATACAGTTGTTGCTAGTGTTCTTATATTTTTGTCTTTCTGTAATGCCAGAAATGATTTGTCATCTTTGATTCATGACTTCATTAAATTTTCTTCATCCTTGTTTTTTTCTTCTATCACTGGCTAAGTGTTTGCAGATTCTGTATACATAGTTGAAGAAGGGTTTATCTTGAAGTACAGTTCTTAGTTAATAATGTCTTATCTTCTACACAGTGAAAATGCTATCCTCTAAAAAAATGCTGTCCTCTATCTTCTGGTCTGCAGGCTTTCTGAGGAAATGAGCTGTCAATCTTATTTGAGGATGTACTGGAAGTAATAAGTATATATTTCTTTCTTTCAAAACTATATCATCCTCTTCTACTTTACACATTTTACTAAGATGTATACACATGTCTTATGTATGGTTCACATTAGCTAGAGCTCACTGAGGTTCTTGGGTGTGTAAATCAATTCTCACCATAGCACATGACTACAGTCTTAGTAGTTTAGTAGGCAGATGCAGGAGAACCTCAAGTCCAAGTCCAGCCTGGGCAACTTAGTGATTTCATTGACTTAGTGAAACCTTGTTTCAAAAAGTAAAAGATAAAAGTTGCTGATTTTATAGCACAATGAAAATACAAGTATTTGTTAGCATAGACCGCTATAATTGTTCACACATAGTTTCGTGTAGTTGTTTGGACACATTTGCTAAAGCTGGTTGTTGCTTACTAAGTCCAAAATTTGTGTCCCTTCAAGTCCATTTGTATGATGGTTTCTTTTTTGGCCTTCCACATGACTTTTTTTCTTTTATTCGCTGTGTGTTCATTATTTTCTTGTTGAAGCTCCTGTTGAAATCCAGACATTTTTTAGGTAACTTTCCCAAGCACATTTTATATTTTTACACATCAAAAATAATTTCTGAAACAGTATTCAAAGGTGTTTTTTTTTTCTCTCAAAATGGCCAAGGAGATACTAAAATAATGTGCTATTATTGCAACTAAAGATGATAATTGCATGAATTCCCAAAACGTCCTTCACTGACTTGTTATGCTTTTATTTTTATTTTAAGGAATACAAAACAGTGATAGAAAAAAAAGCATAAGGAATGATGCAAGATTTCACTAAACAAAGTAATAGGAATTCGACAATCTTTGTTGTATTACATGATGCTATTTTCACATTAGTTGTTCAGATTATCAAGATGTAGATGCGTAAGATTCATTTAAAGAAACAAAACAATAACAAAGAAGTTATAAGAAATTCAAAAGAGTAAAAAAAATCAGAGTTAAAAAAATAAGCATTAAGTGCTCCTTTCAAAAGACCAGCAGAAATCAACAATACAATCATCCAAACTATTCTGCATATATACCTAAATATATCTTTTTCCCTTCTTTGATTTGTCCTTAACCTCATCCCAGTTTTTTCTTCCTACTAACTTCTTTCCCTTTCACAGTCTCTATTGTTCCTTTTAGGTTTTCATTACTCTTTCAGGTTCTCACACTAGCAAGATAATACATATTTGCAAATGTGGACCTCTTTATTTCACCTACCAATATAGTCTCTTGCTGCATTCGTTTATCTACAAAAGCCTCGAAATTATTGTTTTATATAGTTGCTTAATATTCTATTCTATCAAATCCCCTATCTTTTTATCCATTCCTCAGGTGATGGACATTTTGGTTCTTTCCAAAATTTAGCTATGACAAATTGTGCTGATACAAACATGCATAAACATATACAACTGTAGTATGATAACTTTAGTTCTTTCGGAAAAATATCTGGGAGGGCAACAGCTGGCTTGAATGGGACCTCCAATCCTAGCATTTTAAGGAGTCTCCACATTGATTTCCATAATGGTTGTAGCAGCCTGTACTCCCACCAACCATGAAGAAGCCTTCCCTTTCCTCCACAGTCTCTCCAGTATTTGTTACTGGTTGACTTCATGATAGCCATTCTTTCTGGCATTAGATGGTATGTCAGCCATATTGTATTTTGCATCTCTTGAATGGCTAGTGATATTGAAAAATTTTTCATATGATTATTTTATTTTTATCTCATTTATGAAGTGTACATTCATCACAGATGTCCATTTTTGGATTGGGTCACTGAATTTTGGAGGCCTGATTTTAAAAAATTATATGTTCTAGAAAGTAGTTTTTTGCCTGACAGAGTCTTCCATAATTGTCTCCCACTTCTTGGGTTTTTTTACTCTGTTGCTGATTACTTTTGATGTGCAAAATCTTTTCAAAAGGATGAGATCCCAGTTGTTGATTCTTTAAAGTTTTTCTTATGCAATTTGATTTTTGTTTTTTAACACTTTAGCTACCCCCATGTCTTTCTACCTACTTTCTATTCCAGAAGATTTAGACTTCCAGTTTTAATATTTAAATCTTTGACCCATTTGACTGCAGTTTACTGCACAGTGATAGTCATGACTCTATTTTAAGCCTTTTGCATGTAGAAAGCCAGTATTTCCAGCACCGCTGATTTAAGATGCTATCTTTCTTTTAATGAAAATATTTGGCCATTTGTCAAAGATAAAGTGGATAAGCGTGCTTGTAGGTGCATCTACATCTTCTAATCTGTTCCACTGATTCTCAGGTCTGTTTTTATGCTAGTACCATGCTGATTTTATCATTGTAGCTTTGTACTACAATTTCAAGTCACAGACTGTGATACCTCCTGCCTTTCTTCTGTTGCTTAAGATTGCTTTTGCTGTTGTAGCACTCTCTTGCTTCCACATAAATTTTAGGAATGTTTTCTCTAGATCTGTGAAGATATAGTGATGATATTCTACTTGGGACTACATTGAATCTGTATAATGATTTTAGCAGTATGACCATTTTCAAAATGTTGGTTTTGGGGAACTACCCACCTGGGGCCCCTCCTGTCACTCTCTTGGGCAGGAGCTTTCTTTCTCTCAATAAATATATTCTGCTCATAAAAAAATGTTGGGTGGTCTTGAAATCTTCTTCAAGCTAATTCTTGCTGTATAAATCTTTTACTTTCTTTGTGAGATTGATTCCTAATTATTTCATTGTTGTGGGGTGTTGCTATGAAAGGCATGATTTTCATAATTTCTCTATCCATGCATTTGTTGATATGTATAGAAATTTTGTTGAGTTTTGAGTGTTAACTTTGTATCCTGCTATGCTTCTGAACTTGG
>NW_004524588.1:23880880-23883014 GCF_000260255.1 Octodon degus
GCGGCCGAGGGGGCGGGAGAGGGTCCGGCCCACGCTGCGCCTGGGGTGGGACTGGTCCCGCCGGCGCAGGGTCGCAGGAAGCTCTCCACACACTCACCAGACCTGGGCTAGGACTGGGTCTGGGGGTTCCAGGAAGCCGGCAGCTGTAGTATTTTTTCTATCCTTTGACATTCAGTCTATTAATTTCTTTTTGAGTTAAAAGTTTGTTGTATACAGCATATTGTTGCATTTTGTTTCTTTATCCACTCTGCCAATCTGCTTCTTTTGATTGGTTAATTCATTGATAGTTATAAATGCTATGTATTTGTTTATCTTTGTCATGTTGTTTTCCTAGTATAGGATCACTACTTTTCCCCTCTGCTTAATTGCTTACTCTACTTGGTTGTTTTCTCTCTTTTTATTTATTTATTTATTTATTTATTTATTTATTTATTTAGCAGAACCGGGAATTGAACTCAGGCCCTTACGCTTGCCAGGCAAGTGATTATTCTACTGAGCCATCTCCCCAGCCCCTCTCTTCTGTTGTTGTTGAAGCTGTGGTCCTCTTTTTCTCTTTCTAAAATATCTGTCAGTCCTCCTTATAAGGTTAGTTTGGTTGTCATGAATTTTTCAGTTTTTCTTTGTCATGGAAGTATTTAATCTCTCCATTAAATTTGATAGAGAGTTTTGTACGACAGATAAATCGGAGTTGAAAGTTGTTTTCTTTTAGGATCTCAAATATCTCACTATAAGCTCTTCTTAATTTGATGATCTGTGTTGAAAAATCTGGCATGATTCTGTTGGGTTGTCCATTAAAGGCGATCTGTTTCTTCTGACAGCTTTTTTTTTCTGTAGAGTATTAAAATTTATTTAAAATTTATAATTTTTTTTCAAAATCTAATTATCAATATTGTATTAATTTTGACATTGCTAGGACACAGTACCTACAATTTACGGGAGGAGCAATTTAATTTCACTCATGGTTTCAGGGGATTCAGGCCATTGTTGACTGGCTCCATGGCAGGAACATCATGAAAGGAGGGCATGGGAGAATAAAGATGCTTAGTTTGTGGTAAACAGAAAGCAGATCAGAGGAAAGGAAATAGAGAAGTAAATAGTGAGGGATCAAATATAGGACCTGAATTCATGCCTCTATGACCCACACCCTGAGACATCTGTAAGTGTGCTTTACTAATCCCCTGGAAGGCCCCCAAGCCAATCAGATTTATACAATGAAGCTTAAGCACCATATTCTATTTCTTGTCAATTTGCCATATCTCCATAAGAACCACACTTGGTTTCCAAATAAGCATAATAACAAGTGAATAAATCTTCCTAAGGTATTACAACTATCCTACATACAACTGAGAACATAATCAGCCCTTCCCTGAAGTCTCAAAAGGTCTATCATTTTTGAGATGAGAGAAATGAGAAAAGACAGGAAAAAAGGAAGAGGGGGGCATGAAAGTATATTCACAGTATGGCTGAGATGACTGTATTAACAATTTAATTCAGGTTTTTGAAAATAGCAGTCAATGTGTAGAATTCCCATCCTAATCAACTCTGTGTGCTGACATGCGCAATCCAAGCAACTGCACTAAGGACAGCCATGAGCAACAAAGAAACCATGCTTGAATACCTCTCATCTCGGTCTTCCAAATGTGCACTGCTTCCAATGTCTAATCAATTACTACTATACTCTCATTAAAATAATTTTTTTAAAAAGTAAAACAAAAAAGAGGAAAAAATTAAGGTTTCTTGAAAGCAAGTGGTAATACTCAATTACTCGTTCAGTCTTGTATAACTATATCTGTTCAGCTGGAGCAACAAATTTGACGATAAATACAGATAACAGAACCATTGTTAATCAGCTATCCCTGTTTTAAAAATCTGTAACATACGTATTGTTGTATTTTTAATATTAATTTTATTAAGAAAGTAGCAATGAGACAGTTTCAAAACAGGTTAGCAGGACAGTTACAATAATTAATACATTGCATATTGTCTTTGTTATTCATAGTACAAGATGCACACATGATATCTTGTCAAAACACTATTAGTTCAAAACTTTCTTCTCATTGAACTAAGAGAAAGTAGCTGTATATCTATGTTAAATATTTTGTATATACAGATATGTTATATATAATATGCAGAT
>NW_004524588.1:23884451-23886460 GCF_000260255.1 Octodon degus
ATTATTGTTTTTCTTTCTCTTGTCTAATTGCTTTGGTTAATTTTTCCATAAGTATAATGGACAGGAGTGGTGACAATGTACATACTTCTCTTGTTCCTAATTTTAAAGTTAAGGCTTTCAATTTTTGTCCATGAAGTATGATGTTGGCTGTTGGTTTGTCATACATGGCTTTTATCAGATTGAGAAGAAGACCATCTATTCAGATTTTTATGTAATGTTTTTTCATGAAGGAGTGTTGGAGTTCATCAAATCTTTTTCTGCATCTATTGAGATGGTCATGTGATTTTGGTCTTTGGTTCAGGTGATGGGGAATATTACCTGTATGGTTTTGCATATGCTAAGCCATCCTTGCACTCTTCAGAAGAACCCCACTTGGTTGTGATGTATAATATTCTTGATGATTCGCTGCATTCCATTTGCTAGTATTTTATTGAGGAATTTTGCATCTATGTTCTTACAGAGATTGGCCTGTAGTTCTCCCTTTAGTTGGGTCATTTTTTGGTTTTGGTATCAGAGTAATACTTGCTTCCCTGAAATAGTTTGGGAGCATTGCTTCCCTTTCAATTTCATTGATGACTTTGAGAAGACTTGGCATTAGGTCTTCCTTAACTTTATTGTTTAATTTGGGTGTGAATCCATCAGGACCTCAGCTTTTCATTGTTGCCAGGTTTTCTTATTACTCAAATTTATTGGTTGATATTGGGTTAGTCAGAATTTTTATATCTTCTTGATATAACTTTGGTAGTTCATATGTATCTAAGAAACTGTCCATTTCTTCAGTATTTTCCATTCTGTGAGACTAAAAATTTTGCATAGGTATTGATAATCTTCTGAATTTCTATAGGATCTTAGTGATTTCACCTTTTTTGTTCTTCATTGCATAAATTTGAATTTTTTGTTTCCTTTTTCAATGAGATTGGACAGTTTATGAATTTTTTTTATTCTTTAAAAGAACCAAATCTTCAGCTCATTAATTCTTTGTATTGTTTTCTTCATGCCCATTGCATTTATTTCTTCTTTGTTCTTTATCATTTCTTAATTCTCTGGGCTTTGGATTTGAGTTGCTCTTCTTTTTCAAGGAGTATGAGTTGCAACATGAGATTGTTTATTTGGGCTTATTCTATTTTTTTGATGTGAGAATTTCTCATTACAAACTTCCCTCTTAATACACTTTTCACTGCATACACAGATTCTGGTAAATTGTGTCTGCATTTCTGTGAGATAGTAAATATTGTTAAATTTCTTCTATGATTTCATCTGTGACCAACTGATTGTTCAAGAGGATAATACTTAGCTTCTATATATTTATATAGCTTTTAATGTTTCTTTTCTCAATTTCCAGTTCGATTGCACTATGGTCAGCTAATAAGTATAGAAGACTTCATTTCTTTGCATTTACATAATCATGTAGTATGTGGTAGCACATGTTCTATTTGAGAACATCCCACGTGCAACTGAGAAAAATGTGAATCTTGTCTCTATTATGTGGAACACTCTGTAAATCTCCACTAAGTCCATTTCTTTACAATTTCAGTTTAGTTCTGTTACATCTCAGCTCATTTTTTGCATTGTTGATCTATCTCTTTGTGTCAATGGGGTGTTACTGTCTCCCAATACAATTATGTTGTTGTTCATTTGATTTTTAATGCCTGTTAAAGTTTGTCTTCTATACTTGGGTGTTCCTAAATTGCGTGTATATATGTTCATAATTATTACCTTTTTCTCTTGGAGCTTTTCCCTAACAAATATGTAGTGACCTTCTTTGTATTTTTAAATCACATTTGGTTTGATGTTCACGTTGTCACCAAAGAGAATAGCTACCCATGCTTTTTTCTAGGTTCCTGGCACATGTAGTATTTTTACTTTTTTTAAATTTATTTTCATTTTTATTTTTCTTTCAAAGTTTTATTGATGAACAGCAATGAGACAGTTTCATATCAAATCGGAAGTACAGTTTCAACAAATAATACACTGCATATATTCTTCTTAGTGGTTAATTGCTGTACAAG
>NW_004524588.1:23895024-23900603 GCF_000260255.1 Octodon degus
TATATATATTAGGGTTAATATGGCTTTATTTTTTATACCTCGTGTTTATACTTTTCTGCTTGATGGTTAAGACCAAGATAAAGCAACACCTATATAACAAAAAATGTAACTTTTGTATCTCACAAGATCAGTCAAATCCCCTCAGGATTTACCCTGAAACCCCCTACAGCAGTTTGTATATCTTTTGTTAGTGTCAGCCATATGGATGAATCATGGCCATTGCTTGACCAATTTGCTCTTTGTGAAAGCCTGAGAGAATGTTTTCTCTCCAGGTATCTTTTAACAGCTTTTAATATTCTGTTCTGCTGCTCAATTTGTGGGATCTTGAGTATTATGTGTCCAGTTGAACATTTGTTTAGATTATGGCTGCCTGGCATTCTATATGTTTTGGTTACCTATATATCAGATTCTTTTCCCATGCTTGGGAAATTTTCTGCTATTAGTTCTACAAACACTCTTTTTATGAGTTTTATATCATGTGTAGCTCTTTTGAGAGTATCTATTAGTCTTCTTTTGCTTCACATCATCTTGTAGCTATTGTATTGTCATTTCCTGGTTTCTCATTATTTTTAAGAGATGTTTCCTTTTGTGCTTACTATCTATCACAATGCTAGCTTCAAGGTCTGAAAAATCTATCTTCTGTTTCATTCAAGCAGTTCTTCCAGCTTTCAATGAAATTATTCATGTCCTGAATACTGGTTTGAATCTGTTTCATGCATTGTAGTTCTTTCCTATATTGTTTGTTCAATGTTTCCATCATTTTCCTATTCCCTTGTATTTTTTTTAATCTGTGTCTTGCTTACATGTATTGGACAATTCTTTCATGATTTTTGTCATTTCCTTTTTCACCTGAGAGATTATTTTGATTTGATTTCCTCATAGCCTGATAGAGTTGCTCCTTTGCCTCAACTGCTATCATCTCAGAAATTTCAGGTGTGTGACTTCCAAATTCTTCTATTCCCTTGTCTCCTGGACTTGTTTTAGGTGTACCAGAAGTCTGAGATTGCCTTTTGTTCCTTCCTTTTGTCATTTTTTGCAGTGATGGTAGATAGCTGAAGTGCAGGTCACGAAGCATCGCCAAGTATGGGAGGACAGTGTAGGCTCGCCAAACCTTCTGCTGTGTGGAGGTCAATGTGGTTTCTACCTCATTAAGGAGATGGGGCAAGCTGAAGTTCAAAAAGGATCTGCTGATGATAAGTGCAGGCGAAGATATGCAAGGCTCTCTTGATGGTGGATTGGTGCTGGGTAGCTCTGCAAGGCTCCTGCAGGTCATCTTGGTAGTCAGGACTCCCTGGTGTTCTTAAGGACAAAGAGGGGCAGCCGGACTCATTAATTTCCAAGGGAAGGCTGGTGGGATGGACCCAGATATTTTGAATAATCTATCACAAAATCATTTGTTGAGCACATTCCCACTCCTGCATTGTTTGAAGTTATCTGTGTGGATGTCTAATTTTGTTGTTGCTATTATTATCTATGCTGCTTCTTTGTTTAGCACTTTCCTGGAATAATTATTTCAATTGAAATTCCTCTAATATATAGCCATTGAGTCATCTGCTATTCTTTATATTTTTGTGTTCCCCAAGGTCTTTACCTTAAAACTAACTTCATAAGATAGGGTGCACAGTTGAATCAATGTAATTTATGTAATTATCAATAAATGATCAGAACATTTTCTTAAATTATTTGTGCTCATGACTTCCACTCTTTTCAAGGGACATCTATTTGGAAGACAGCTTTGGTTTTCACTTTTCACTTGTCTAAGATATTTACACAAGCCAGGGTTTGTGCAGATGCTCTATGCCTATGTCTGCCAGGACCATCTTCACAGCATTACCTTTACATGCACCCTTTTGAAAAACAAGGAATTTGTTTGACTTCTCTAGTTTTCTGTAGTCATTTATTTGTCTGTGATTCCTTTTCAATTCCTAAAATTGATAAGATAAGAGGAGTTTTTCTTCACTTTGGTCTTGTTTCTTTAATATCCTTAAAGCAGTCTTTCATTATAGCAGATAAACTCAATCACATCAAAGAGCACCAGCCTTGGAAATTAAAGACTTCATAGGAAGATTCATTTTAAGAAATTATTAACATATTTATGGATAGTGATTTCCATAAAATTAAGTGTGGTCTGATCACTACACAATCTGCAGTAATGCTGACTTTGGTTTCTGATCCCAAGAGATGGAAGGGAAGTGGAATGGGAATACCTCTAATTTAAAGCACTCTGCTTTCTTTTCGCAGTTGAATAATTTCTCTGGTTTTCAGTTTTAAGTAGTTGTGTTGCTTTGGCTTATTAAAGAATTCTGAATGTTCCATTCAAATTCATTGCTGACATCTGTCTTCTGAACTATTCTTAATTCAGTACCTCCTATATAACAACGATTCTATTGGCTATATTTTTCAGTTTTCTTTTGAGCTTCTACTTTTTAGTCACACATTGAAACACATTTATTCTACTCCTAGTTCTCCATAAGAAATTTAACTGTTCAGTAATGTCAATTTCAGCATCTCCCTATCTTTGACTTTTTGTCAATTCCTTATACATACATGCTCTACCTTTCTTGGATTTCAACCAGAATTCCATCTTCTGGCTCTTAGATTTACTTTCCCTTTTCTTCCAGGTAGCTAGTTTGGGTAGAAGTTGACAGGCAGTTAGAAATGCATGGGCCACAAGAGAAGGGAGATGGGGCAAAGTAAGCCCAGGGTTCAGGGCTGAGTTGCCAATGGTGATAGGATAACTGGGTTTGTGAGAGACACTCAGGTTATACTATAACTACACCATCTGGCCCAAGAAGCCCGATCAACATAACAAACACATAGAAACAACAAATACTTAGATGACCAACACATGCTGATCCTTACTCCTGCTCCTTCCAGAAATACCCTTATTCTCTACTGGTCTATACCCTTGTTACAGAACCCACGCACAACCCTTACTGCTTTTCCTATGAGATCAACATGAGCTAAGTAAGTCTACTTGCAATTCCTTGATGATAGTTTGGCCCCAGGTAATCTGTGATGTAGTTTTTACTGAATAACACCTCGCCCCAGACAGAGACTCAGGGCAACCCAGTTTCAGCATCTTCCCATTCTCAGGAGTTCTAGTCTCAATCTCTCTCTGTGTCTCTCTCTCTGTCCCCTTCTCTCTGCTTAATATTCTTACATGTTTTCTGTACATAAATTTACATTTACCTTGGGAAGGAGGTATATGTACATAATACATCCTATTTCCTCTCTTTAATCCCCTTCCCACCCATCTACTTCCCTCCATCTATAAATCTTCTTCCCCATTCTTTAATTATTGCTGTTATTCTTAGATCATGTTTAGACCTATAATATTAGGGGATTCTTCCTGTTAAGCTTTTCCTGATCTTACCCCCCTTTGTCCTTTAATCCATTCTCCAAGGTCATGAGACTCAGACTTGGCATATCTAACAGGTTGGGACTTATTCTTCTCTGCCATATTCTCACCTTTCAGAGATCCTATGCCTTTCAGGGCATTTGCCCAACAAGTGAGTGATAAGGTGGAATCTGTTCTCACCTTAGACTCTTTCAGGATTTTTATTTTACTTACTATAATAAGTGGCATGTTCACTTTTGGTAATTGAGATAGCTATGAATAGAGACCCTATTCTGTGCTTTTTGCTGCACTGAAAATGTCAGCCTCATACAAGGGTTGATTACATGAAAACTATTCTCACCAATGTTTTAAGCTTTTAAATCTGACAGTTTTGCAAGCACTTTCCTGTCGATATCAGGAAATATAACAACAATGGAAATTTACCATCAGATTTGCTGGTTCAAACCTTGTAATGGTTTTAAAAGCAACAGTAGCATTGATCCACTTTGAAAAATCGCAGCATGACTCCAAATTAAAGCATTGCCACTTATTTGCATTCTTTCTTCTCACCTAACTTTTACTTTGTAGGAATAAATCTTTTGAGCAGATGGCAGAAGATTATCAATAAAAGGCGTTGTTAGTCTCAGTGTGAATCCACTGTGCTAAGTCAAAATGCATTGCTTAGCCACCTGCTCATTTGTTACATTCAAAACAAACCCTTTCTATTGTAGGAACTTTCTGGGAGAAGAGTTACATTCTTTTTTCTTACAGATTCAAAACCATACTTTTTCCACTTTTCAGAGAGTCATATATTTACATGATGTAGCTATAAGATATGTAATTATACCCTTTCATTTTAATGCCATGAATTTTAATTAACCATATTATTATTTTTATTTCTCATGGTTATTGGAGATTCATGTTAGTGAAACAGAATTTGGAAAGTAAAATCATAAATTAACTTCTAAGTAACATAAAACTGAAAGTGATTCTAAGGTAATTTTAAAGATAAACCACTATAAGAAACACCAAATTAAATATTGCTATAAACATTTATTAACTGTTTAATGTTATGTTAATATGAATATTATTCATTATTTCAGTGTATTAAGTATATCATTTCAGTAAAATTTTTCATCCTTGATAAAATATTAGAAAGAATGCTCTTTGAATTTAATTTCTTTTAAATGGTTTCATTAAACAAATGAAGAACATGAGAACCAGAAATGTTTATCTGAATAGAACATTTATACAAAAGCGTCTTCACCGAAAAATGTACAGGTTTTAATATAATATTTTCTTATAGCTTCAGAGTCCGGTTTTCTCTTGTCAAATGAATGGATCAAATTTTCAGACCTATTATTTTTATAAAGGTTTGAGAAAATATGTCTATTGTTTAAATAAGAATATCCTGGTAGTTTGAATATCCTGGTAGTTGCTTCATTTCTGTTTTTGTTTGCCAGCTATTTGGTGAGAAGGCAGAAGCATTTGGCACAATTTTGATTTTGTTTGCAAACTCTGCATCAGGTAATGAACATGACCACATCTATCTTTCCCACATAGACACAAATGTGACCATCTTTTCCAAAATGGTAGTACAAATGTAGTTTGAGAACCAAGGTTATGTGTATAAGAAGATATTATACTAAAGAACATATTGCCACTCCTCTCCCTTAGAACAGTCACTTTTTCTTCAAACACACTTGTCCTACTCTTCTTGACTTTTTTTGAAGCACTTCTGAAGTCCTTTTTTTTGAATGTCTTTTAATGGCATATTGATATCTTTGAAGAAATTCAAAATGTTTACTACAATTTCTATCAAATAAAAACATCATAGTACAACCTCATCCTCCTTATTCATCACTTCTGCCACCAGGAGGCCTTTACCTTTTCTCCAAAATCAAAACTGATCACAAAGGGTGCATGCTTTGAACAGAAGGCAGGATGCTGAGACAGCCATGACAGCATAGCCGAAGACATTCATGAAACAGGAGCTTCAAACTCCCTACAGAAGTGAAAAAGACAATACAGTGGTGTATTTCCAAAAAAAGGAGCATTTTAAGGAGTGTTAAAGACAATGTGTTGGAGCCAGAGAGATGGCTCAGTGGAATTAGTGCTTCCCTCGCTAGCATAAGGGTCTGAGTCCAATCCCTGATTCTGTCAAAAAGAGATAGAGAGAAAGAGAGAGAGAGAGAGACAGAGAGAGAGAGAGAGAGAGAGAGAGAGAGAGAGAGAGAGA
>NW_004524588.1:23900878-23918369 GCF_000260255.1 Octodon degus
AAATAAATAAATGTTCAAAATAAAATTAAAAAAAATAAATGCAGACATCAGGCTAGTATTGAAGGTTATACAATACTTCTCTTCTGTAGAAGAGAGTATGCAAAGTGTTAATTATTGGAACTGTCCTACCAATTTGGTTTGAAACTGTCTCATTGCTACTTGTTTGTCTCATTGCTATCTACTACTTCTATTGTATAGTAGGAAAAAGATAATCTATAGGAACATTGGAGCTGTATCTTTCAATTACATTGATTGAAAAAAAATTGTGAACTTTTTGAATACTCTCTCATTATCTCTTGTATGAAACTGACCCTATCTGCTAAAAAAGTAACCCACTTCTCCTTACCTGACCCCTTCTCAAGATAAGAATAATGTGATATCTCCTTTGGCAATGAATGCTGATTTATTTTTTCCCATAATTTTATTGGGAAAGAAATAGCAATGAGACAGTTTCAACCAAACTGGTATGACAGTTCCAATAATTAACACATTGCATACTCTCTTCCTAGTGGTTATTTGCTGTACAAGATGCAGACATGATATCCTATTTATAAACACTATTAGAACAAATCCCTCCATTCATTAAGAGAATGTAACTATATATCTATCCTAACCATTTTGAATGCACAGATACAAAATGGACATTCATCTGTATCCTCTTTTTTTGTTTAGTTCCATTATTTGAATATTATAAGTGTGTTAACTCAGCAAAACATTCTAAAAGAGTCCAGTAGCCCATAGTAGTATTGGGTCTTCCGCTTCACTAGCAATGTCAGAAATTGTTGACCTGAGTACCCTACAACTCAACATAACAGCATGGCTTTACATCTTATACTTCGTTTTTATACTTTTCTGCTGGATGGTTAAGACCAAGATTCTCACCCTGACTAACTTATATACTGATACCTGTGAACTAAGCAGCTGCACTGAAGATGGCAATTTGGAATAGTAGGTTCATGCTTGGAGTGCCTGTCATTCTGGTCTTCTGAATATGGGCTGCTTGTCATTACATGCCAGTTGCTGCTGTGCTGTCTCTCAGGTAGATGATTGTTCAAAAAGAAGGGGGTGGTGAATGAAGGCAGGAGACAGGAAAAGGAATGTTGTGGGACTGTCCTTCATGGTTGTACATGTTTAGATTTTTGGACTTACGTGTAAACATAAGAATCATATAATTCTTTATGTCTATTTTTAAATATATTCTAATTTTAAATGTTTTTTCATCATATTCTGTAGGGACTTAAAGTTCACCATATCAATACTTGATGAAAAATATCTGTTCCATGTTATACCTAAGATGTTTGATATTCAGACAGATAGTGAGGTTAAGCTTAACAGCCTAGGTTGTATAGTAATAACAATAAACTGCTGTTCTAGAGGATTAACAACCTAAGTTTGCAGACCAAAATTAGAGAAAAAGGAGGGCCACCAGGAAAGCCAACATTTTGGCCCTACCCTTCCAAGGTCAATTAAAACTCAGAACATATGAGAACTTGTACTATAACATCATATAACTCAGTAGTGTCCCAAATTTGCTGATCAAGGAGATTATGGGACCAAAGAGGAAAGTGATCGATGATGTAGAGTGTGCCTAAGGAGAGTCACATGGAGAGAAAACATTCTCTCAGGCTTTCACAGAGAGCACATTGGCCAAGCAATGGCCGTGACTCATCCACATGGCTAACACTGTCAAAGGACCTACAATCTGAGGTAGAGGATCTCAGGATAAATCCTGATGGGATTTCACTGACCTTATCAGACCCAAAAGCTACAACTCTTGTTGCATAGGTCTTGAATGCTGATTTAAAAAGAAAATCGGCTCTGCTGTTTTCATTGTGATCCCTCTACTGGTATAGTTGGCTACTCATGGACAGGGTCTGATAACATACTTCTTCACGGTGTTTTCTGTTTATATAACTTTGTGTGTGTTAAGTGTCCTTGATTTTGTGGCTGCCTAATCTGTCTACTTAAAGATGTATAGAAATTCTAACACAAATTAGAAGAATAGCCTTCAAGTATTTCAGCATTAGAATGGGCAAGAATTTGTGCTCAATCTCTGTTATTTACAAAACAAGTTTCTTGGGCTATGCAAGACTCTGTATATTGTACTTTGAAGCAAGAACAATCACTCAGTGCAACTCTATATTTCATGAATTAAATGAGATTTAATCAGTCAGTAAGTGTCCAAGGAAGTCCTACTTTAAATTTGCAATACATTCGATATGGGGGTATTGAAAAATATCCAGCATTTATTTTTATCTTCCAGTGAAGCAATACATCATTAATGAGGTAGAAGGGCTTTACAGTGAACTAAGTAGATTTATGACCAGTTGAGGAAGGAATTAAAGACAAAATATACCAGTGACAATATTGCCAATTTGAGAAAATGACCATAATTTAGAGAGAACCAAATATATAGAATAAACAGGATTTTTTTCAGAGGTTCCAACAGAAGCAACAATGTTTCAAACAAAAAATATTTAAGTTTAGCATATTTTTGCTGATAAAAAATAAATAAAAGTTTGCCAATATGGAAGAAAATATGTTATATAGTAACTGTGTGTACACCCTGTCTCCTAATACAGTATTGCAATCCTTCTTCTGAGAGAGCTTGAGCCTTACAGTATAACAAATGTATGTGTCTCTCATTAAAACATCAGCATCAAAAGGAAAAGGGGATCTTTCCTAACCACATAACCTCATCCTAATATTGTAACAGTTTGAAATGCTGTTGCCTGGCAAGCACAGGGTCCTGAGTTCAATCTCCAGTACCACGGGGGAAAAAAAAAAAGAAATGCTGCTAATCTTTTCATAGATCCAATTAAAAGTAAAAGCATGAAAAACTACCAGGCCACAGTAATGAAAAATAAGTATCTGATAGCAATTGCAGAAGAGAGAAGAAAATAACAGTAAATACTAACTGAGTCAATAGGTTAGGTGTTTTTCATCTCATAGTAAACTTAGGAAGTTAATATGACTATATTCACTATTTAGAAATTAAGAATCTAAAAATGAGTAAATATCCTGGCAGAAACATATCAGTGTTCAGAGGAGTTGAGGAGACTCCTAAGTCTGAGGAGGTACGCGGCATCCTTTGGTGATGCTTTCACAAGTGTCTGGGAACAAATTACAGTAAATCCCCGGGAGGAGCTTTGTATACACTGAAGATTACGGACAAAGACAGATCTTCACCAATAAGTGAAAGCCTGACCTTGATATATTAGATCCTTTAAGACCCAGTCAAGGATTCTTATTATCACATAAGTGATATTTCAGAAGAACAGCTCATTTTGTTTAAGCAAGAATGCTTTAATGAAGCTTGTTTTAATAGACCCTTTAAAGAGAATTTAGTTTTCATGTTGAGTGTAGGACCTGACATCCCAGGAGAAACAATTTTTCTACTCCTCTGCAGATAATGAAACTTGAAAATGACATTATACTAATCAAAACCAGGGCTACGTTAAGGCTGTGGTCATCATCCATGGTGACTATAAAGTGTGATAAATGACAGTCAAAAAAACTACGTATCTTGAAATTCACACAAAAGTAACAGTGAGATCAGATACCTCATTGGGGAGCTCAAGATAATATTAAACACTGTGATATAGGTCTAATCTAAAAATTATCATTTAAGAGACATGAAATTACTGCATTCTTTTAAAATCAATACATATGTTCAAGATAAAATATCATTTTGAAAACCACAAAACCATTTGAATGTTATATAAAACTTCTTACAGGAATAACCACAGAGATTCTTTCTAATTGGCTAAATTTCAGTGAGTGTCTGAATTGGACACTAATATCCTAACATGCTTTACTGATAACATAATCTTGTAAAAACAACAAAATCTTTATCTGCTTAAATATAATAAATATTTTCTTTTCATATATTTCACCAGCTAATTAATTATAATAATTTGGCTCATTTGCTTACAAATATTTTGTTTATGCCTGGATGTCAAAAAGGAAAAAAAAGAAAAAGAAAATAAATTTTTCCTGTTCATTTTTCCATGTAAGTACAAACATCCACAGCACAGTGCTGAAGAAATGCACTGAATCAGACAAAAAACTTACAAACACAGAGGTAAACAAGAGCATGGTGGGGGAAAAGCCTTTGCTTTCTCCTCAATTACTACTGCTGCTGCCACTGCTACTGTTATTACCTTTGACTTTACATACAGAGAAAAGTGAGTTTTATCTTATAAACAGTTCTTAGAAGAGCATGGTTTTCTATTATACTTCTGTAGATATATTTTCATAAGCATTTAGTGAGCATGCTTTTCAAAATAAAAGACACAGCACATAGCAACTAATTCTGAAACACTGAGTAATGTAAGCCACTAAGATGTGTGGAGCCTTCGTATTCACATATAATTCATTTGTACTGAAAAATAATTCACAAAATAATATAATTTGGATCCATACTAGCTCTGAGGAAGACATCTGTTAGCTTCCTTGCTGGATGTCTGTCTTTGTGGAGAAGAGTTGAGACAGGAATCCGTATACCAAGAGACAGTCTAATAGTAAAACTGAACCTAGAAAGATTTATTTTTCTTGGATAAGTCTATATTACTTGTTCTACATTGCTTCAAAGTTTCTTCAACAACCTTACAGGGCCATCGTTACCTGTTCTGATTAATGTACACAAAGTGCACGGAGCAATACCACATTTTCTTAGGGATGATGGCATCTGGAATGTTTTCTTCTTGGGTGAAGAATTAGAAATGGTAAATAATTACATGCAAAAGATTTTCACCTCTTTGGCAATTCAAGAAATGCATATTAAAATAATGTTCAGATTCCATTTCACTACAGACAGAATAGCAACAGTCAAGAACTCAACCAATAACAAATGTCAATGAAGCTTTGGGGAGAAAGGAACCTTTACCCACTATTGCTGGGACTGGAACCTGAGAGATCCACTAGGAAAAGCAGAATGGAGATTTCTCAGAAAACTAGAAGCAGTGTTCCATTTGACCAAGGTATTACCCTTCTAGGAATCTTCCTAAAATACTTCAAGATATCCTTCTACACTGATGGATGCACCCCATGTTTATAGCAATATAATTCATAATAGACAAATCTCAGAAATACCTTATGTGTCCATCATCAGATGAATGGATTAAAAACATGTGGTAGGGGCCAGCCAAATAGCTCAGTGGATTAAAGCTCTTGCAAGCAGGTGCAGGGACCAGGGGTTCAATTCCCAGGCCTGCTGTGCTGGCCCTGTCCATGGGGCACAATGAGATGGCAATTCAGACTGGGCGTTGTGGCATATGCCTATAGTCCCAGCTCTTGGGAGGCTGCAAACAGGCAGATTAGTACAAGTTTGATCTAGTAGTGAGACCCAGAACACCCTGTAGACCCTTCCCTAAAATACAAAAAAATTTCCAATGTGGTATTCACACACATTTGATCACTACTTTGCCATCAAAAGGATAAATCTGAGCCATCTGTAGGACACGGACGCACCTGGAAATTATGTTAAGTGAGGTTTCAAACACACAAGCTTGCATACTACATGCATTAAAAAAATTATACACAAAGTACAAAATAAAAGACAAAATAAGAGAAAAGAAGGTATTGTTATCTAGACAATATATCTAAAAACCACCTTTACGATTTCACAGATTGAGATTGAGGCCAGGGAGAAGGTTTAGTGGAATAAGCACTTCCCTGGCAAGCACAAAGGTCTGAGTTCAATTCCTGGTTCCGAAAAAAAAAAAAAAAAAAAAAAAAAAAAAAAAAAAAAACTTTCAAGGATTTTACAGCATTGAAACTCTATAAAGTTAATTCCTGATTCACGTATGTATCAGCTTTAATTATTTTAAATAGATTCAGGTATGTATCAGCTTTAATTATTTTAAATAGATTGTTATGTTTTAATAAGGCATAAAAGTGTTCCCATTTATGGAGTAGGATGCAATGTTCTGAAATGTCTATACAATGCAAAATGTTAGAATCAGTTTAAACATGCTCTCTCTGCCAAAACTTGTCATTGCTTAAATGGTGAACGTTTTCGAAATTCTTCCAACTTTGTGAAATGTACATCACTTTCATCTATAGCTACACAGCTGTGCAACAGCACACACCCTCCTACCTATCTGTTAACTTCATACTCACTGTTAAACTCCCAGTTACTCTTCCTACTCTCCCGCTTCTGGTACTCAGCATGCTACACTCAGACTTTGAGCTTCCTGTCTTTTAGATTTCATATTTTCAAATTCTACTTCCACATATTAAAATCCTACAGTATTGTCTTCATGTGCCTGGCTTGTTCTACTTAGCATAAGGATCTCCAGTCTTGTTCAGCATGTCACAGTTGAAAAGGATTTCATCTTTTTATGGCCGAGTACCACAGTACCTCACTCATCATTGGATGGTCACTTAGATTACTTAAGTTTTTTGTTTTGTTTTGTTTTGTTTTTTCTGTAGCTCTGCAATAAACAGGGCATGTCTACGTCTCATTAGCACTCTAGCTGTGACACTTTGGTATAGAAACCCAGTAGTGGTATTGATGGATCTTACAGTAGTTCTATTTGTAGTGGGGTTTTTGAATAGCATCCATATGTTTTCCATGACTGAATTAAGGTGTAATCCTGACAATCCACATCATTGTCAACATTTTGTTTTGTTCTTTAGGCTTTTGACGATGACTATTATTATTGGTTTGAGGACATATCATTTTGATCTGTATTTCACTGAAAATTAGTGATATTGATCACTTTTAACGTACCTATGGGCCATTTGTATACCTGTATGCCTTTTGTAAAATAGGTGTTTAGGTCTATGGTCCTTTTTTTCTTTCCAGATATTCAAATCTTGTTTTTGTATTACACATTGCTGGCCTAGTGTAGTTGCTTAGATCACAGCTATGATCATACAGAGTTAGTCAAAATGAAAATTCTACACATTAACTGCTATTTTCAAAAGACTGATAGAGATTTTCAGTACTATGGGCCTTTTTAAATCAGGCAATTGTTACTGAATTTTTAGAATCCTTATTTATTCTGTATATCAAACTCTTGTAAATATTACTCTCCCTCTATAGACTAACCACTCTGATATTTTCCTTTGTTTTGCAAAGGTTTTTAGCTTACTATAACCTCATTTGCATCATTTTGCTTCCTGTGCTTTTTAGATTTTGCTCAAATATATAATTCATGCCATAGAGGTCTACTTACATTCTTCTACATGTGGACAGCCAATCTGTCCGGCTTTGTTTATGAAAAGAGTCTGCTCTCCAGTGCATATTCTTTGCACCTTTATCAGGAGTTAGTTTGCTGTTGCTAGGCATAGCTGCTCAGGTTTTATTATCCCAATTGCTTGAATTCCAAGGTAAGAGATCAACAAGCTGGAGACCAGCCTGGGCAATTTAGTCAGATTTTGTTTCAAAAAAGGCTGAAATTTCTATGGCATGTGTGGTGGGAGATGCCACTAACCTCAGCACTTCATAGGCAAGATGACTGAATCAAGTTCAAAGCCAGCCTGGCTACAGGCTACAAAGTGAGTTCAAGACTAGCCTGAATTACACAGCAAGACCCCATCTGAAAAAAATAAATTACGACATAATATAACACCACACAACACAACACAATATGGGCTGGTTATACAGCTCAATCATAGAACACCACCCCTGAGTTGGAATCAAATACACGCTCTCCAGAAAGATAAAACAAACAAAAAAGATCCATTGCTTGATCACACAGGCATAGCGTTAAATCAAAGCTCTCCCCTGTTCCATTAGCCTATATGACTATGTCAACTCCATGCTGTTTTGATTACAACAGCTTTGTAGACCACTGTTAGATAGTATCATGGAATTCTTGTGTCCTTTTTGCTACAACTGGGCTTGCATTAAGTGTTGTTTACAACTATGAACATGTTACCAGTATTTCTAGTTTTGGGAAGAAAATCATTAATATACAGGAAGAGAATGCATTTAATCTGCAAATTAATTTGAGTAGAATGGATATTTTAACAATCTAGATTCTTCCCATGTTATTTTGTACATAGGATGTCTTTTTTGTGGCCTCAGTATTTTTCATCATTTTGTGTAATTTTCTTTGTACAGACCCTTTCCTTTTGAGTTAAAATTCATTCCTAAGTATTAATTATCTGTATCTATGGTAAAGGCTATTGCATTTTGATTTCTACTTTACATAATTCTCCATTGGCGTATAATAAGGCAAATGATATTTTTTATTTTGCATTCTATGAAATTATTACATTCATTTGTTGTTTCTAATAGTACTTTCACTGGACTCTTTCAGTGTACTAGATTTTGCAGTGCACCTTCCCTATAGTCACGGGGAGAAGTTAACCTCTATTTTCATGTGGATGCATTTTGTTCTCTTTTCTATTAAGACTTTCAGACTCACTTTTGGTAGGGTGCATATCTATTAATTTGTTCTTTATTTCTAGATTATCAAATTCATGGACATATAGTTGTTTACAAAGTCTAATGCTTTTTTGCATTCAGTGGTGGTATTAGTTGTTATTTTTTAATTTCTGATTTTATTTTAGTTTTTGCTTTCATTTTGTATTAGTCTCAATTTATTGTTACTGTAACATTGATTTTTTTAGCAATGGGTTGTTCCTTTGAGATTTTTCTACATTTTTCGTACGGGCATCGTATCAGCTTCTTCCTTGTATTGTTTCTGTTTGTTCCATAGGGTTTGGTGTACTACATGCAACTTCATTAAATAATTTTAATAATTTCTTCTTGATTAGATTCTTAATTCATGAATTGAAGCAAATCGTTTAATTTCCATGTATTAATAGTTCTAAAGTTTTTCTTTCTTTGATTTCTACTTTCCTTACCTGTGATCAGAAAAGACATGGAATATGTACTTAGGTTCTTGTTAAATCATAGAGAAATTTTTATGGCTTAGTATATGACATATTGTAGACAAGACTTCCTGTACTGAAGAGAAAAATGTGTATTTGGTACCTCTTGGGGGAATATTTTTTGCAAATGTTTCATAAATATCTGTTAGTTCAACTTGAGTTTAGGTACATTTTAACCATGGTATTTATTTGTATTTTCTTTTTATATAATTTGCCTTTTGTTGAAAGTTATCTATCCTAGTCCTGAATCATTAAATTGGAGACTGTCTTTTTAGGTCTATTTTTTTTTTCATTATACATTTGTGTGCTCCCTTACTGAATGACTATAAATTTAGGGTTATCATTTTTTCTTAGTAAAGTGACCCTTTTAATATTAAAATGACCTTCTTATGAGAAGTCTGTTCTAAAAGCTATTTCATTTATATAAAATACACTTTTCATTACCTTTTGTTATTTTTCACTTGATCATAGTTTATATCCTATACATGAAAATACACAAATTATATTTCTTGTATTTGTGTCTTGAGGATCTCTGTCTCTATCCTAACATAAACTACATAAGTAAAAATATTCATGTCTTCCTATTTGTATAACAAATGCTTACCCTGGGACTCAACAAGAGAAATGCAAAATTATAATAAATAGGCCTGTTGTTTTGTAGAAATAGTCTATTTTTCAAATTGATGTTATTATTTTATAACTAAGGAAAATCTAAAATATTTCTAAAAAATGTTATTTGATATTTTTTCTCTATGAATATACATTAAAGAACACACATACTGTGTTTCTTTCTGTAGAATCCCAAAAATGTGTCTCCTATTTTTCTCCTATCAGACATTTAAACCAGAGAACCTCCTGGAGTAGATTTTGGTAAAAGTAGTAGGCTACCTACAATTACTGACTGTACACTTCAGGGCAGAAACAGTGCTATTTTCAGTTAGTAGCAGGGTTCATCACAATTTTACACAACATCCTTGTGAAAACTGAAAGATTAACCTTCAGAATTCTAAACTAAACATCATAAATAATCAAGAAAATTTCAAAATGCTAGATGATAATGTAAATTTACTAAATTTTTATGACACCTTTTAAAGTTTACATTAGTATAAAAACCTCACTTGATGGAATGGTTTAATGACAGCCATAGTAATGAAGTACAGTTCAAAGCTGCCCCAACAAGCAAGTTAAAGCTAATTTGCAAATGTCAAGCATGTCCCTTTAAATTGGTTCATTAACTTACTTCTGGAAAGCAATGTCAAGAACTAGGAGTTACTGGCATTCCTCATTAGTGAATCTCCTGGCCAGGGTAAATAGGTTTAGACAGAATTAGATTGATTAGTCTGCCTTAGAATTCAGTTCAATATTGCATGTTCCAACTGTTTTCCTCTGGTGGATGAGTGAAACACTTCCTGAAACTTAGGCTTTGAAGGAGAACCGAAGTCCATCTCAGCCAATGAGCTCAGGGACCCTCGCTAGCATGATAGTGAGGAGTCTACTTCCAATTTTAGTAGCAACAGAAATACTTTGTTAAAGAATTCAAAGAAACAGTGCAATTTTTACAATAAAAAATTAAATGTTACTGAACTAGAAACACATGAAGAAATATTAAAATAAAAAGACCAAATTGCTGAATGTTCAAGTAAAAGTAACAAGTACAACATTCTTGATGGCATGAGCTATGCCACTGTAATGTATCTGATTAACAACTACTTGATATAAATGTGCTAAACTAATTAATGATCATTAATGAATATATAATATTTCTGTTCTTCATTTGAGATATTTACTACTTAGATGACTTCCGGTGAGATAGGTATGTGAGTTCTTGTCTCTACTTTGTAAAGTGTGTATAGCAATGCTTGACTTAGTGGTATGATTTCTCTAAATAGTAATATAAAATATGTGAGCAAATCCTGAAGTACCTATGATAAGGTAGTTATATAAGGTTATTGTTTATTGTCATGGTGCCTATTATTATCAATATCACAATTATAATTTATTTTTCTATCAGATTTGCTCTCAAGAATAAAATTTTTTTATTATTATAACAAGTTTCTAAAATATGTTTTATTTTCTAAGAAATATGATACAGTGAGAAAAACTAGCTTTGGGAATAATACATATCTGATTTTGACTCCCTGTTTCCGGAGTGATAGTCTTTCACCTGCTCATCAACACATCTGCTGCACAAATGTGTTACTTACAAAGGTTGTTGTAATAAAACAGTAGGGAACAGCCTAGCCTGGCATTGACACACAAGACATAATAACTACTACATTCAGTTTTATACCTAAACCTTCTAAGTATTTTCATATTTTGATATAAGGACAGTCTCATTGAAGGGGAAATAAAGGGCTACTGGACGTCAGTTTGAGAGTTAATATCGAAGCCAACCAAATCGTGGCTCTGAACAAACTCCTGCTTTTGCTTTTCTATAGAAACAACTTACACTGGGCCTCTGGTCCAGTCCACCTGTCTCTATGAAGAACTGACCTCAACGCTACTGTAACTTCCTCTGTTTCTAAATCATTAATAGATTTAACTAAATCTGAATATTTATGTAATGAGCTAGAGACATGTTGCGAAGCCTTGCTTGTTTTTATAAATACTTCCATTGCAGGCACTAATCAACTTTTATTTGTTCATCCATTACATTTTCCTAAAACTTCTCCATTTACGAAAACATATTAAATCACTAAGATTCATGTTTGTATTCAGGGACCTATATTTAAAATAGAAATCAAAGAAGCCGAACTACTTTTTAACTGTACAAAAGAGCTTCCTCTTTGACTACAATGCAGTTTGGTTCTAAAGCCAGCAAACATTCTACATATTTGAAATGAGAAGATGAAATGGAAAATGCAGTTCCTCTTGTCATGAGCTACAAAATACTCCATAAAGAAACCAATGGTGCCAGCACAATTCACAAAAGAATACCAACTGGCCCTAGTTTTTGCATAGTGTGTGGTAATGATCAGGAGAACAGAATTTCTAAGAGCTTGAGAGTCACAAGGGTAGATTGCAATGAAAGCCCAGCAAATAACTTCACAAAGACATCAAGTCAAAGATGATGTGAAGCTAGAGTAGGGATGTAATATGTACAGAGGTAAAGGATGTGAGCAGGCATTTCACATTAAGACAACAGAACTGCTGAATAAATATGTCAATGATGGCCAGCCTAAAATTAAGGACAGAAACTTCTCCAAGTGGACTCAAGTAGCACCTAAGTCAAACCATGCCCCTGCAAAATCTGGGGAAAACAATGTATGCTTTTTGA
The DNA here is from genome assembly GCF_000260255.1 of Octodon degus. Classification (NCBI taxonomy): domain Eukaryota; kingdom Metazoa; phylum Chordata; class Mammalia; order Rodentia; family Octodontidae; genus Octodon; species Octodon degus. Next base: position 23,913,006 of record NW_004524588.1, read on the forward strand.
GCTAGAACACTATAAAAACTTTATAAAATAACATATGTTTTGCTTTAAAAAATGATATTCATAATTCTTTAATCATAAAGTTTTGAAGTGGCAAACTAATATAATAGAAATATATACTTACAATTTTTAAAGCTTTAATCATTACTATAATCATAATTTTACTTTTAGAGCTATTTTAAAATATATTAGTATTTCAATATTTTATACTAATTGAATGGTTAAATTATATGTTTTAATTGGCATGCACTAATTAAAAGCACTAGCCCTAAAATAGTATGTATTTGTAGTAAATATGTATCTTCCCACTCTAACACACACACACACACACACACACATGCACACGCACACGCACACGCACACACACACTATAAACTTATAAGCTGGTGTCATGATGCATGCCTCTGGGAAGTTGAAGCAGGAAGATAGTAAGCTTGAGCCCCATTTGGGTAACTTAGACACTAAGTGAGCCATTTCAAAATTTAAAAAAAAATTTGAAAAAGTGATGACACTGAGTGTGAATTCCATGGGTACAAAAGATAGTACAGGCATACTATATCTATATCTATATCTATATCTATATCTATATCTATATCTATATCTATATCTATATCACATTTACTCAAATTAAAATTCTCATGAAACACATCTATTTTATACCATTACAATTATTATAGTTCTACTGACATATTAATATTGAGTAACAATTTAAAATTCTATGTTTTTGTACCAATTTCTTAATACAAGTGTAGTTATTATATATTAAAACACACTAATAAACAATAAAAATCTAAGTAATTTATATTTATGGTTTATACTTGCGTGATGTTTATGAATAAATTTTATACATTATATAATTGATATTCTTTTAGTGATAATGTAAAATATAATTTGTTTCCATTTTATTGATTAAGAAATTAACTTTCCCAGTGGTCACAAAGCAAAGGAGTGGCTTAAATCTGAATTCCAGGTGTCACAGTTTGTGCACAGGGGTCCCCCCAAAGCCTCACGCAGTCATGGGGTGGCTTCTAGAGTTTGTGATTACTGTGGCTGTGAGAGCTGCACCTGCCCTGGAGCAGGTAACTCGCATCACAGGGTAAGGAGGGGAGAGAGGCAAGCTGGCTGCCAAGCTGCCGCCACTCCCTTCGCTCTCTCTGCTGTTTGCTGCTGCCATGAAGTGCTGCCCTCTGCCCTGTGCCGCTCTGCCTTGCAGCCAGCTGAGTATAGACTGAACCTCCACTGACTGTGAGCTAATTAAACCTTTCCTTCCTTAATTTTGGGTGTTGGGTGTTTTGTCCCAGCAATGAGTAAAAAGCAACTGAGACAAAGGAATTGTTTAAAAGATGGAGATGGTATTCAAAATTCAAATTAATGTCCTGTAAATGCACTTATTATTATTGATTATTTCACTAAGAAGAATTTTTTTTTAATGTACCTCGTGGATTTATACTTGAGGAGTACAAGTATATGTTTACCATTCTGGACATATTTTATTTTTTGATCAAGTACTAATTTTTTATTGTAAAGACAGCTGAAGAGAATGCCACAAGTATTTTAAATCTGAAGCAAAGTCATACTGTTCCTGCACCACAGGTCAGAGAGAGCTGAGAAAAGCTGAATCAAGAAAGCATTTAAGGAGATGCGGAGCAGCACATTTCTGACTGGCTAGGGTCTCGACTGACTTAGGCTAAACCACAACTTTAGCCTCCGAGGGGAGTGTGCAGCAGAGGGCATCAGAGTGTGTCTGCCTACGTCAGACTTCCGTGCAGCAGCTCCGTGTGCTCCTTTCCATCTCCCCCTGTGCTCTTGGTGTGACTTTGCAGCTGTCCTATCGGGACGACTGGCTTTGTTCCTGTGCATGCGTGTGTGCGCATGTGTGTGCATGTGTGAATGTGTGTGACAAATACTGAATGATGCGGTGCCATTTCTGAGCCTAATTTTCAAGAAGCTCATCACACTTGCTCTTGTCCTCAGCCACTGTGAGCCCGAGCAAGTGCTCACTGTGGGATGCCAAGACCTGCTAGTACCAGCTATATGGGTTTGCCTGCTCACAACAAGGGCCACGATTTGAGAATGGTGTGTTACTACTGCTACTGTATCCACCTGACTCACAGTAGTGCATCATCCAGTGAGGAACCCCACTCACCTGGGAAGCTGTAAGCAGTAATAACTGGTGTCTGTTTGAAATCAATGCATTTTCATGTTATTGAAAAATAGTACAATGTCTTCATACTGTGTTTACACATTCAAAATATGTACTAGACATGTGTTGTCAGGAAATCATTACACTAAGTAGAGACAGAAACATCAAAATATATAATTTAATTATGATGTAAAAATTATAACTCATAATTTTACCACAAAGAAATGGAAATACAATTTTAGTAAGTAGTAAGTAGTAAGTATATTTAATGAAAGAAGATAAGGACAAGAAAGATAAAAAAACAAGACCATAAAAGAAGATATTGGCTGGTGAGATAGCTCAGCAAACTAAGCACCTGTTTATACAAGCACAGGGACCAGGTTCGATCCCCAGTACTGCATGCCACACTGGCCCCTCCCCTGGGCATGTTGAGCCCACCACCAAGATTGGATGTAGTGGCTATGCCTATAATCCCAGCACTGGGATTATATATAGGCTGAAACAGGAAGATCACTATGAGTCCAACCTGCACAGTGAGACCCTGTACCAAATACAGAAAGAAAGAAACAAAGAAAGAAAGAAAGACAGACAGATAGATATTGCTTGCTAACTGGATATATGGAGGTCAAATGAACTGGCTTTCCTGATAAGCCAACAAAGAGACAGTGTTGCACAAGGTAGGGCTAGGAAGCTCAATGTTTTAATCTACTGTATCTTCAAATATTTCATAACTAAGAATCATCTATCCAGAAATGTACCTCTATATGTTCCTGTCCAGTGCTTGCCTTAAATAAAATATATAAAATTGTCAATAGTTGTATAATTTTGTACTACATTACTATAAATTATCCATACTACTATGAAATGTATTGAAATATAAGTGATTGTAATACTTTTTTTTTTTTTTTTTTTTTTGCGGAACCGGGGATTGAACTAAGGCCCTTGTGCTTGCCAGACAAGCACTTATTCTACTGAGCCATCTCCCCAAGCCCTGTAATACTCTTGATAAAAATAATTATTATACATTAATCAATGTTGATGTTTTGATCGATGTTTTAAAGGCACCTTCTCCTATCAAGTGGGAGGTGATACTTTCCCTATTTAGTGACATGAAAAGTGAGGTTTAGAGAGACAAGGAACTATTTCTAGTTATCACAGACACAAAATGTCAGACCTGGACTGGGAAAGCACATATACTCAAATAGCACAACACACACTATTGGAAACCTACACCCATGCGCGCGCGCACACACACACACACACACACACACACAAACACGCATGTGTGCTATATTTGTTAAGGTCCATTACACAAGTAACTTTCATTCTTTAATTGATATATTAGTCTCTACCTATGAATAGGAGCCTTGCTATGGTGAAATCATAAAGAGATCAAATAAATTAACTTTAAATGTATACTGTTGATACTGCAAAAAAAGAAAAATCTTTAAACGTATGTTTGAATTAATTAGCTCAACAGGCAATATTTGTCAATTAAGCCTCTTCTTTCCCTCTCCCTCTAGCCCTTCACCCCTTTTCCCCCTTTTTTTAGAATCTCACTACGTCATGCAGGCTGGCAATCCTGGGCTAAGCAGTCCTCTGCTTCCCCCTGGAGCGGAAGGAATGACTGCTGGACGCCCTCATGCCCAGTGTCAACTGCCCACTTTCTACTCGATAGGCATTTGCTATTTATTACTAGGAATTGAAGTTCACTGAACTTAACAGCTTCCCAATAAATCACAGATACAACCCAAACATCAGTTCTCTTTTCCTACTCTTACATTGTCATAAACAAGAGTAATTAAATTTATAAATTTAATTTTAGAAATGTGAACAAACATTTCAGCTGAGTCAAAAATGTTTATATGCATGTTTGACATCAGATTTTTTATTCTTTGACCTGGCAAATTCAGAGATTCCCTTAAATAAGAGAGAAAAGGCACAAACAAATAGACTCATTCTTAAGAATTAGAATTACTTTTTCTACCACTAAGAAATCAGACACAAAGGGATGAAGTAGGACTGTCCAATAAAATCATTTATTGTGCATGTACTGCCCAGCATGGCAGCCACCAGCCAGGCATGGCCAGCAACCAGTGAGGTGGTCACTACTAAGGAACTGTATCCTTAAGTTTATTTAAAGCAATATGCAGCCAGGATCAATGCCAATACACAGTACTGATTCTGGAAAGTGTCATCTCTTTCTTGCTAAAAGTGGTAAAGGTAAAGTTTTTCTAACTCAAATCCATAAAAAAAAAATCAGAAAGATAGTGAATCAGAAAGATAGTGAATCATATATCATCTATGTTTGAAGAGGACTTGACTAGTCAGAAAATCAAACAACATAAATGGAATTAAACTTTCATTGAAGAGTTGTTATTAAATGCAACCTTGTCCATAAAAGACACTAAATGAAATAAAATACAGAAAAAGAATTAGAACTAGTCCTGTCTTCTCAAACTTCCCCAAGAAATAAAGTATAAAAATACAATTCCGAGCCAGCAGAGATAGAGAGGTTTGGTAGCAATTTATTTCGACAGTGGGAAAAAGTGACATCTTAGGTTGGAAAAAGCAGGCTCTGTTTCTCATTCAGATCAGCTTTCACTTCAGGATGAAGCAGGAGAAACAAACACTGGAAGGAGGAATAAATCGATATTTTTCATTTCTCAAGAAAAATGGCTCCGTACAAGGAAAGTGGACTCTTTGGGGGATACTCTGGAGAAGCCGGCAGTGTTCAATGACATTTAACATTTTGTTGAACTGAACTGAGACTGTGCTGAGAACACAGTGTGTGGAAGGAAATTAATTATATTTCCTCTTTTCTATCAATAGTAGTGCCCGTAAGTAAGACTGAAGAATGAAATGACACAGATGAGACCCTGCGCAAACCTCTGCAAAGCACCTCTGCAAGTTACCCAGATGGACATACACTTAGCCCAGGATGCACAGGCCAGACCAGTGACCTCTCTCTCGGCCGCCTTTCCACAATGCTCTAAGGCTAAAGGCAAAGGTGTTCCTAGGAGATAATCATTTTCATTTATTGTGTGTGGTTTTAATATACTATAGGTATGTTTAAACATATATTTTGAAAATCTAACATATACGTTATGATATATATATATACATATATATATATATATATCACTACAAGTATATTTTCTATTTTTATTTATTTATTTATTTGAGAGAGAGAGAGAGAGAGAGAGAGAGAGAGAGAGAGAGAG
>NW_004524588.1:23918469-23950127 GCF_000260255.1 Octodon degus
ATGTGGTGCTGGGGGATCGAACCACGGTCCCAGATGCTTTTGCTAAGCTTGTTCTAAGTAGGTGCTTTAGACCACTGAGCCATCTCTCCAGCCCCACAAGTATATTTTCTGATTTACTCAAAGTAAAATGTAATCAAAGTATATCACTCAAGTTAAATATATTAATTTTATTTGAAAATTAAATTCAATAAGAAGCATCTTTAAATATTGTTTTAGTATTGTGTCTTTTAGTTAGTCAGCAATGTAGACATAATCCCTGAAATAGATGCATTAGTATTTCTTCAGATATTAATTGAATTTTAATATAATTATACTGAAAAATAATTATGTATACTTAGGAACCAAAGCAATGTTTGTTTTTAGCAGTCACATTGAAATGGTTTTAAGATTTGTTTAATTTCAACAATTTTCTATATTCATAGTACATATATAATAATTAATTTCTAAGATCATTGGCATTTCACCACAGTTTCCATATTATTAAACAAAATACATTTAAATGGTTTAAAAAGTTTTTTGTAATTTAAATGAATTAAAATATGTAAAATAATTTTCTTTTACTTTAAAAAGTGAATTTGTTAGCCTTATACAAACACTTAACAAAATCTCTATGTTGATTGCCAATTCATTAAATTGTGAATTGGAGTAGAAAGAGCAAAAATAGTGTATGCTCAAGTAAGTCGCCACTGATTGTGATAAGTTTAATCCTAAAGATGCAGCATAGGACCCTGCTCCAAAGGTACGCTCAAGGACTAGCATTCCCAAACTTGAAATGTGCCAGCATCTACTATATTTATTTTTGTTTTGGTGTGGGCGAGAGAACTGAGGACCTTGCATTTGTCAGGCAGGCACGTGTGCCTCTGAGCTGTCTCCTCCACCCCTTGCATTTAGTCTAGTTTCCAGCCTTAGGAAAAATATTTAGGTTCTCTGTGCTGTTTCCTTTTGAAGACATAAATTAATTAGCACAGACAACTTTATATGCCACATACTCAGAGTGATGTAAATAAGTTTTAAAGAATGTATCTGACAGGATGGACTGAACACACTGAGCAATGTGTTGTCATGGGCTTCCAATAGGGCAACAGTCTTCCATGTACCAACTCCTCCCATCTGGCTGTAGGCTATTACATGGTTACATGCGTATAAGGAGTTGGATGTGGTAACAGTGACAGAGTTCACCTCCTAAAGATAGGTCAGAAGAGACACTGAGGCACCTGGCATGGCAGCATACACAGTGACAACTCTCTGGGAAGCTGAGACAGAAGAAACACACATCCTGGTCCCACCTGGGTAACTCAGTGACTTAGAATTTGTCACACACACACACACACACACACACACACACACACACCCCTCTATTTCTCTTATATCAGCCACCCTTAGAAAGTCAGCTGCTATGATTATAGGGACATAGAAGCCTAAGGAGGGAAAGCCGATACAGCAGAAGTGAGGCTTACATGGCTCCTGAGAACAGCCAGCGAGGTCCCAAGGCTATCTGCTGACTGAATCTTTTGGAGCCAGTCTTCCAGCTGCAGTCCGGCCTGCGACTCACCACAGCTCCAACACAGAGCTTGCCTACAACTTCACAAGAAAGCATCTGTACAAAATACTCTGTTCCTCTGCCTACAGAAGCAGCCTATGCGAGGAGGCAGGTCTGCGCCCATAAGCAAACCACACCTTTGAGCCAGCAGGCTGCACCACATGTGTGCGACACACGGTGACAAGATGTGAGAACAGACCCACTGACCTGATCCTGGACGAGGACAACGCCAAGAGAAGGGAGCACCCAGCCCCTGGGGCTGGTGACATTAAGCCTCACAGTCCACTTGGCCTGCCCACACCCCCAAAAGCATGGCCTCCATGCAACATTCAGACAGTTGATCACCTAACACCCTTACGCACAGCTTCAAGAACACAGCTTGGCTTGCAGGGCACTGCAATGTGGGGTGGATGGACAGAGGACAAGGTGAGCACCTCAAAATCCTCTGGCCCTGGAGCTAAGGAGGAGGGGATATGAATCACTGAAACCCAAGACTCCTGATTGTTTCAGAGACCATCTACTGGGCCATCCAAATACCTCAGCTAATTAAAAGTGCCTGCAAGCAGGTGCAGGGGCCATGGGTTCAATCCCCAGACCTGCTGTGCTGGCCCTGCCCCTGGGGCAAGCTGAGACAGTGATTAAGACTGGATGTGATGGTGCGCCTGTAATCCCAGCACTTGGGAGGCTATAAACAGGAGGATCACTACGAGTCCAGTCTGTGTAGTGAGACCCTGTAGACCCTGTACTAAATAAAAAAAAAAGAAAGAAATCATCAAACAGAGGGATGTTTAAATTTGACTCTATTTTGAATCTTGTGGTTTTTATTATTTCTAACTTTCTTTGATCTCTTTTTTTTTGGGGGGGGTTGTGGTATTTATCGCCTTTTCCTCTTCTAGTTTTCTTCTGTACCCTATTTTTTTTTCCCCTTTCAACATTTTTTCTTTATCTTTCTCTTATAGCTAGTGTTTTGCTGTTTATGGCTTCCCAGCTTTTTCTTGTTTGCTTTCTGGTGATAGTTCTCTAACACTATTAATTTCTGTGCACATCTCAATAGGATCTCCTTTATCAATTTTCTCTTGTCTTTCTCATATCCCATTAATTTTTCGAATTTAGCAGTTATTGTTTTCCACTCTCCCACACCCTCTTGGCATAGCATTATGAAACTAGGTAATTTTACGCTATTTTTTTTTTTTTCTTTTTTGAGACGGAGTCTCATGTAGTGCAGGCTGGCCTTGAACTCACTATTTAGCTCAGGTTGGCCTTGAACTGATGGCGATGCTCCTGCCTCAGGCTCCCAAGTGCTGTGATTGCAGGAGATATGCGCTATCGTGCCCAGCTTTCAATATTATTTTTGAACACTCTCCTACTGTTAGTAGAGGTAATGTTTTTCCACTTGGGAGATACTAACTGTAGGTACAAGGTAGGTCAATGTTTAGTTTGCCTATTGTGTCCTACTATAATTATAGATCTCTATGGTTAATGGAGGTATTTTATTGGTCTTTTGGATTTGTTAATATCCAGCTTGTCTGTGATGCTATAAATGATGCTTATCTCACTCTTCTAGCCAAGGTAGCGCAGCTGTTGCTGGTAACTGGTAGCTTTGGATGAATATTTCTGTATTGCCTCAGAATCATTAACAAGATGGTAATCCATCCCTGTAAAGGTAGTACTGGGCCAAATCCATGGCAAACTCCCATTACAAGTAATTGAATGTGGATGGGTTCTGGGATAGAAGCAAATTGCATGCACAGAATGACAGCCCTGAAAAGCAAACATTAGCTAGAGAGTTTATCACACTAGAAATAAAGATGTCCACTACAAACAGCCTGTGAGTCTCAGCACAGAATGTGAAAAAACAAAGAAACTACAAATAGGAAAAGGCAAGTCAACAAAATGTCTGCATAAACATCAAAGGGAGGGAACCAACCTGAGTTATTCAAAATGATATCTGGAGAGATAACACAACAGATCAATAAGTCATTTGATAAGTTCACAGAACATATGAGCAAACAAATACCAAGCCAAAAAATGTCACCAAGTCTAGAGAAGGCATTAATAAAAACCTATCAGAGCTAAACAAAGCAATTTAAAAAATGAATGATGAGCACAGAAAGGTTCAGAGTCTATTAAAAAGGTTTCACATTGAGGGTAGGCCAGATAGCTCAGTAGATTAAAGCACCTGCTTAGGCAGATGCAGGGCTGGGGTTTGATCCCCAGCGTGCCATGCCAGCCCTGACCCTGGGGCACACTGAGACAGCAACTGAGACTGGGCATAGTGGCACGTGCCTGTAATCCCGGCGCTTGACAGCCTAAAAACGGGAGGATCACTATGAGTCCCATCTGTGTAGTGAGACCCTGTAGACCCTGTACTAAATACTAAACAAACAAACCAAAACAGTTCCAAATAGAAATTTACAGGATTAAAAATTGTAACAAATTTTGGGCAGCAGAAGTAATCACTGTAAGAATCAAGTGTCAGAGCTAGAAGGGCTGCTGAGGGGAGCAATTAATGAGTGATGCTTGGAAGATGGGAGGACTTGAAAGAAAACAGACCCAACAGCTACGAGGTGATGCAAAGATGCCCGACGGATCAAAGGTTACACAGAATCAGGGGAAGGCAGGGGAAACACAAGTGGCATAGCAAAAATCTGTTTACTGAAATAATAGCACAACACTTTCCAAAAAAGCAAGATGAATTCCACCTAAATAGCCATGATTAGAAAAGAAGCTCTCCTCCACACAGATGGTCACGAGTTTGGCAGTCCAACAGAGGAACGCAACTTAAAAGTGCTGAGAGAAAAGGGAGGAGTCACTTATAAAAGCAAATCCATTATAACTACAGCGAATTCCTCCACATAAACCCTAAATGTCAGTAAGGTTAAGGTAGAGCCTTTCAGATGCTAAGAGTAAAGGACTTCCAACCCCAGTGGACAGATCCCGAAATGCTATCTTATAGCGCTGAAAGAAAAATAATACACTTCCTGACATTTTTAAAATTTACCTATTTAATTACATGGTGAAATGTGGTGAAAGCTACTCCCTTATTAGGTGCAGACTAATAGTTTGGTGGCAGAAATAGGTAGCATTACAAGAAAAATATAATCAGGTTATATTTAACCATATGTTTTACTTTTCATGATAGGAATGTTACAAAATACTGACTATAGTATATTCTTTTAACTTGAATTTCTTCTCAAAATAACAATTGAAAATAAAGAGAATATCATTTAACCCTAATTTTCCACATACACTTGGAAATTAATTGCTCCATATTTAGAATCTGCTAGTGTAAAAAATTAAATTTATTTTTATGTATTGTATTTTATTTGTTGTATTTATTGCAGGGTCTACAGGGTCTCACTATACAGATCAGACTTGCAGTGCTTCTCCTGTTTTCAGCTCCCCAAGTGCTGGGATTACAGGTGTGCACTACCAAGCCCAGTTTCAATCACCATCTCAGCGCACCCCCCCTGGGGGGGGGTGCGGCACAGTAGGCCAGGGACTGAACCTCCTATCCCTGTGTCTGCCTAAGCAGGTGCTTTAGTCCAATGAGCTATGTGGCCAGCCCTAATAAATTAACTTTTAAAGCCCCAACAAAATAATATTATGTTACAATGTTTATGTCATTGAAGAATATAAAATTTAGTATATGCTTTGAGTTTACACACTTTCTCCATTCATTTAACGATTTTTTAAATCATGCTCCAAGCTAAGGGCCAACCAAATAGCTCAGCGGACTAAAGCACCTGCAAGCAGGTGCAGGGGCTGGGGGCTCAATCCCCAGGCCTGCCTTGCTGGTGCCACCCTAGGGGCGTGCTGAGACAGCAACTGAGACTGGGCATGGTGGCGCACACCTGTAATCCCAGCTCTTGGGAGGCTGTAAACAGGCAGATCACTACGAGTCCAATCTAGTAGTGAGACCCTCAACAGCTTGTAAACCCTTCCCTAAAATACAATAAAAAAAAAAAAGAGTTCCAAACTCAGTGCTACACTGGAGAGGTATGATGTTGTGTAATGCTAGGACAGTCTTGATTCCTTGCCTCACAGAGCCTACTGTCTGGAAGGATAGGACAACTACAACCCTACCACATGAATGACATACAAGAAACTTTTTAAACAAATCATCATATTTAAATAGCATAATTACACTTAGTGCTGAGTTCCTAGTTCATGGCTATGATTACTATGCTGCATGGCACAGACCTATCATAGCTGAATTTGACAACATGTTTTAGACTAAATTTGAAATCTGTATTATTCTTTAATGTTGGGAGAGACTTCCTGTCTCTGTTCACATTGTACTTTTTAATTTACAAAATTTTGTTCAGTTTTGTTTTCCAAAATTGAAGACGAATGTTGAAAGATCTGAACAGAACTCATATGTATAAATCTTAACATTCTAGAGAAAAAAAACTGATCCATAATACTCAGAGAATATTTCCTGAGGGAAAGGAGGAAAAACATGATATACCAAACACCCTCATTCTCCAAGAACTGTGGGAAACTTCTCAGTAACAGTTATCACTAAGAAGGCACAAAGTTACCAGAAAGAAACATCTATGTTTCAGTTTTTCAGAATCGTAGACTAATTGGAAAGGATGTATGCTTACACAGAATAACTGGAAAGTATACATATTAATTTGAGGGATTTTAAAACACTAATTAGAGAATTATTTAAAATACCCACTTGATTATATCTTTAAAATTTCTTAGAAATACACATTAGTTAGTAAACATATTTTGGAGCCTAATATGGAATCAAGATACTTCATCTGGAGGCCTAGAGGAGGAGCGTGGACCACTAAGGGAGAAGACTGGCAAGCCAAGGCCACCGAGAGAGACACTTGCCAACTTTAGAGAGTGTGTGAGGGGCCAGGGAGATGGCTCAGTAGAATAAGCACTTGCCTGGCCAGCGCAGGGTCCTGAGTTCAATCCCCAGTACCGAAAAAAAAAAAAAAAAAAAAAAAAAAAAATGCATGAGATGCTGGTCCACCATTCAAGTATTTATTCTGTTTGAATTTTTTGTCCAAATAAAGCTTAATATTTTATAAGAAATACATACCTACTACTCAACTTATGAAAAGTAGCCATCTGGGGCTGCAGTGATGCTCTAAGTGCCTGCTTGGCAAGCACAAGGACCCAAGTTTGATCCCCAGTATGTCATGCCCTGCTGGCCCCAGAACTCCACGCGTGCCTTTCTAGCCACCAAAACCTGGCATGGTGGTATATGCCTAGGATCCCAGCACTGGAGAGGCTGAGATAGGAGGATCACTATGAATCTGAGCTGTGTAGTGAGATGCTATAACAAATGAATCAAATAATTAATTTTTTTTAAAAAGTAGCCATCTGTGAAAGTAGGAACACATGTATCTAATTCTTGTCGAACTACCTTACTCACTGAAACATAATGCCTTTGAAAAGTAATACTCCTGCAGAATTAGAATTAGAATATTAGGCCGGCCAGATAGCTCAGTGGACTAAAGCACCTGCTTAGGCAGAAACAGGGACTAGGGCTCGATCTCTAGCATGCAGTGCCAGCCCCACCCCTGGGGTGTGCTGAGACAGGAACAGACTGAGCAAGGTGCCACATGCCTGTAATCTAAGCACTTGGGAAGCTGAAAACAGGAGGATCACTAGGAGTCTGATCTGTGTAGTGAGACCCCGTAGACCTTGTACTAAATATATAAAAAATAAAATTAGAACGTTATTTCTTTGATATCTTAACAATAATGCCACTGAATATTTGCATTTCAAGTAGCAAATTCTTCTAGTTAGATTGGAAGATATTCTGTCAAGTGAAAATTCAATCATTGCTTTAGTTAATGTGACAATATCTCGCCAAGTGGGAAGAGCCCAGTTCTGAAGTAAGTGTAAAATGTTTTTAGAAATACTTTCTTTGCCACACACACTGCACCAGACTACACTGTTTCCAATTTATACATGTTTACAATTAAAAAAAAAAAAAAAAAAAAAAAAAAAAAAAAAACACAAACTCTGTAGGCAAGGGACAAGCAGCTTAACAGTATATCAAGTATAATACTTCTCAAAGAACTTTTGTATTTTCAGGTTGCTCCCCAACAAGTCAAAAATTCAAATGAAGGAATACACAACTCTTTAGCATTAAGTTATTTCAATCATTATATTAAGAGATAAAACGTGAATATAGCACAGGATATGATTCTCTATTATTCTCTTTTAAAATCAAAGAAATATAGAGAAATTGGTTCTACAAATGGCAAATAATGCACCTCTACCAAAGAAGGAAATAAGAATAAAGCATGAGACTGTCCCGGCACCCAGCTTTGGCACTGTGGTGCGATGACTAACTCCAACAGTTTAAACTAATGCAAAGCTAAATCAGAGGAAACCCATCCTTCTAGTCTCCCTGCCAGGAAATACAAGCCTGCAGTTGCTGAGATCCAGTGCTTACATCAAGGCGTTGACTGTGCAGAGCAAGACTTTATTCTGATTTTAGGGTCAGTGGAGATCAGAGTCCTTTTCACAACAGAAATTTCTTTTAAATTCTTCTTTTTTTTTTTTTTCAGAACCAGGGGTTGAATTTAGGCCCTTGTGCTTGCCAGGCAAGTGCTTATTCTACTGAGCTATCCCCCTGAGAGGCTTTTTTTTGGGGGGGATTCTTTTAAATTCTATCCAAGTACATACAAATAATGTTATGGTCTGCCTATACACACTATGCTTTAGAAGGAGCGAGATGAGCATCAGATCAATGTTATGAAAAACAGAAAGCTACTGTCAGTGCCTTTATTTTTATATGCCTCTTCATTTTCTAATGTATATGAAGATAGAAAAATAGGTAGGTAGATAAGAAAAATGAGTCCAACTGTGCACATTTTTTCAAAAGACCATTTAATATCCACTGACTCAAACATTCATCACTGATCACGTGTGCTATACGACCAGATATTTTGGTTAATACTTTGATACTAATATGACTTCTGTCTTACCCAAACAGTGACAGTAAGGTATTTTTCTGTGGCATCATTTTTAAAACAAACAGTGCAGTGATTTAGGTGATTTTCAATATTGCTCAAATTTTAATCAGTATTTTTACCAGTTTACTGCAATAATTTTCAGTTAGGTAGAAACAGTTTCGTTAAATTGATATTGCTATTTGGAAATGGTTAAAGTATCATAGTAGTTGCTGATATTTTTTACTTCAGCTGTATTTTATGAGATGCCCTGAATCCTTATTTCTAACTCCCCCCAGACATTAAGTTCTAGGCACCCTTATTCAACTTCATAGCCACTGTTACTCTTAGCTGATTGTACTGTCCTAAATTGAGGATTGTATGTTATATTCATTATGTCTGTTAATCCTATAATGATTTTTAATTGAATACTGTTCCTTGTGGTACCGGGAAATGGATTTAGATACTTCCCACAATCCCATATCTTTAGCCCACTCTTTTCTTCCTTTTTGACAATGATCTCACTAAGTCGTTAAGCTGCTGAAGATGGCCTTAAACTTGTGATCCGTTTTGCCTCTGACTCTTGGAGGGCTGGAATTTGTGTGGGAGCCACCTTGCTGGCTGACACTCCTGCTCTTGGTTCCACTTGCATGCATGAAGGACTGCAGCCTTTGCAAGTATGTGGGAAAAAAAGAGAGGAAGGACTCTGAGACTGGCGTAGGTGACAGAAGGATGCATGGAAGGCTACCATTGAATAAATGCGCTCATGACTGACTCCATACACGTCAATGCATCAGAGCAACAGACTTCACGGAGGGGATCCAATGAGATGGATGCGGATTCATGATTTTATGGGTAGCTGATAGTAGCTTTATGCCCTTTCATCAGAAATAAGATAGAGCCTATTTAAATGTTTTAATTGGGGTTAGAAATGGATTTGCTTTTATCAGATCAATACCGCTTTGACCAGGTATCCATTAAACTGACAGATTCCTACTACTGAATGAAGGAAAGGGTTTAATTAAATTCCATTGTCTAGTTTTCATAATGAGGGAGAAGGATCAGTGTTATATTTTTGAACTTCATAAAGATTGCAACCTGAAACCGATGAGGAAAGGTGATAGGTTATGGCCCTAGTAAGAATTGCTGAATTATTATGGTGGTCATCTAATATGGCTGAAGCCTTTAAAACAACAGCTCATCTTCCCAGAGACCACCTCCCCCCTTCTTCTCCAACTCAGCCCAGGGTGCAGTTTCCTTTCACCTTTCTCTTCAGTCAGCTCCTCAGGTCTATCTAAACTTCCCCATCAAGCCCCACCCCTGGCAAAGGCCATAAAAGCCTCAGCCTGCCTTTGTTCCAATCCAGAGAATTCCTTATCTTCCCAACTTCTCTCCGTGTCCTCTAAGATAATGAAGTCCCTTTTCCTTTATAATAAAGCCCCTTTCCCCTTTCCTTCTGCGTGTTTCTCTGCTGCGGCACCGTTAAAACCTATCAAAAGTTTTTAGAAAGACTGAAATATACATAAAGGCACAAAGAGAAAAAAGACAGAAAATGCTGCACTCTTCCTACTCTATATATTTTACATGCCACAACCAATGTTTATCTTACTTTATATATAAAGACATAATAAACTGAACAGTTATTTTATAGTTAGAACTAGCTGCAAATTGGGTAATTGGTGGACAACTTTAGTACTGGGCCTGCATTGCCAGTAACCAGTGCCTTGGCGCAGGTATCCAGCAACTCTGTCTACCTGCCTTTGTGTCATTAGTGTCACCCTCTTCATGGTGAATGTGAAACTCTAGTACACAAGATTTACCCATGATTTCCACTTTTTAAGGCTTTTCTTCTCCACTTACAGAATGCATCTTAATTTTCCCTAGTATGAAAGACAAGACTTTAAAGTCTGCCCTTTGCCTACCATCACAAATGCTCCACACTGCACTAACGCAACTCATAATAATTCTGCATAGCGCATGCTTTCATTCTTATTTTGCTTGCTGTTACCCCTGTCTCAGTGTCTCTCATCTCTTCTTTAAACACAATTATTCACTCATCAAGAAGCATCTCAAAACCACTTTTCTGCACTTTTTATATTTCAGTTACTTCTGACTTCATCAAATTTTAGTCATTTGTCCATTGTTCTTATGTTCTGTAAATTTATGTTTCAAATCATGTTATACTGTATTTTTATAAACAGATTATGCATTTGTGTCCAACACTTACATTCAAGTTGTACAATTTAGGAGCATCCTTGATTTGATCTTTCTATGACCGATTTCAAATTTAGCACACTACTACATTACATAGCAGGCACTCTTAAGTGATTACTGATCAAAAGATATTTCATTATTAAAGTTAATGTCATTCAATAAGGTAACCAAGTATTTTACAGAAGAAAAACAAATCAACAGATAGTACTGTCTTACAAATAAATCGTTTGTTTTTCAGGGTTTAATCATTTGAATTCAAATATAAGTGGACTACGATGAAGAAAGATGAAATTCTACCTACATTTCCAAAAATAGAAACCTAATATCAATCAAAGAAACTCTTTCAATGTTAGAAATGAAAAGTCTTTTGAGAAACACACCAATATGTCAACCTTCCTCTGCAAACAACAATATCTCTGATCATTTCAGCAAGAGGCTCAGCAATAGCAGTTTATGGATGTGTTATCTTTCCAGTTTTTAAAGTCCTTAGGCTACATAATGCTCTAAGCCAAGTCATTAGAGTGCCAAATAATAGGCCCACAATTCCAAATTAACTTTCAATATTGTCACCCTGTAGCCGGTGGCAAAAGCAGTGATACTAATGATAAACATGTATTTTTCTACCTACTAAAATAAATAATTCAGTTAAAAATCATTTGGGGGCTAATTTCAACACTATGCACCATTTTTCCATGGTTGTAGAGGGTTGTATAAAGGAAAAATTTGTTCAATAGTAAATTGCTCCAGAACTTCCTCTCCATAACATACTCTTCCCTTGATCTATTACATTTTTTTGCTTTAAATTCCTTTGGAATTTGCAATTCTAGTGAATCATTTCTATTCAACCAGTCAATCTTTTCAATTCACAGAGAACCTGTTCTCAGTTTTAAGCATTTACATTACTATAGTTAAGCTCATTGAATATGCTCATGCAGATTTTGCTTCCTTTGTCTATCCTAATAGCTACCATTAAAAATCTTTGCAGTAAAAGTACTTAAGAGCCTCACCACATGCAAGACTTTATAGATATGTAACACTGGAAATGTTTCTAAATTAGTAATATTGCAAATCCTGCTGTATTAAAATTTAACATTCAGAATTGAAGCAAATTAATATAAAAACAAAAACAATTTTTACTGCAGAATTTTTCATTGGACAATATATTTATCAGAAAAATAATTATTTTGTTTATGAAGCCCTTTAAAATATTTTTAAAATGAGAAAATTATTTTACCACACTTTTTGTATACACAAGTAGCTTTTCATATATAAAGATTTTTTTTTAGACCTACTAAACTTTTGAACATATTTCAAAACTAGAAAAATGTATATGGTAATAATGAATAAATTCCAACATCTTCAAGTCACATTGTTTTGAAGTAAGAGTATGGTTAGCCTATAATTCACTTGTTCTTTTAAAACTCTGTCTCTTCCAGGTAACCTGAAACTTATTATTATCAACAAAACACAGCAACCCACCAAGCACTCAAGCCATATTGGTTTGACATGTCTAACTCCATGCTTCTCACAAAACATTTTTTAAGTAAATATGCCATTTTCTTATTTTAAAAATAAATGCAATTAACATGAATAAGCTAAAAGTATATTCAAAAGTAAAGCAAAACACTTCATGGGTCAAGGAATATAAACACAAGATTTGTATAAAATAAATTCTTAATTCTAAAATATATTAGGAAGGAAAGAGGGAATAACTAATGCTTCTTTTTATGAAACATAAAATAATAATGGGGTTTTACTTTCCGTAGTTGCAGAGAAAGTGATTTTAGCAAGTGTCGTGGTATTTTGAAATTGCCAAGAATACACGCATTTGTATTTAAAAATGGACCTTACCTGCTTTTTCTTTTTTTTGCAGAACCAGGGATTGAACTCAGACCCTTGCACTTGCTAGGGAAGTGCTTATTCCACTGAGCCATCTCCCCAGCCCCCTGCTTTTTCTTAAAACCTGCATTCTCAACACAAATTTTCAGTATAAATGTAGTGGAAAAATATCACCAGTAGCATAAACCAAAGACCACTTACGTGTTAAATACTTATTGATTAAATGAGTTACTTTATTCTGTGGGCCTGAAATACATAAAATTACTGCTTTTTTTTAAAACACGAGTTGTATTTGATATCTAAGATTTTTCACACTGTAACTGAAATAATTCTCCCTTGCTTCTAATTTACCTAATGCAAGATGTTTATGACATCTTTTTACATTCGTTCAAGTTTCCTCAGGTGTTCAGTGCAGGATGCATATATGCACCTTAGTCAGAATGAAATTCCTTAAAAATTAAGGCAATTTTTATAAGACATCAGGGGATATCATGGATACTACATTTATACAAAATTTTAGATTTATTTCTAAATAGGATTTCCAAACTTTTTATTTTTTATTTTGTATTTTAAGGAAAGGTCTACGGGGCGTTCAGGGTCTCACTACTACACTGGACTCACAGTGATCCACCTGTTTACAGCCTCCCAAGAAGTACAGGGGCACGACCATGCCCAGTTTCAATTGCTATCTCAGCATGCCCCAGGAGCAGGGCCAGTAAGGCAGGCCTGGGGATCGAATCCCCATCCCCCTTCCCTGGGCCAGTTTGTAGGCACTTTAATCCGCTGAGCTATGTGGCCGGCCTTTCCAAACTTTTTAAAAAATAAAACCTGAAAACAACTACATTCAGCTGGTGTACAGAGCCAATAATCATTACCCATCATGAAAATGGGGCCATGAGTTCAATCCCCAGGCCTGCCTTGAGGCCTTGGCCCTGGGGCGTGCTGAAATGGCAATTGAGACTGGGTGTGGTGGCGCTTGCCTGTGCTTCCAGCTCTTGAGAGGCTGTAACCAGGAGGATAACTACAAGTTGGATCTATGCATTGAGACCCTGTATACACTGTACTTCCTGTCCTAAATACAGAAATAAAAATTTAAAAAAAGGAAATTTCAAAAAGATAATTTTTCACTACACTTGATAAAAGGAAACAACTAATAAACAGTTGTGCTTCCTAATGGTGGCATTCTACAAGAAAGTTTCCAATTGTCATGCTGGCCCTGCCTCCAGGACCCTGAAATGGCAATTGAGACTGGGCGTGGTGGCATGCACCTGTAATCCCAGCACTTGGGAGGCTGTAAACAGGTGGATCAGTACATCTAGTAATGAGACCCTGAACACCCTGCAGACCCCTAAAATACAAAAAAAAAAAAAAAAGTTTCCATGGACAAGTTAATAGAAAAAATGGAAATGATAGCTTACGTGTCTGCCTGTCTCCAACATTACCTTTCAAATTTCAGCGATCCTAAGTTTTACATTTAGATTTCAAGGACTTTAAAACGTCAAGACTTTTTAGATGATACAATTTTTCTCTCTAATTTAGCGCACTATATTGAAGCATCCTACTGCTGGTAAATTCTATGTATTGTAAACTATGACATTCAATAAAGCAAAATGGACATTTAGAGTGAAAAAGAAAAATAGATGATACAGAATGGAACCATCCTCCAGGGCTTTCTTAATGCACTTCAACTAAAATGTGTTTATTCAGGGCCCAGGATAGAGCTCAGAAGTGGCACAAGTGCCTTCCTGACAAGCAAAAGGTAAGGAGTTTGATTCCTAGCACCAAAGTGGGGTGAAATAAGTGTTTATTCAGAGTCACCAGTGCTGTGAAGCTAGGTGTGCCAGGAAGCAAGAAGGGAACGTAAGCCGATACTATTACTTTCAGCTCACTTAGAATCTACATGATGAGATGCAATAATTTAAACACTTTAGCAACAGAAATCAACTTCACATTGTAACTATGACAGTAGTGTAAAATGTGACTTTGTCTTCGGTATTATACCTTGATGGAATGAAAAAATAAGATTAGAAGAAATGCAAAAGGAGTGAAAGGATAGGGAGGGAGACAGGGAGTGAGGAACAGAGGAAGGGATGGATGGATGGGGGAAAAGAAAAAAAGGAAGATGAACAGACAAAATAAAAACTCCATTGTGTAGCCTGAATTTAAGCTATGCCATAATTAAAAACTGAAAATTAGATAACTTATAATGAGAAAAATTGTTTTAAAAAGATAATAAAAATAACTATAATTCTTCTAACAATTATCATCAAAGGAAAGATGGTCTCAAGTTGATTCCAAGTTCACTTTAAGGGGTGCATATATGTTGTGGTACATACACATTGCTTTATTTCTTTCTTTTGAAAGCCTCTCACTAGTTCTTTTAAGAGAAAAAAACTTACATGAGCATGAAACACCTTATCTCACAACTCAGTGTTAAGAATTGTCACATACAATTGATTGATCAGCGCCATCTCCAAAAGCTATTTTTTTGGTATTTTTTTTCCTTGCTTAAAGGAAAATGATGAGAGATTAAACATCTTGCTGAATTTTAGGGACCACAGGATCAGTAGTGTGGCTGAAGCATATGGTTATAAAAAATACACCTTAGGGGCCATGAAGATAGCTCAATGGTGTAAGCACCTGCCTATGCAAGCACAAGGACCAAGGGTCGATCCCTGGCACAGGGCTTGCTGGCCCCACACTGGGCATGCTGAGCCTGCCACCAAGACCAGCCGTGATGGTGCATGCCTGTAGTCCCAGTGCTGGGGAGGCTGGAAACAGGAGAATCACCACAAGTCTGAGATGCATAGTGAGACCCTGTACCAGATAAATATTTTTTTAAATGCACTTTAATTTCAAAAGCTCACCTAGGAGACTTCAGATCAAGAACAACAGCCAAGAAGGATGCTTAGGAAAACTGAAGAGATAGAGTGGCCTTAGTTCACAGAAGGAGGCTCAACATCACCTTTGCTTTGTCACGATTTGGCCTAAAAAGAAAGACATTATGGTATAAGTCCTACCTCTGTAGATCATAGTGAGACTATATTTATGATAAGCTATAAGGTTATATGTTTTGGGAATGCTCTAAATATAGCATACAATGATGTAATCAAAGTGTAGCTATCATTTTTCCTATTTTTGAAAATGAATAGCTATGCTGACCTGAAGTACTTCTATGCAACAGTGTGGTATCAGTTTCCCAGATGATATACAGTGGATGACTAGAATTCCGAACAAAGTATTCTGGCAGTAGCATTCCTTTTAACTCAAAGATTTTAAATACTGCATATCATTATCCTTAATTCATAGGACATATGCATGCAACATCATCTAAATTTGTTTCTTTGATTGCTAGTGAAATCTAAATATTATAGATCTTTTCAATATGAACTTGATGACTACATTTTTCACCGGTTGAATTGAATGTCATGGTTGGTTTCAAAATAAACAAAAGCTTTAACTGAAAACAGCTGAACTTGCTACAATCTTTTAAATTATAATTTAAGTACAGATTTAGTATGATTAACTCTAAATAGATGCATAAAAGTAAAAGTAATTACATCTTGCACGGAAGTTTTTGAAACTTGTAATTATTCAGTGATTTTTATATATGCAAAGCATGTGTAAATTCACAAATACCTTTACCAGAATCATCAATATCCAGATGACATCATGAGATTTACAATTTTTTAAACAGTAAAACATGTTTAAATCGATTGCTTAAGAACTACAGGTCCGGAGCCGGGGAGATGGCTCAGTGGAATAAGCGCTTCCCTGGCAAGCGCAAGGGCCTGAGTTCAATCCCCGGTTCCACCAAAAAAAAAAAAAAAAAAGAACTACAGGTCCTGGATAAGGATGCAATATTATGCTATAAAAACCATGTATGTCAAATATGTTTATAATGTTTTAGTTGTTATTAGAACTAAAATAATTAAGTTTTCAACAAAACTATAATCATTTTAGTGAGATTTAAAAGAAAAGATAAAGCTGAAGGCAGTGGGACACCTCTGTAATTTTAGTATCAGGGAAGGCAGAGACTGGAGGAATCCAGACTTAGGCTTAAAGTAACTCTGGGTAACTCAGTGAATTAGAGGAAACTTGTCCAAAAATATTTTTAAAATGAAGAGCTGGAGATCTAGCTGAATGCAAAGATCCTGGTTTCAACCTTCAGCACTGCACCCACACATACATATACACAGAAAATTCATGAAAGAGACAAAAAGATAAAAATCCATTTCATATTTATGTGATTTTTTTTCAGAACTGGGGATTGAACTCAGGCCCTTGAGCTTGCCAGGCAAGCGATTATTCTACTGAGATATTTTCCCAGACCCCTGTGTGATTTTTTAAACTTCAAAATCCTACAGAAATTTATACTAAAAATTTTCTCATTATAAAGTAAATTTCTTATTAGAAAAATTCCTTATTACATTCTGCATTTTAGAAGTATACACCTGGCAATGAAAATATTTAAAAATTTCATCTTTCATACAGAACATGCTCTAAAAATTTACAATAAAAGATGGCTATAGAGAGGATGGCATACATTAAATGCATGGTCAAAAATGCTATGTTAGTACACAGAGATCCACTACTATTATATATTGTCAGGCTAATAAAATATGAAACAAAAAAGTGACTAATCCTTTATGGTATGTTTTGAAGATTAGAAAGAACATCTGATTTTAATCTCTGATTTGTTTTCAAATATACAAATGAGAATATAGAGTAAACACTGAAAGGCCATATAGACAGTGAAATGTACATTCATCTTCAAGATATTTGTTCATTGTATATTAAAGTAGTAAAATATTCATAAAAGTGAGAATAAATTTCAACATTCCATGTGACATATTTGAAATATAAATGTTTGCATTACCCTTACAAAATTACCTTTACAATAAATAAATTTATATTAGTAAACTATATCAAAATGAACAGTAAACATTTTCTGAATGTTTAGAGATGGAACATATTTTTATTATGTTCAGTATTCTTTATTTGTATAATTAAAGAGTATATGAAATAAACTAAAATCAAATAAATACAATTTTATATACTTAATAAATGCCAAGCCTATCCATAAATTAATGAGAATGTGTTGTATTATGTGAGTCATTTGAACATATGCAAGATGACTGCGTTTACATAAGTTAGGCTTCAAATTTTAGGGAGAGTATGTTTTCGGTGTTCAGGAGAAGAGACATGTGGTATGTAACAGAAAACATAGCTTTAATCTGGTGAGTTTCCTTTCTACTCCAGTCCAACTCCTGATAAGCTGACCTCTCACACTTCTCAGATGTCAAACAGGAATGCATTTCCTTCAAAGTCTTAATGAAAAACTTAAGGCAGGGTGAGGGTTACTTCCCAGACATTACAATGCCACAGGGCATTATAACTGCTATTTGTTTATATGCATCCAAAATAGATGAATTTTTCACTTTTTACAACATTTTTGTGTATGCCATGCCCTTCAGTCACTTAGGTACCCAGTTCCTGTAAGAATTAGGATGACCTGGAGACTACAGAACAGACTTCAAGGAAATTTTCAAGGTTAGGAATGAATACCTTTAATCCATTACTTCCAAGTAATTACCAAGATAGAAACATAAATTACCAAGATAGAATTCAAAGAAATATATTAATGGCTCAGCAGAATAAGCACTTGCCTGTCAAGCACAAGGGCTTGAGTTCAATCCCCAGTTCCACAAAAAAATAAATAAATAAATAAAATAAATAAATGTATAAAGGACTCATACTTTTGGTTAGTTGAGAAACATTAATGAAAATACATAATTCCCTTGAAGTGGCACCAACAATCCCTAACAAGAGATATTATCCTGAAAATGTCTTATTTTTAAACCTACACATTTAGGGATGGATGGCCTGGCAAATTAGTATAAAAACTAACAACAATATGCAGACAAATGTTTCAACTCCACTGGCTGCAATTAGACTGTTATGTCTATGGTCCACTTTTCTGGGACAATATTAGAGAGAATGATTCAAGTACATTGATTACTTTTAAATCTAAGGAAGCAAAAATAAATGTAATTCTGTTCAGTCCTCCTGATCTTGTTCCTGCTACCATACTTCTTACCCCTGCTCATTTGCAAATATGTCTAACAGCATACAATAGTAAGGACCAGGATTTGGTATCTGGCCTTGCAACTGACTGTCTTAAGTGATTTGGACAAATGGTTCATTGTTTAAAGTTAAAATTTCCTCACCAGTGTATATTAGTTATTTTACTTTGCTTCAAAGAGTTTTTATGTGCAATGAGTTACATAATAAAAAAATATCAAACTGCATAAAATACAGACAGTGACTATTAACTTCTCACATCCTTTAGCAGTATCCTGCTTATAACCACTACAATGTCATTTTTTTCTTAAAATACTTTAAAAAAGTATTTCCTATAACTCTTTAATCATGATTAGATTTAGTCCACTTTTTATATGCAAAATCTACATTTAAAATGTTGCAGCATTTTCTTAATATTCTGAAGTAAAGAATTTATATGATTGTAGGAAAATATTAAAATTACTACAGCAACACATAGAAGTTTAAAATAGTGTTAGTATTTATAGTTTGTGAAAGAATGCTTGTTATATTCTACACTTGGGATAAAAAAGAACACAGCGAACATTCAGTATAGTGAATACGGTGAATATTTAAATTACAAATGATGTATTAGAATAAAAGACACATTGACATAGACCGCTATGAAATTTCTCTCCATCACTTGGAACACAATTGTTCTACCCCTCTTGGTACTTCCTGAAGCAGTTCTGAAAGTCTTTTTTCATGAATGTCTTTAGTTGCACTCTGTTTGGCTAAAGCTCCTAAACAAATTCAAAGTATTTACCTTTTCTTATTATAATGTTATTCGAATTGTTCTCCATTAAGTTTAACAGAAACTATAGAAATAAATTATGTGGGTAGAGAAAGAAATCAGTATGCATTTCTGAATCACTGTGTGATATTTCCATTGTTATGCAAACACTGTGATATACACTACACAGTATTTTATGTAGCATTTTATTTTATCAGTATCTTTTAATAATATAACCACCAACCCTTATGATAGAATTGCAATTAGAAACTAACAGAATTTTCAGTTCACTTGCCATCTCTAGTCAAACGAAACATAAATACATACCATTTGCTCTTGCAAACAATGCTGATCTCCACCATAATAACTCCTCATGCTTAATAGCTTCATGAATGGCTTTGGCAGTTCTATCAAACCTAGCTACCAGAGCTTTTCATTAAAATCTTCAAATTATCTAGTAATTTGTATTGTAAAACCAGAAATGTGATTATTTATTAAAATCCAAATGTTTGTACTCACAAAGGATCTTGATATTCTGATATGTAATTAATAGACCTAATGGAAAGAAAACATGTTCCTTGATACTCAGATTGCTGAAACCTCAATAAAACAGCTCTTTGGTAAATCTGCTTTTCTCTTTATGACTTATAACCAAAGTTATACTAAATCTTTACAAATTGAAAGTACTCCTCTTAAAATAGGAAAATGCTGTATGTCTTTATGGATATAAGTATTTTTCTTTGCTTTGTGTATTTGTTTTCACTCAGATATTCATATACACATTAGCAGAATTTGCATGCCAGAACAGGGTTCATTTCAGAAGAAACAGTTCACAAACCTATAGCAGTTTTAAGCCTTACCACACTGAAGAAATAATAGAAATTTCAAAAGGAATAAACCCAAAAAGTTAGTATTTATACACTTATTTTTAAGAGTATATAGTTCTTTGAATATTTTATGTAGTTATTAAATGAGCAATTCATTTTTGATTTTCTGACGATTAATATGCAACTATTTTATATGGTAAAGTGGCAGTTATTTTAAATTTTCATAAGCTTTTATGTTATCTGTGTCTAGAATGTTTATTTGGTGGTTTTAACAATTTAATATTAGACCAACTTATCCTAAACTATTTAAGAATTGATGTTTTGCAAACGCATTCTTAAAGTTGTGTGCCATACAACATATTTTTCCTGCATAATAGTATTTTCATTTTATTGCAGTTGGTCATCGAAAATTGTTGGAGGCCATTAGCCGGTATCCATTCTATTCCTCTGCTGAGTCAAGTTTATGGCCCTTCTCACCTTGCCCATTCCCTGGGAATCACGTGCTGTGCCCTAGAGGTTGCACCCTCCCCGTTGCCTAGATACCTGCTGACCCCAAGAGCAGAGACTTCCTCATTCCATCACCCCCTATATATACCCAGAACCTCCCCTAAATAAATGAGGCTTGATCAGAATCTTTGTCTTGCCTCCATTTCTTGCATCTCCTGTCCTTTGTCCCCTCTTCAATTCCCCGCTCCTCCCCCAGGCGACCTTCGTTGACTGACCCGCTGGTTCGGGCATAAAATAATACCATATATGCTAAATTACTTTATCAATTGCTTTATTTTTGTTTATATTACTAAATTATTTATTTCCATATCAACAGACTCATGTCTGGCATTAATGTTAAGTGTAGTATTCTGTGAATGTTCAAACTTTATTTCTACTTAGGTGGTGCCTAAATGGCCCCCTCATAAATGTTACTAACTATGGTATATATTACAGAAAAGTTTATTGGTAAGTGTTGCCCTTATCTTCTGTCATTTATTCTCGTTATATAAATACCTTACTTTTTTACATATTTAGTACAGTTAAGTCTCACTCAGAAAATAAAAGTTGTTTAAAAAACTGAATGCTGCCCACACAAAATACTATTCCTCATACATTATTTTTAAAAATCTTATGATTCTACATCCTTCTTATAGATTTTCTGGGTTTATCTCTTATTAATCATGTTTTACTATCTATCAATATCGGGTCAACATGAGACGACTCTATCATGTCAACATTATTCACAGAGCCCATTTATATTCAGTTAAGGTAGATCATGTACAACCATTGAGATATATTGATTTAAATGCTACTGAAGCTATTGTAATAAATCATATTCTAATAGAGATAGTTTTATTTCCACAAGAGAACATTAGATTCTAAGATATTGTTTTGGAAAATAAAACACTGTAGTTGTAGAGTGGATGAAATTGGGCCGGCGATATGGCTTAGGAGCACAAATGCCTGCATGGCAAGTGCAAGGTTCTGAGTTCAATTCCCAGTACCAAAACAAAAATGTAAGTCACTGAAACAAACTGGGCTTAAAATGAAAGAAATCAACCTATAGTGACTAAACCTATCGCAGCACTTGCTACAGAATTACAGTTTTCTCAGTATTTACATCAAACAAAAGATAATGACAAATCTGGAGACACAACAAAATCTGTCCTCCATAAATACATTAAAGTTTAAAATAAAAACATCATCAATAATCTGAAAATGCAAACTTCTTTTATTTCCTTAGATTCCAGATGTAGTTATATCTGGAATTATTAGGATGGCAACTGCTGTCAAAATGATAGTAAAGTGTGTTCCCAATGCTATTTAAAATGCATTAATGAATTAAGAATTTATCACACCTAAGCATTTTGAGTTTTAATATCCTTTATGTATTTCCTGGCACTGCATTGGCCACTGGGCATTAATCTACATCCAATGAATTTATAATGTAAAGTAATGACTAAATGATTCCAGCATTAAAGAACTCTCTTCCAAAGTGACTGTTAAGTGCAATAGGCTTGCCGTGCAGGCAGTTCAAAAGTAAGCTAATTGATTATTGGATCATAGGAGGCGTCACAAGTTCTTGCTTTACCACCTAATTACTGCATTTATGCAGAGATGATGTCAACATGTCTATTCAATTAAGTTATCACAAAAATGCAAACTAGTCCTACACTTGGAACCAACTAATGATTTTAGCAGGGTCTCTTCCAAACATTGTCTAAAGCACAGAGTAGGAATGAATGTTATTTTTAATCATAAAATAAAAGTCATAAAAAGGCTTTCTTAAGATGCCATACCTACTACAACACAAATATAATCATATGAGTGAAGACCTGTACTGTAACACATGATTTATATGCTGCATACAGTACTGAATGTGTAACCAACACTGGAAGGAATTGCAACCTTCTAAAAATCTGAGTGATGCAATTCTCTCTCTGCATTTGCATCTAAATATCCAATATGTTGTGTGAGACATCAGATGAGACAGTATTTTCTTCAGCTATACAAAAGGAATAATAAAGACCCAACACCAGAGGATGTTTTGAATTTTGAACAACAAAGTATACTTTTAAAATAATTTAGAATCCCCCGCCATATAATTTGTATTCAATGCTATAATGTCACTAAGATATGACTCTGAGCACTGTTTCTGTACGCATTTTATGTTGTTTATCAATATGTGTCAACAGATCACAGTTTTTGAACACCTCTGTGGGATATAGTAGCAGGCATCCCACTCTCTCAAGTGGATCTTGCCAAATCCATTTCTGAGTCAGTGGAAGAGGCAGAGGACAGTAGGACTACAGCTTTTTCAATGCAGCAAAAGTAAGAAAATTTTAAAAAATGTGGAAAGTGTACAAATTAGATAAATGGTGTGTGTAAGGAATGTCACATTTGGGAGGTTTTTTTAAATACATTCATCAGAATATAAAAGTCAATTTTAGGGGCTAGGGAGATACCTCAGTGTTCTAAGCACATGCCTGTGTTCTATCCCTGGCACCTACTGCTGTGCTGGCCCTGCCCCTGGCCCTGCTAAGTAGGCCACTGAAACACGCATGGTGGCTCACACCTGTAATTCCTGCACTGGGGAGGCTGAAACAGGAGTATCACTACCAGTCCAACATACATAGTGAGACCCTGCACCAAAAAAAAAAAAAAAAGAAAAGAAAAAGAAAAAGAAAGAAACAATAAATGTCAATTTTACAAGTGAAAGTCAGTGTAAGTCAATTTTGTAAGTGAATAAATATTATTGAAACAAATTCCTTTAAATGGAAGGATAAAATAAAAATGAGTATCTCTACTTTGAAATCTAAATCTCATGCCTCTGCTCTTGCACTTCAAAACTTAGTTACACTCCTAACACACACTGTGATTATTAAGTGTTAATACTTCTACATATTGATCCAACAAAGTTTTGAAAAAATGTTTATTTTTTTAGAAAGTCCCAAATATTTAGAAAATTCCATATAAATATTTGATTGTACTATTAATGAGTTTCATTTTCATTTTCCAGTTTCTTCATTTCTAGGGAATAAAACTAATTCATATCAAGACTGATCAAAAATAAAGGTATCTTAGAAAAATCTTTCAAGTAAAAATTAATTTGCACTGACATCATTTATATTAGTTTTAACATAAATTGCCAACACAGCACTTGTCTTGGAGTCTCGCTGGTTGCTCTCCTTATGCCTGATGAGACTAGCCTATGATTAGCAGAAGTCTTTACTTCTATAAAATACGGCTTTTATTGCTCGAACTCTTTAATTTCACAGTCTGAACACTATTTTTGGTGAGAGAAGAACATAGAATCACTGAGCTTGTCACAAATCAGATTTGGGTAGTCGATTTTTCCCAGCATGTCAGGGCTAAGCTCCATTTCATACAGCTATTTCAAATCACAATGATTTCACATAAGCTTACTCTTTGGAACTGCTGGAATACACTGCCACGATACAGCACACATACCCTTTGGAAGCATTTTTAAGGACAATCAGAGGTTCAATTTTGATATCGTAACTGCATCCCAGAAATGTGTGACTGGCATTATACTGAAATTCTAGTTAATGATAGCTCCTGCCCACCCTGTCACGATATAAATCTGTACCTACCATTAATCTGTAACCTTGTACCATTAGTCAGTAAGCCTGGACTACTGGGGCCTGCTTGATCACAGAGCCAGTATTCCAATTCACAAGTTCCTGCTGATTCATAGCGACTGTCTGCACTCACACTGCCAGCTATTAAACAATTAGATGAATTAATGTGTGAGCAGTATGGTACCGATTGCTTTGACTTTAAAAGTAATGATGAATAACTCTGACTCGTGCAGCATTACAAGATTAAGAATCCACAATGTGTTCAATGGGCCGCATGCACAAATAACATGACTCAATTCATCAAGTTGTGTGAGATGACCTAAGTTCACATTACTTGTTACAATGGCAAAGTAAAACACAAGCCTATCCTTGGAATAATATAATCCTGTTCAGAACTTCTAGATTGGTGTCTCTCGGTGTGGGTAATTGTTTCCAAGAAGAAACATGTCAGTGTCTACAGAGACTTTTATTGTCGCAAGTTTAGGAATGCTGCTAGCATCTTGTAAGGATAGAAAATTATGCTAACCATCTGGAAATATACACACTCTCATAGAGCCTCTCCAACAAAGATCTACCTAGTCCAAAGCACTACAAGGTAATTGCACAAAGGTAATAATCCCTAATTTAAACAATATTTAAATTTCAACAATTCCCTTAAGTGGGATACAATCAAGCACAAGACAGCTGTTTCCTGGTCTCTATGGTCCAAATTGTATGTAAATGTTTATGCAGTGAAAGAATTATAGATGGATAGAGGGATATAATTGCAGATATATCTCAGGAACAAAATCTTAGTCACTTCTATGACAGAGGTAACTGTTCAGAGCCACAAAGCCAGACCCATCAATAACAGCATGTCTAATTCTTTTAGTTTAATATAGGTGAAACAATAATAACTTGATTATATTCAGTGTATATTTTTTTACATATGTTCCTCTGTACTAGAATTACAAAAATGTCACTTTTGATAATTAAATTTGCAGACATATATTTGTTAAAATGGTACTTTAAGAAAAACATCCAGGAGACAAATTATTTATCTACAACTAATTATTCAATCAATATTTTTAAATCAGTATTTGTTGAATGAAACTAAGAACTCAGTTTTTCCCTTTCATTCCTCTAAACTCTCATTTCATTGCAACAATCACACCAGAAGGATTTGGAGGCAGGCATTTGGGCGAAACTCCTCTACTCTCTGTTGGGTCATGGTAAGCTGTGCTGTAATGCTCAAATGTTTAATTACCTAGAGTCACTTGAGAATACTTCTTGAGATTCCTGAGTACTGAAGAGTCAAACTCCCTAGGATAGAATGGTACCAGACTCGGGCATTGTTAGAAGAATCTTTTCATTTTTTTTATTAATTAATTTGTACTGGTCTCACTACACAGCTTGGAGTCCTAGTGATCCTCAGAAAACCACTCTACTCAAAAAATGTACATGCAGGAGGAAGAGACAGACGATAAACTAGTACCACAAGGGATAAATACTCAGTTGTATTCAAAAGTGTACTGCAGAATAAATGAAAAATTTAAGATTTAATAAGAAGTAAGAATATTTTCCCCTAAAATACGTCCCTTCCTGTCTGAGAGAACACGATTTTACCACTCTGACACTGGAACACCAATGCCAAATTGATGAGCCCAGTGTTTCCCCTCAGAATAGTAACACATCTCAAACAACAATATGGAGAAGTTCTTAGAAAGTTTTTCTATGTTTCATTTCCATTTCCATTTTTTACAAAATGTATTTGGTATAGGGCCTCACTATGTAGCTTGGACTCATAGTGATCCTCTTATACTCAGCCTCCCCAGCTCCAGGATTACAGGTGTGAGCCACCATCCTGGACTCCGTGTCTGGCTTAGTGTGCCCCTACTGTGGGGCATTGAACCCCAGACCTTAGCTTGCCTAAGCAAGTGCTTAATCCGCTGAACTATCTCAATGGCCCTCCACTTAAAAACTTTTTAAAAGCTTAAATCATTTTTATTTTGACTGTCTCTATATTTCCTTTTTAATGCAGAATATACTGTTATAATCATAGTCTCTGTGATTAACTACTATGTCATCACTAGTTCCTAATGATGTTATTTCTTAAAGTTCTGTGGCTTAAGTGATAAACTGCATTGTATATTTGTTTGATTCTCCACCAACTTGAGATACTAATTTTGAAAGATTTAATAATCATTACCAATTTAAATCAATTTTAAAGAATAAACTAGCAGGCTGGTGTCATAGCTCAGCAGCATAACCCTGGCCTTGTAACTGCAAGGCTGGGAGCTCCATTCCCAGGACCAATAAAAAGAGAGCAAAGAAGCAAGCAAGAGGATGTGGAGTTTGAATCTGTTTATTTTTTATTTTTTAATTTATGTATTTATTTATTTTATATATTTAATACAAGGTCTATAGGGTATCACTACGGACATTGGACTTATTGTGATCCTCCTGGTTTCAGCCTCCCAAGTGCTGGGATTACAGGCACGCGCCACCACGCCCAGTCTCATCTGCTGTCTCAGTGTGCTCTTGGGGCAGGCCTGGCACAGCACACCACGAATTGAACCAACCCCAGTCCCTGCCTCTGCCTAAGCAGTTGCTTTAATCCACTGAATATCTGGCCCTGCTTAAATCTGTTTATTTAAAAACATACTGTCTTGGAAATTTTCATATGCTTTTGTAAAATGTAGTATTTGAAGAGATGAAAAAGTAAACTGTGTTACCTAAACTCATTTAATCATAGATTCTTTTTCACAGATTTCATAAAAGTAACATATGCTATGAAAAAGTGATTAAGAAGATAGAGGAAAATAATAAAGAATTTTTAAAAACCCTGTAAGTCAATACTTTAAAAATGTATAAATTTTCTATCAAGTTATCCACACATCTGTGTCAGTATACTTATAGTATTATATAGTTAACATTTAATTGAGTGAAAATATTAATCAGAAAAATCACCTTTCTACTTGGAGTTGAAATTTAGTGATTTTAGTACTTACACAGCATTTTAAAAAATTATTTCTACAGCAGTCACTAATAGATGAGTAGCATCTCTCCCAAGAAAGAACAAAATTCTCACAATGAGATCACTAGTACATGTTAACAAAAAAGAATGACACAGCAAAGAAGGCAGCAGTCAGACTAAAGAATGACAGTTGTTTTCAGGAAATCTGTAAACACTGTCTGTCATGTGGCACAATAAAGTGGAAGAGGTACACATCAAGAAAAAAATATTAGTACGTTACGAAGGGTGCCAAGATATAGTAAGCATAAATATTTGCAAAGAGGAAGAGAATCACTAAAATAAAGGACTACAAAAGAAACATTAGCGCTATTACTGAAAAGTTGTAATTGCGAGAATTGCTCACTTAATCTTAATTCTGTTTATTTACTGACTGAGTTGTTGCAGGGAAAAATAAGGTACCATTTTCAGAGAACTTTAATACTTCTACACTTCACATTCATTATTTCTATACCAATTTGTCTCTCAGAAGTGACAAATAATAAAATTCTTACACTAATAACATATTCTCCGTGTTTGCTTATCAGAGTAAATCAGATCATGAAAAAATCTAAATCCAATAAAATGAATTTCCCCTGTTCTATTTGTCAAGGATTTTAATTGGTTTCTTTTATCTGTTCAGTGGGAGAACTGAGGATAAATGTCCTAAATTTAATTCTCAATTATATGTCACATATGAAGTTTAGAAACTGGGATTGGAGTCACAGAAAAATGAAGAAACTTCTTAGTTTTAGAATGAAATGTATGCAATTTGAATACAACATCAAGAGAAAGCCTAACAAGTAAATCTTCAATTCTCAGATATGAAGTTTTCTCCTTATAAAAACATGGAAATTTAGCATAGTATCAAAGAATTATGTAGAAAATTACATTAAATTCCAATTCAATTTGTGGTCTAAAATTAATATTTATGATACCAACTTCTGTATGTATCTACAATAATGGCTTTTTCAACTATAGTCTATTGGGAATAAGATGTCTTATAGTACATGTACAAAAATATTAACATTGGACCAGTAACTTTTTTTACATTTTTTCTTAGCATCTAATATGGTTTTCAATGACTTCTGGTTCTTTATTGATTGTTACAATTTTCCAGAGTCTGCATATTAATTCTAAGGAAAGATAGGCATGGTTATTAGATAAATAACTTACCTATTTATTTTTTCTAGGTAAAATAATATTTTGAAGGTCATAATTTTTCTGAGGCATTACTTCCCCCTAATAATTTTCCATCCAAAGCAATTTGTAAGGCAATTGATAAGTACAAAATATGGGTCACCTAATAAATGGAAGACATGGCGACTGTAGCAGAAAGTGTTCCATTAACGATGACCAGACATGAAACTCTTCCTTTTTTATGTACTTTTTTTGTTGCAGAGTGTCACTACCCAGCTTAGACTCATAGTGACCCTCCTGTTTTCAGCCTCTGGAGCACTATGATTACAGGTATATGCCACTAAGCCCAGACACTGTAGCTGGCTCAGCACACCCTGCTGGTGCAGCATGTGGTGCCAGGGATTGAGCCGCAGTCCCTGTGCTTACCTAAGCTTGCCCAAGCAGGTGCTTTAGTCCTCTGAGCTATTTCACCAGCCCTGAAACTTCCTTAAATAGTGATCCATAATGGAATTACACTTGCATAAACGTATCATTCAAAATTTTGACAATGAAACCAGAAGATAATTAACATTTTATCTAGTAAGAATCAAATGTAATTAAATATCAATTTACTATTACCTCGTCATAATATACTATTAGAAACTACTTTTTACAGTAGCTCACCTCCATTAGTTTGAACTTTCAAAATATAATGCATCTCAATGGAACAATTATTTCATATAAAATGTGATATATTCTCATTCACAGTTGAACAAATGTTTTTCATAACATTTTAACTATCACTTATAATCAGTAAAATCTGAACACAGAACCAAAGGAAAACTAAAATGAAATGTATTGTAGCATAAATGTATAATTAAATAAGTACAAAAATTATACCTGGGACCTGGAGTTGAAGATATTTTTATTTACTTATTTTTACTTGGCAGTATTTGTCCATTTTTTACAATAACGAGATAAAAAATGATACATTAATTTACTATCAAAGTATTTCTGAAAGCTTGCTTTTATTAACTTAATGTTTTTTATCAGCTATTCACTGTAAGTTTTTTTTTCACAGCTTCATAACATTAACTTCAGGTCCAGATTAGGCTCCTGTACCTAGGTATAATATATTCATAATCAGTTATAACATTCCCCAAATGTACATAATTCTTGAATGAAAAAGAAGTTTTTTGGGTTGTCTGTTTTTTGTTTTCTTTTGTTTGTATTTTAGGACAGGGTCTACAGGGTCTACAATGTCTCACTACATCCTGTTTACAGCCTCCCAGGTGCAGGGATTACAGGTGCACTTCACCATGTCTAGTCTCAATCACCTTCTTAGCATGCACTGGGGGCAGGGATGGTACAGCACGCCAGGAGATTGAACTCCCAGGTCCCTAAGCAGGTGCTTTAATCCACTGAGCTATTTGGCCATCTCTTGAAAAATCAGTTTTAACAGTGACCAAAAATACCTTAACATAGTAACCAAGATAATTAAAATTCTTTTTCACGAATTGTTCTCTTATTAACTTAGGCCATATTCTACAATCAAAATTCATCCAAACTGTATGATGTTATTATAAAATTTTCATTTAATGTCATAATAAATTTCTTAAAGTTGCTTCAAATATGCTGTAAAATACAAGTATCTGAGTTACCAAACTGATGTTTAAGATACAAAAGCAGATGAAAGTAGAATATTTAATAAAAGATCTTGTACTTGGAACTGTATACATTTGAATCCATATACCTGGGCAATTCCCTCTCCTTCTTTAAATGTTTACTATAGCCTGAGAATGGGGAAAGGGTAAAGTGTATACAAACATGTTGAATAACACGTACCAAACACAGAAGGAAAAAGTTCTAGCAATCTAATACCAAGTGGAGTGATCTCAGCACATAACTGACTGTTATAAGCTCTACCATGAAGCGCAAGAGCCCAAAGGCTTGCAACCTAAACGAATCATACAGATGAAAATTCTCATTACTCTCATTTAACCAGCATACATCATAAACATGCATCAAACTATCACTCATATGTAAAAATGTTTAATTCTGTGTTAACTCTCCCTGACGTACATACCAGTATCAAATGTCTCAAATCTTTATAGAGTTTAGTATCTTGCTAAGGCATCTCATAGCTTATCTCAAACTGAAAATTCCCTCTCTGTACAATGAAAACAGTTTTTAATAACCTGTTTGGTTTTATAATATCACACCCACAATCTTAATTTGATAGATTTATATGGCCTAAAAGAAATAAACCTCTATTTTCTTTCTCATATAATACTATCTCATTCTCCTTTACAAATTAGTTCAGAGGAGATTATTAACATTGTACACGACGGCAGTAGTAAAAATCCTGTAGTAGTGAATTTACAATTCGCATTACTCTTCAGCAGATTCCCATGATTTATATATTACTAGCAATTCTAAAATAAATCAGGAATATGATTTATACCATGGATGTTATTTTTATTTATAGATATTAATGAAAAGCATAGATAAAATGAGTCATCTTTGCATATAAAATCTCTCATTATTAGATCCAATACAATAAAAATAAAATTATTTCACCAGTTCTGTATTCATTTTTCAATTTTTTTGTTTTTTTTTCAAAATTTTATTCATAAACAGATAGCAATGAGACAGTTTCAAATCAAATCGGAAGTACAGTTTCAACAAATACCACACTGCATATATTCTTCTAAGTGCTTAATTGATGTACAAGATGCGGACTTGAGACCCTATTTACAAACACCATTAGAACAAATCATTCTCTTCATTAAGAGAATGCAACTATATATCTATCCTACTCACTTTGAATACACAGATACAAAATGGACATTCATCTATATAACCTATTGCTTCTAAGTTCCGTTATTGAATATTATAGGTGTGTAAACTCAGCAAAATATTCTAAAAGAGTCCAGTAGCCCATAGTAGCATTGGGTCTTCTGTTTAACTGGCAACGTCAGAAATTATTGACCTGAGTCCGCCACAGCTCAACATAACAACATGGCTTTACTTCTTATATTTCGTTTTCATACTTTTCTACTGGATGGTTAAGACCAAGGTAAAGCAGGACCTATGCAACAAGAGTTGTATCTTTTTGGTCTGAGAAGGTCAGTAAAATCCCCTCAGGATTTATCCTGAGATCCTGTGCCTTGGATTGTAGAACCTTTGTCAGTGCAGCCATGTGGATGAGTCACGGCCATTGCTTGGCCAATGTGCTCTCTGTGAAAGCCTGAGAGAGTGTCTTCTCCCCA
>NW_004524588.1:23956487-23965020 GCF_000260255.1 Octodon degus
ATGTTATTAATTCAGGGATTTCTTTTTTCATTTCCAATCTGAGGTCTTCTATATCTTTCTGCAGCTGTTTCTTTATTTCAGAAGCCATTGATTAATTGCTTTCAGCTGTGTGATTTCCAATTTGTTCTGTGTTAGTGACCTCTGCACTTGTTATGGGTGGGCTTGGGTTCTGCGATTGCATTTTGTTCCTTCTCGTCATTTTGTGTAGCACTGTCTTCTGACCTTTGTTGTTGATCTTTGCTGTAGTTATAACCTTCTCACGTACTGAAGTTCAGGTGCAGCTCTACAAAGTTTGGACTTATCCAGCTGAGTGTGGCTTGGGTCTGGCTGCTGTGCTCAGCTCCTTCCCGCTGCTGCCCTTGAGGGTGAACCTGTTGTGCTCCTGTGGCAAGATGTTCTGCTCCTGGACCAGCTGGTTGGATCTATCCTCTACACTCTCTGCAGGGATTGCAGCTGCAGGATTACACACCAGGAGTATATGCCAGGCCTGAGCTGTGCCTGGAGGGGGCAAGATGAAGTAGGGGGAAGAGGAAGCTCTCCCACACACTCACCGGACCTGGGCTAGGACTGCGTCTGGGGTGTCTCAGACACTGCAGAAATTCCTACTCGGCAGGAGGGGTGGGGGAAGTACTGCGGAGTGGTGGGGGGCGGCCTAAGGGGGTGGGAGAGGGTCCAGTCCATGCTGCGCCTGGGCTGGGACTGGCCCCGCTGGCGCAGGGTAGCAGGAAGCTCTCCACACACTCACCGGACCTAGGCCAGGACTGGGTCTCTCATTTTTCAATTTTGATATAAGCAGCACAGATTTTCATATTGTAAATGTAATTTAAGTGACTAAGTGAATAGTGAATAAAATCTTTAAATAAATTAGGACTAGCACCTCTTAATTAAGAATCAGATAAAACATATTTTAGAAGAAATAACATCAATTTTACACAATGTTAAAACATAGAAAATTGTTTGACAAAACAAAGCAATTTTGATATACCAATGGGACAATAAGAGCATGGATAAAAATACTAAAGTATTATAATTTTTTAAAAATATTTTTAGGATGGTACTATTGCCTGATGAAACAGATATTTTGAAAAATCAGTAGAACTAACACTTAATTAGAAACAGTAACACTTAAAATAATGCAAAGGAAAATAAATAAAATATTCCTACATCAATAATAACCAGAAATTCCATGAGAATAATACATATTATAGGAACTACCTAAAGAAACTTAAGAAAATTATAGAGAAAATTTATGTCATGTTTTAGGATTATAAGAGACTATTAGAACAAAAACATACTAATTATATGGAACAGGTTGAGAAAGTAGAACAAACAGATGTTATAACTTTAAATTTTATTGAAAACATAAGGGTGCTGAGAGAATCCTTGGAAGAACAGCGCTTACTTAAACTGTGCCAAGAGTGTTCTGGAGACATCTGTAGTGGTGCCTGTCATGCTGCAGCGCACTGTTAGCCTTATGGCTCTGTCACTATTTCATCAACACGAGAACGCTACTTCACACCGTGGACCTCACCTGGGCCATATGCCATGCTTTAGACACAAAAAGCTAGCAAATGTGACACAAGCCATGTCTTGATAAGCATGTGTGTATTGAAACCTCTTGCCTTTGTGTGTTCTGAGTATGTGAAATTATAACATAAATGAGCCTGAATTAGCCTCTTTAAGAAAACACACGCAACCAGATAAATGTATTCAATGGACTACCTGACAAGCACTAGACATTTGAGTAAGACTTAATTGATTGTTTATCCTAGCAGAAGTACCAAGTATGGATATCCCAAGAGTGACCCAAAGAAAACCAAGTGGGGGACGGCCAAATAGCTCAGCAGAAGAAAGCACCTGCAAGCAGGCTCAGGGGCTGGAACTTTGATCCCTGGGGCCTTTGTGCCGGCCCTGCCCAGGGCATGCTGAGCCAGCCATTGAGACTGGGCATGGTGGTGCACACCTGTAATCCCAGCTATTGGGAGGCTGTAAACAGACAAGTCCGATCTAGTAGTGAGACCCTGAACACCCTGAAGACCCTTACCCAAGATACCAAAAAAAGAAAAAAGAAAAAGAAAAAGAAAACCAGGAAAAGAACCACATAGATTTCTCAGCGCAAATCCCTACTCTTTGGCACTTTTAGTAAATACAGTTTTATTAAATAAGTGACTATGTTAAATGTGGTTTGTTATTAAATAAAGGACAATATATACATATTCCAAAATTTAAAAAAATATTATGAAGTTTAAATATAACAAGAGTGGACCTGACTTAGGAAAGTAGAGAAAAATAGATGGAAAGGAATAAAAATCCAAAAATGGGCTGTGGAACATATATACACATGGACAAAAATGAAGCCCAAAATCAAGACAGGATGAATGGATTTTTAAAAGAAATATATTTATGATAATTACCTCATTTAAAATATGTATCAAAATATGTAACCTTATTTTGCCTATACAAAATGGAGAATTCAATATTACATTTCAAAGTAGTACAAATACAGGTAAATAGGATTTGTCTTGCATAAAACATTTACAAACACAATACTAACACAAAAGTTGTGCTGCAGGTTGATAAACTTTAAGGTAAAATTTACTTTTTAAAAAGCTGAGCAATATCTTCAACTTCCTGAATACATATGACATTCAAA
Source organism: Octodon degus (assembly GCF_000260255.1). Classification (NCBI taxonomy): domain Eukaryota; kingdom Metazoa; phylum Chordata; class Mammalia; order Rodentia; family Octodontidae; genus Octodon; species Octodon degus. The sequence goes on from NW_004524588.1 coordinate 23,959,141, forward strand.
ACCTGGGAACAAGTGTCTATAAACATATAGAAATTACTTTTTTAAAAATTAAAAACAAAATCAATATATTATCAAAGAGTGACTGCATAATCATTGAATCTTGAAAAATTACACAATTTCAAGTATAATATTGAGCTACATCATTATCAAAGAAACATATAGTCAGCAATAATGAAACATTTTTATTTCTCATATTAGCTTAAGCATTACAAAATTGATTTAGGTTGGCCGGACTTTGGAATTAGCATTCCAATAATATGTTCATAAAATTATGATATAAAATTTTTGAATGTAAAAATTATATGTATTTAGAGTTTTAAAATGCACTGAACTTATAATTACTTCTCAATTCTAACAAGGAATTTTAACAAAAAGAAGTAGTATTTTAAAAGATGTATCTTTTTAAAAATTACACATTTATTGCATAATGTACTATGTTTGGGTGGATCATTTAAAAACAGGAATGTCGGGCTAGCCAAATAGCTCAGATTAAAGTGCCTGCTTAGGCAGACACAGGGGCCAGGGTTCAATCCTTGGGCCTGCCGTGCCAGCCCCGTCCCTGGGCATGGTGAGATGGCAATTGAGACTGGGTGTGGGGGTGTGCACCTGTAATCCCAGTATTTGGGAGGCTGTAAACAGCAAGATCACTACCAGTCCGATCTACCTAGTGAGACCCTGTAGACCCTGTACTAAATATATAAAAAAGTGTCATTAAAGAACAGTATAATGCATTGCTATTGTTTCTCAATAAAATTATTTAAAAAACAGTATAATGAAAAACTAGTGTGCCATGAAATATCACATTAGCATTGAATTTTAAATATGTGTTATTATTCATAATTATTGCTAAATTAAAATATTTACCATTATCACCAAGAAAAATATACACAGCAAAACAGTGTACCTGGAAAAAATTATTTACTATGTTTCTGGAGAGTGATAGAAAATACTAGAAAAATATGTATGATTCTAAGAATAATGTCATGCAGAGGTTTAATTTTTAGTAATAACATTAATAAATGACACTTTAAAAGGACATGCTATTTACCAGCTAGCATAAATGCTGAACATTTATCATGCCCCTTAATAATCCTTACATAAATTATATGAGAAAGAATATTAATACCTTCATTTTAGCAAATTAGGAAATAGAGATTAGGGAAAATAAATAATTTGTGTATGATTAGAGCTCTAAAAATGAATTCAACCCAAGTTTGGGCATAGTTGATTACACAGGTTTTACATGTTCTCTGTGTGTTACTACTAGGGTATTTTTTTTTTTTACATTAAGCTATAAAACTAACAAACATTAAGTAAAAGAAAAAAAAGCTAGAACTTTCTCTATATCCACATTTTGTTTTTTGCGTGAGTGTGGTTTCTTAGTTCCCTGATAAGACTTCTGTGGACATTGAGAGAAACTCTAAGGAGGTAGAACTGCAAATAGACCCCTTAATACTGGCAAAGTATATGATTGCAATATCTAAAAAGAAAACCTGAGTAGCAAACCAGTTATGTGAACTAGCCTGAGACAAGGACTACTAAAATGTAAAAAAAGAAATGTGAAAAAAAAAAAAGTAATTCTCTTGTTACACACCTAAAACACACACAATTTATTTATTTATTTATTTATTTATTTTTATTTTTTGCAGAACCAGGGATTGAACTCAGGCCCTTGCACTTGCCAGGGAAGCGCTTATTCTACTGAGCTATCTCCCTGGCGCCCCCACATGATATTTCTAAAGAAAATGGAAGTACTGAACACAGTAAGGGAAGGAAGCAACAATCAAGGGAGATAAACAAGGGAAAAGAAAAGAATAAGCAGAGCAGAAAAAGGCAGTGTTTCCCAAAGTAAAAAATATTAAAAACTCATTTTTTTGGACATTTAGGGCCTATCATGAGGAGTATACCAAGAAATAATACTGCACAGTGTTAGGTGCTGGTAATCACTGACTACATTTGAATAAAGGGGGCCATCTTTATATATTTGATTTTGTTTTGAAATTATTATATTGACTATGAAGTCTAACTGTGGTGTTGATTATTTATCTGCATTAGAATGATTTAATAAATATGTATATTTGCTTTTGGTCTCACTTTATAGATGATTGGCAGGCAACTTCTTTTAACTTTATTTATTTATTTATTTATTTATCTATTTATTTATTTATTGTGGCCAGCTCATCTCACCCTGGGGCAGGGCTGGCATAGCACGTGGTTCTGGGGATCTAACTGTGGTCCCTGCGCTTACTTAAGCTTGCCTAAGCAGGTGCTTTAGACCACTGAGATATCTCCCCAGACCAAGCTCTTTTAATTTAATAGGATACAATAAAACTTAGGGGTCCAGGGAGATAGCACAGTAGAATGAATGTTTGCCTGGCAAGTGCAAGGGCCTGAGTTCAATCCCGAATTCCAACAAAAACAAAAACAAACTTAAATCCCAGTATTCCCTATGAAACACAGGGATATAAACTTCATTAAAGGAAATTCTACTGACATTTCTGACCTGTGCTTGACTTAGTTAACCATTTTCAATATGGTATATTAAAAAATTACTAAAACATATACCTGGTCAATAAATATAAAGGAATACAGTAGACATATTCGTCCAACAAATGATTCTTGAATCCTGTGTTCAACAGTAGAAGTCTTGGGGCTGGCAAGATAGCTCAGTGGTTTAAAGCACCTGCTTAGGCAAGCTTAGGCAAGCTTGCAGGGACTGCAGTTCTATCCCCAGCACTACATGTCCCACCATTCCTGCTCTTAGGGCAGGTTGAGCTGGCCACAAAAGTAAATAAAGAAATAAATAAATAAAAAGAAACTATTAAAAAAAAACAGTAGAAGTCTTGAACACTTCCTTTAAGGAGAACAGAGGTACAACAAATGCTTTGGAGGAAGTGATAGCACAACACTCGATGAAAGTACTAAGCATCATGATGACTGTAGAAACATGACAACTCTTTTCTGAGCACGGCACATGTGTACCCAGGAACTGAGGACAGCTGCTAAGACATTCTCTACTTTGTCTCCCTTTCTGCCTTAACATATTCCAACTTTATTCTCTCTTTCCTAAGATAATTCCATTGTCTCTTTTCTTCACAGACACACACACTTTTGTGACCTTTGAAATATCATTAAAATACTTGCACTCGTGTGCTATTCATGTGTACAGCCCAAATCACTCAGTCATAAACAAAATTCCTATTTCCATACATTCATGCTTTTGCAATGGTCTCCTTTGACTTGGATAATACTGTTTCTTATTTCAAATTACAATTTACAGAATATCAGAATGAAAACAGTTTAAGAAGAAAACATTCAATCATATTTCCTTTGCTTTTATTTAAGAAGTCTTATGCAGGACAAGATTTGATTCATTCATGAAAAAAACACTTCAAGCACTTCTGTTTGTGCTATCTGAAATTAAAAGCACTCAGCATACCAGTGAATGAAAAATAAAAGTCTTGAACACTGGCTTTATGGAGAAAGAGGCCTCTGGAGATCTTTTTTAGTCCTGGCTGGACAAAACATCCTGCATTGTGGTCTTGTACACCCCAGTAAATTCTTACTACCATAAAAGGTTTAGATTGTCTCTGTTTTATTCATTTATTCTCTATATTCCCATATGCTACAATCAAAATTCTATACAAAGTGAAAATTCAATTTTTGATTAACTGAATTGGGAAAATGAGCAGGACAGTCACAATTCAGGAGCTTATGAGGTAACAGACCATCGAGGCTTCAGCAACTCCCAATTAAAACAGTAAAAAGATAAAACCTTTTTCTCATTAAATTCAAACTAAATATAAGATTAAAAACAAAGAATATGGTCACACATCTGTAGACTACTGTTATTCTCAGAAGATTAAAATCACTGGTCTCCTTTACACTGATAAAAGATCTATCACAGGCTAGAGAAATAGCTCAGTGGACTAAGTGCACACTTAGGCAAGCTCAGGCCCAGGGATGGATGCCTGGCTACGTGCCCTGCTGGCCCTGCCCCACCCCCAGGTGTGCTGAGCCTGTGATGGAGTTCAGGTATGGTGGTGCATGACTATAATCCCAGCACTAGGGAGGCTGAAAACAGAAGGATCACTGCATGGTGAGACCTGGCACACACAAAAATATTCTAATAAAAAATCTATCACATTCCTGGTTCTGCTCTGCTTTTTCCTAAAAGTTCTTTAAGACGCCAAAATGACAAGCACACAGCATATAAACAAATAGACTTTTTGGAAATTCCGAATGGCATATTTTATTACAATCTAGAATAGAATTCTTTGTAGTACTTGTTTCTATGTTTCCCAAAATCAAATGAATTTCAAAATACCAAATGCCATACTTCATTACTATATTCATATTTTACTATATATTACCTATAATGTTTTTCTTCTAAAATGATTTTTAGAAAGTTTGTGAAAGTTTGAAAAAGCAGAGCAGAACCAGGAATGTGATTGTTACATTCTCTTATATTTAGGACAAGAATGACTGTGCCTTGTGACAAAAAAAAAAAAAAAAAAAAAAAAAAAAAAATGTTTAGTCCTTCAAATTCCACAGAGCAAACTATTACTCTCTAATGCCAACTCCAAATTCAGGGAAAGTGCTTTCTAGGCTCTTTTAAGTACTTAACAAGAGACAATTAATAGTTAAATTTTAAAAACTTAAGAGAAAAACCACTGCATAGAGGCCTAGGATATAGCTCAGTAGCTCAAGTGCCTACCTGGCAAGCACAAGATCCTGAGATCGATTCCCAATACATGCCTCCCTCATAAAAAAAACCCAAGAAATGAATGAATATATATATATATATATTTTTTTTTTCTTTTGTGTGTGTGTGTGTGTGTGTGTGTGTGTGTGTGTGGAACCGGGGATTAAACTCAGTCTGTTGTGCTTGCCAAGCAAGCACTTATCTACTGATAAGCACTTATCTACTGAGCTATCTCCCTGGCCCCCATATATTTTTTTTCTTTTTTTTTCTTTCAGATTTAAAATGATAAATGAAATGATTTGGGGGTAATTTTAATAGGATCATAGTTATTTGCCCAGTTTTCCAAAGAACCAATAATTGTATGCAAAAATAATAATTTCCTCGTTTTTCATTTACTTGCTTAGTGCAGATTCTTGTGTGTACAAGTTTCAGAGAGAAGCAGACCATGCAAGCAGAAGCAGCACGGCGGCCATGAGGCCTGGAAGTGGGTTGGGTCTAACTGTGCTGGCACAGCGGAGCTTGCCCTTCTGTACTTGAAGCCTTGCTAAATGTTTCCTATTTTAGAAACATGAATTCTTCCAAGGTGCTGTGGGGAAGCCCTTCAAGCTTTTGTGATTTCATCTAAATGTTTAAAACCATGCACTCCTTATGTATTCTGAGTAAAAATTTTTGGCTTCTTTCCTGGAAATAAAATGTGCTTTACTACTTTTTCTTCTTTATTGACCTCATGCTGGTTTTCATTTTTTTTCTCTAAAACTGTAACTTAGCTCTATCATTCTAGTGATAAGAATAATTCTTAGTCTTTTTTTTTTAATTTTGTAACTGAGGCAAAGAAAATCATAATTAAGCAACATAAGAGAGAAAGCTATGAAATACTAAATAGCAATCATTCATTTTCAAATATAGCAGTGTCTTACAAATGTAACATTTATCTTATGTCATTAGTTTAGCAGGTAAGCATAAAAGATGAGCACTGGTTCTAGTAAATACATGTTATTAATTTTTATATGTGTTATTCACAATTCAATACTGAGCAAAACTTTTGGATAAAATATCCAATATTAAGTGATAAATAATTTTGTAAATTAATTTGCTTAGTGTAAGACATTAAAATGTCATCATACTAACTTGGATATTTAGTGACATGACCAAGTTCTTAGTATATTGAAAAATTA
>NW_004524588.1:23965219-23966449 GCF_000260255.1 Octodon degus
TGAATGTGAAGACTAATAAAGAAATGATTATAATTATACATTTATGTATGGAACATACTACAATGATTACAAAGTAAGAAATACTTTTCTTGCACATTTGATGGCTTAAGGCATGTAATTAAATATGACATGCATGGGCTGGCCAAACAGCTCATCAGATTAAAGCATTGAAAATAGGCACAGGGGCCAGGGGTTCGATCCCCAGGCCTGCTATGCCATTCCCGTCCCTGGGGCACGCTGAGATGGCCATTGAGACTGGACATGGTGGTGCACGCCTGTAATCCCAGCTCTAGAGAGGTTGTAAACAGGCGGATCACGACGAGTCCAATCTAGTAGTGAGACCATGAACACCCCGTAGACCCTTATCTAAAAAAACAAATAATAGTAATAATAATAACATGTATTCTTACAAGGGAAAATCAATATTAGAAACAAATACATATAGCATATAAATTTTAAAAATACATTTGCATTAGAATATTTAAACTCAGTAATATGGTGTGTACCTGTAGGGCAAACTTCTCAGGAGTTTAAGGAAGGAGGTTTGCATAAGCCTCAGAGTAGGAGGGCAGCCAAGAAACATACCAGGGCTATCTCAGAAAAATCAAAATAAAATAAAATAAATCACAAAACTATAATATACAATAAAAGAAGGATATTTAAAATGACAAAAGACTATTTTCTGATAATGAGGTGGTGACTGAGATTGGGTGTGGTAGCGTGCACCTGTAACCCCAGCACTTGGGAGGCTGAAACAAGAGAATCACTATAAGTCAGATCTGTGTAGGGAGACCCTGTAAACCCTGTAAAAAATTTTTAAAAAGACAAAATATCTACAAAATTTGCATCTTCATTAAGGTGAAACTATTATATTCCAAAAAAAATTAAAAATTGACATGAAGGTTATAGCTCTATGTGTATAATGCAAGTCTCTTTAAAACTGAATGAATAAGGACATATAAATCGTTCGGCAGGAAGTCAGTCAGTGATTTAATATGTGGGTAAATGTTACATAAAATAGTCATATTCCATAATGTTTAATGATATGTGAAATATGTATGTGTATGTATATATCTATAAGGAGATAAATGATAATGTATATATAAATACAAGTTGCATATTTTTAAATTAATCTTATTGAGAATGAAATAGCAATGAGATAGTAATGGAATACCCATCTCTGACAAAAGTAAGCAAAAAAAGGGGATATAAATGAAGGACCATTTTGTA
>NW_004524588.1:23966549-24021378 GCF_000260255.1 Octodon degus
TAAAATGACTAAAATCATGAAAACAGATGCACTATCTCCTGGGAACAAAGTTTAACAATGAATGTGTATATATGTCATACTCATATACTTGGTGTGCCTCTTTCATTAATAGGTGAAAACAAAATCTTGCAATTGTATATTCTTCCTTGATGGAAAAAATATATTTCTCCTATACATAGTTCAGTATTTTTCATGCAGTATGCAATTTCCGTAATTGGAATATATGATAAACTTTTTAAAATTAAATTTGATCCTCCAATGGAACATTTTTCAAGCATTCTTTTCATTACAAATAATTTAGTGAATCCTAAGGACAAAAGACTGTTTGTGTCGAAAAATTTTCAAAAGACAAAATTGTTCAGAATGGTTTTGTTTTCCTTTACCAGCATGTTGAAAAGATTGTTATCTAGAAGTAAATGGTTTTCTATTTAGATTACTAGTAACTTTTTTGATTGTAAAGCTTCTGCTATTACTAACTTGAAAACAAATTCAAGGCAATTAATAAAATGATACCATGTAATTCAGCAGAATGTTACAATCATTGATTCTATATAACTTTTAAGAACTCTTTTGAATAAAATGAACTAATAGTGAGTTGATTCCTATTACTACATGTAAAGCATGAAGTTTGCTTCACACTTTTCAAACTCTGAAATTCTTAGTTTCAATTAAAATTTCAATATCAGTAGACATTATTGATGTTATATATGAGAAAACTAATATTCAGGAAGCTCACTGATTCTCAGTTATACTCCTAGAGAATTGAGTTACATTTTGTATCACTTTAACTGAACTCAACCAAAAATCAGTTGATCATCCTTTCATAAATCAAATCATAACAAAAGATGCAAACATTTGAGCTATCTTTTATGGTGATCTCTGCCGTTTAAGGAGAAAATCGATATTCCTGCTAATTAAAAATTACATTTTCTCAGGCCAGGGAGATGGCTCAGTAGAATAAGCACTTCCCTGGTAAGCGCAAGGGCCTGAGTTTAATCCCTGGTTCCCCCACCAAAAAAAAAAAAGATTTTCTATCACAAAGGTTCTACATATGTTTAAAAGAAACTCTGAAAAATTTTATTGAAATTTCAAGAAAACCTCATAGTGGAGCTGGCATTTCAGCAGTCTCCCCATTCAGTGAGGCTGCCCTGGAGAGAACAGGAACCAGCATGCTCAGGTACAGGGCTGAGTCAAGGAAACTCCAGGAGACATATGGCCTGGTTCCTTGCTCAGAACATGCACACGGGAACTAGGACTCAGAATCATCTGTGCAGAAAAGCAGACTTGACCTGAATTTTTAAATAAAACTCAGGACATAGTACACAACTACATGTGCGTATACCAAAAGTATGTGCAGAAGGGATTTTGCGGGCTCTCATGCTATTTCTTTTTCAGTCTTGTTCAAAACATGCTTTTAAGTTCACATTTAAGCCTGAAAGTTTTTCATAGTTGAACTCAAATTCATCCGTAGTTACTTTGTTAGAATCAAAAGCAACTGAAGTAGATAGGGCTCTATTTGAAAATTGCTTGAGAATTTTTAAACCTAACTTTCAAAACAAGTCTTTGTTTAAATTTAATTTTTTTTTCTTTGAGTACCGGGGATTGAACTCAGGACTCTGCACTTGCCAAGCAGGCGCTTATTCTACTGAACTATCTCCCTGACCCTAAATTTGATGTCTGTAAAACATTCAAAGATTGTAGTTATCCTCATAGTTACTTCGAATGATTTTATGTCTATTTGTGAAATTATTTTTAATTTCAGGATTCACTGGTCTTTTCTGGCATTTCATTGTTTATTTTATGAGTGTTGTGATTATAGTAATGTGCCATCAAGTCTTGAGACTTAATATTAGATAGATAAATATTTAAGAAAAAATATGGCAACAACTTTTTTAAAATTAAAGCCATGTAATAATTACATTTGTAATACCTATGGAAAAGGGTAGAAGACAACACATAAATTGAATTTTAAAATAATGAGTTTATAACTAACCCAATTAAGACTTTATCAGCCCTCTATATGAGCACTACTGATTGCTTCCATACAGGTTTGGTAGTGAGATTTGAAGCCTTGCCCAGCAGAGTGTTAAATCCTGCCTAAAGAGTACATACTGTAAACAACAAAGAAAAACAAGAATCTAGGAGAATTTTTAACAATTCCCACCTTTTGAAGCCACAGAAAACTTTCTTCATGAAAAACTGCAAGGTGTCAAGGAAACCCAAAGGGCTGGGTTTCTCCCAATCTCCAGCAGTCCGCATGCTCTTTTCTCTCTGGCCTGCAGACCTCCACAGGGCCACATGGAGGGCCACTTTCCTGTGTTGACTTAATTTCATTCTACCTCTCTACTTGCATTCAGGCTTCTCTAATGATTTCTCATCATTTTCTACCAAAAATGCGGAAGTACCTATTTCCTTGGGATTTTGCTCACTTCCTTTGGGATTTCACACAGTCCATTAGCCCTCAACATCTCTATTATGAAAGAAAAAAACATCGTGCCAGACTTGATTCTTTTCTCAGTTCCAAGTCTTCTGACTGCTCCTTGTCTGCACTGACACATCTAAGATACATTACAGACTAAGCATGTCTCCAAATGAGCTTAAGGATAATTCCAAAATTGATTCTTTTTAATGTCAAAATTGATTCTTAAAATGTCATTTATAGGTCTGAAAAATTGAGATTCCATTTACCAGTTTTTAACAGATAACTGCATCAGAAGCACACTTGATCCACGGAATAGGATTTTCAGCTTTAGCACAGACCTTCTTCAGACGTGGTGGCTTGGGAAAAAGGACTGACCCCAGGGAGACAGACTGCAGAGCTGTGAGTGGCTGGTCAAATCACCCTCACTGGCTGACACGGTGATGGATGTCATTTCAAAAGAGATGGACGTGTGCTATGTGTAACTGCATCCACCAGGCTGTTTATCGTGACGTATCTGACAATGTTGTGTCCAGGGTAACCCAATTGTATGATTCTATCATCTTTAGAGTTCAGTTGCTGAAACGCTGAGCTCCTATCTTCCTTCATGGAGGGGTGCTTTGAATTTTATCTCTGCTGTCACATGACAAATACAGGCTGCACACTGTTGTGCGTCAAAAACCACATTAATTATTGCAAAAACAGAATTTTCATAATTTGGGCAAAACATAATAAAGGAAAGAACACATCTCTGTTGCTTGTAACTTTTGAAATTTTCTTTTAAATTATGGTATAAAGATGTAAATTTTAAACATTTTAATCACATTTTCTGAAGTCCTCTTATTGACTATTGGTTGTGTTATTTAAAGACAATGCCCAGTTTTGATAGGTTCACTAAATTCTATCCCAATAGTCTACCTTTCTGTCAGAAATGCTCAACTCTCATTCTTTGTTTTCAAATTGGAATTTATATTCCATAGTGGGAAGAAACATTTATGTATACCATAATAAATAAATGTATTTTAAAACACTATCTCAAAATGACTAAGGGAATTGGGATCATTAAGGTACAGATTTAGTATTCAGGGAGAAAACGTAAAAAGCTCATCCACAGATATGAGGAGTTTCAGGGTTAGAATTCTAAACTGATAAAATTAGTTTTAAGTAAACAGTTATGAATGGGAGATATGTCAGAATCTAGATTTTCACTTATGAAAATAAATGTGAAAATCCTTTTCAACAGACCATGACGAGGTCCTGCAGGAAGACAACGCTCCTTGGTACTAGACCTTTGTTCTGTTTTCCCTGTTCCTTCATGATTTATAATAATTTATTTAATTCTTCTTATTGGTAGATACATGGTTTTTCAGATGGTTTGCTTTCCTTTCTTTTTCCTTTACTTTTGCTCCCTGCCTCCTCCCTCCTTTTTTTCCTTCCTTCCCTCCCTCCACCCTCAATCCTTCTTTCCTTGTTCTGTCCTCCCTTTCTTTGTGCATGCTTGTGTAGCACATTTAACTTGTGTGTTAGTGGTTGCACTGTTTCAAACCCGATAACCAGATACAAAAAATGAAATTCGGGGGGAGGAGAGGATGGGAGCAGGCACAAAGTAGAAAAAGAAAGTACATTCTGGGGTTCCTTTGAGCTTTCAATGCTAGTAGAAAAAAAAAATAAGCTGTATTTTTCAGAAGACCTAAAAGAATGATGCTTAAATGTCTTCCTTCCAAATAAATAACAAGTAGGCATTTTCAAATAAAACTAGAAGAATATTCTTCAAATCATGGAAACAGAACTCATGGTGTGTTTGTATTCTCTAGGCAAACTTACACATGCTCTACCTGGAATTCTGTGATTATATATAAAATTCCTTGTATATTTGAGGTAAGTGAATTGAAGTATATTTTTGACACTTAATGATAAAACAAGAATAATTAATTACATCCAGATTATTTTCAGATTTTAAAGAATGAATATATTTAATTTTAAAGTTAATTCAAAGATGACTTTATACAAGTATTAAGTAAATAATATATAGCAATCAAACTTACATACTCAAAAGAACTAGCATGTGTGAATTAACATGAAATATATACATATATATATATATATATATATATATAATATTATATGTATGGGGGAGAGAGCATGGCACTAGGGCTTTCATATTGAGCTATGTCCTCACCCCCATTTTTTTTTACATTTTGAGATGGGGTTTTGGTAAGTTGCTCAGCAGGACTTGAACTCACTATTTTCTTGCCTCAGCCTACCTGGTGCTGCTATTACAGGTGTGCACAGCATGCTAGCAATTTGTGTATATTTAGACTCATTTTCCTTTGTTTCTGATATACTAGGTATAGAAAATAAGCAGTACTGTTTTTCCTCTCTAATGGACACAAACAGGCAAGATGCAAGAGGATCGCGCAAAGTGCAGCAGGATGGATATGCAGAGGTTTTATTACTGATACAGTTGCTCTTTGATGATCTGTATGGGCTACTAGTGGAGGCACTAAGTCCTCCATTGGGAAGGAGCTGATGACATGAAAAGCCAAGTGATTCACGGTTTCAGTGAAACCGTGGTCATCACGTACACTTTGGATGCGAGTACGCTTTAACTGAGGGGAGGGAAAATAGATTGAGCACAATCATTTCCACACATCCACATATACATGCCTGATGTCTTAGAGAAAAAAAGCAACGAGTATACAAAGAATCAAACTCAAGACCTGATGCTTGCCAGGCAGGGCCTGTACTGCTGAGCTATGTCCTGGGCTTCTACAAGGGAGACTCTAAACTGTGCTAAATAAATGTTAAATTATTGACCTGATACAAAAATTAGTTTGCACCTTAACTTGGTACAGTTATCTTACATATTTTATATATTCTTTCCCCTATTAGTTTGGTTTTAAAACTGTATATTATAATTAACTTTATAAAGTCTCATCAGATAAATGAGACTAATTCTGAAAAATAAAGAGGTAGAAGGAAGGAGAAAAATAATTTGAATGCACTATGTCCATGTACCAGCTCCCCACAGTGAATGTAATCACTACCTGTTGCAAACATGTGCTAATAGAAGAATACATACTGTCCTAACAATGACGCTTTGTAACAGGCGACTTGCTCTGCACTGGGCATTAAACTCCAGGCCTGCACACGGAGCTACACTCCCAGCTTTTTTTTTTTTAATTCCTTCTTTTCTTTCTAATTGTGACACACGGTCTTGTTCAACACTAAACTGCTGGGCTGGAACGTGTGTTCCTCTTGCTACCACATCCGAGCATGCCAAGATAATAGGCGGGAGCCACTAGTATTTTCCAATCATTGTTACCTCTTTGTTTTCCAGATATTTCATTAGCATAATTTTCACTTATATAGCACAAACAAAAGTAATGACAATAAATTATGTGTATTTTATAGCAACAAATAGAAAGTCATAATAAATTATGTCTCAGACTTGTAAAATTATTTATGAATGTTCATATGTTTCAGTTTAAAGTTATTTCTGTATTTAAACTGGTGTGAAAAGGCTTAAATATTTGGATCCCATCATGTTTATTTCATTTTTAAATTTGTAAAATATACTCCAACTTTAACTATATTTCTGGGCCATAGGAAAGCTATGGCTATTCATCTTAATAAAATACTAAAAAACCTTATTATTAATATTTTCCACTAGGGAAAATAATCTGAAAAGATAAGCTTTGCATGAATACATGTAATATTTATGTCACCCTCTAGACAAAAAATAGAATTCAGATAACTAACACTATGCATAAACCAATTTTGACCTTCCAAATTTTAAATAATAAGTTTTATTGATCAGAGGTACTTGTTAGTAAGCTAAACAGCACAATTTTAGAAAAAACTTAGGTTTTCTGCCTGTTGTCTCTGATATGCCATAAGAAAATTCAATCACATCCTTGAATTAATACTCCACTATTAAGTAAACTAGAAATACATATTTTATATTTACATTAAAATTATTTGAACATATAAAGTGAGACCAATATGAATTTGAATTGTGAAATTACACTGACATGACTGCAGTCATAGAAGACACCTAATAAATAGTGCTTTTTTAACCCTCTGAATACTATTTACCAATGCTATTTAAAAATAACTGAATCTTTGTTTTATTTTATTTTAATATTTCCATGAATTATACAAATTCCAAGAAAATCAAAGGCAGTTCTTTCTCTTACTATTGCAGTGATTACCCATGATTGATTCGAAGATATTTTTAAAAAGTAATTGTATACTTTAGGTAAAAAGTAATTTGAGTTCTTTACATTTATTTATATGTTTACATTTTCTACTGCTTTGTATGTGGTTCACAGAAGATAAAATGTTTCCTTCCTTGTAGTATCTGTAGATGCTAACCTCGACATCTTAGGACATTATTATATTACTTCAAAACAAAAAATCTTATAAATTCCTTTTAAACTCATCTTCTCCTATGATATCACAGGTAAAATCCAAGAACCTATAATGGAACTTCTAAGTTTTGTACAGCCATCTGATGGAAATTATGGTTTCCATGCTTCCAATTATTTAATTTATACTTTCAGTTCATTAACACAGGGCAGGAGGCTGATGCTGTTAAGAAACAATGAAGATACAATGCAAAACTGTGCTTGTATTCCTCATTTCACCATTCTTCCTACAAGAAATATTCATGCAATGAAGTAATGGTAGTGGAAAACATTTTATTTGGAAAGAGAGAAAAGACAAGTCAGTGGTATTGCTTTTGACATCTGAATTACAATGAGACACAGGAAGTGTAGAAACTGTACTTTATTTCTATTTAACTAGTAGTAACTTGTAATTCTATGTAATTGTAAAGATCTTTAGTAAGAAAATATATATTTAGTGATGGACGTTCAATGTTACTAGCTTCAATATATAAAATAATTTGTGGAGAATATTTCATTATTATACATAGTGGCAGAAATGACTGAACCAAGACAACTGAAAAAGGCTCACGCAAATGTCTTAGAAAGCTGTAATGTTGATAAGATCTCTGAGCACTCATCTCTGAATAATTCTACATGAATCTGTAGTTTTGGTGTAAGTTTGGAAAAAAAAAAACTTTAAGATTGACTGAGATATAGAAGCCTGCAGAAAGGAAGTATTTGGGGAGGTGAGCAGTGGTTGATGAGAAGTCAAGCCCTTCATGGGGAATATTTTTATTTTACACTCATCCTCATCGTGGTATTTGGAAAACCCTACAAAATCCTGCCTTTTTGCCATTCTTGTCTACTCTCCCTCCCCTTACCACATATTGTCATACTACATGCAGTGAGCTTCTTAAAAAATAGCTGTATCATGTCTCCATTGAGAATCCTTCAAGAGCTGTCTTACTTTTAGAGGAAAATCACATCCTTACTCTGGTCTAGAGTCCCTGTGTAGTCTGGATCTTCACTGTCTCTAAGACTTCAAGTCTTGATTCATTTACTTGATTCCACCTGCACTAGCTTGTGTATCCCTAGACAAGCACACTCCTCAGTTGGGGTCTTTATGACCCTTTTTGCAAGGATGGGTATTACGCCAATATGGTCACAGGTAAACTGCTTGTTCAACTACTCACTGACAGTCATTTGCCTAAGGTTCTCGTGTTTAAAAAAGGACTTTGTTTTATTGCCAGATTTTGTAACCCCTCTAACATTATCTCCTTTTCCACTGATGCTTTATCATTCAAAAACATTAAATTATGGGTTATTTATTATGTTAGCATTTCTTAAACATTCTTTTGAGATCATATCTTCTAGCAGGATCTTCTGAGAAGACCATTTTCTAGTCATTATTATATCCCAAAAGCCCACAACGTAAATAACCACTTAATAATTATTTGTTGAACAGATGAATATATGCTAGAGACCTCTATTTGTACAGGCTAAGTTTAATTGTAATCAATCGTAAATTAACATTGGTTCTAACAAAATGATGCTATTTATTTTTACATAATGCTTATTCTACTGAGCCATCTCCCCGGTCCCCAGAGTTGATTTTTGACTCATCAATTTAATATCCAAATCTCTTTTGTAATATTTTCTTCAGTAGATGGAGACTACTTAAAGGTTCTACCTGAGTCCATTCATACTCAAGCCAGGTTAAAAAAAATAAAGAAAATAAAGATGGATGAATCTATGTCTTATATTTAAATCATACCCTGGAAGTTTTACATACCAAATTAGCTTATCTTTAATTGTACTAAATTCATCATTTTACCCCTACAACCATGAAAAAGAAATTTAGGATTTAGTTTTTATTTTGGACTTTCTCATGCTTAGGAAAAAACAAACAAAAAACAAACACCCAGGATTTTATCACTGGAAAAGAATGGCAAAAGAATTCTGTTTATAGACAGTCATCACCATTAAAAGATCAAAATACATATGATGGGTAGGCAATTAGATGTGCTGACTGGGGGCCAGGGAGATGGCTCAGTGGAATAAGCGCTTCCCTGGCAAGCACAAGGGAGTTCAATCCCTGGTTCCACCCCCCCAAAAAAAAAAGATGTGCTGACCATTAATACTGTTCATCCAGTTTAAGGACTGATTTACACATATTTTCCTAGAATACTTAATAGTAATTCCCTCACATAATTCAACTGTATTCTAATCTGGAAATAAGCTCCCCAATCAATTAGACAGGTATGTAAAATGATGTGGACTAAAGATGTATGTATTTCACAGGATTCAAAAGATACATGGTATCTAAAACCATGAATAGCACAGAGTGTCTTAGAGTCTTAACATGTACATATAAGAGATAAGGAGTCCTGGCTTAGGGCTCAATTTTAAATCTAAAATTTAAAGGTCAATGTAAAATGGGAAACCAATAAAAGGCCAGGAAAGGCACATCAAAGAATTGAGAGATACTCAAAGGAAGAAAACGTTATACGGTATGAGAAAGAATAAGTTTGCAAAGACTAGGTAAAATACCTTGATAGATAAGGTGAAATGAAAACTGAGAATTTCCTGGTAGATGTGACAATCTAAAGAACACTACTGATCTTAACAATAGCTATTACTACAATGGCCTCCACAAAATGGAAGGAAACAAGTAGAGAAAAGAGGTGTATAATTTTCTAAAACAGTTAACAAAAAAAATAGTGCTTACAACATGATTTTATAAAGCAACAGAATATCTAGGCTGTAAAATTGAAGGAAATGATTCAGTAAAAGTGGAAATACATGATGCCTGGAAAAGAGGCAGAAAGCACAGGATTACTGGAAGAAAGGAATGAGAGGAGTAAATAAGCACAGGGAGTGACCCTATAAGGAAGGTGTTTCTCTCTAAACTTAAAATACTTTTTTGTATTTTAGGGAAGGCTCTACAGGGTGTTCAGGGTCTCACTGTTAGATTCTAATCATAGTGATCCACTTGTTTACAGCCGCCCAAGAGCTGAGATTACAGGGGCGCACCACTGTGCCCAATCTCAATTGCTGTCTCAGGGTGCCCCGGGGGCAGGGCCAGCATGGCAGGCCTGGGGATCGAACCCCCAGCCTCTGCGCCTGCTTTCAGGCACTTTAATCCACTGAGCTATTTGGCTGGCCCTTAAAATACTTTCAATGGAGATAAGAATTGTCACTAGCTATTCGGCATTATAAATACATGACATTTTGATACACATTCACATTGCATATTTAAATCCAGTTAAACATACTTACTTCTGTAAACATTAATAACTTCAAAATCTTTCCTTCTGAAATTTGAAATGGACAGTATATCTTCATTATGAATTTTCATCATGCTGTGGAACAGCGCACATAACTACTTACTCCCACCTATAATTTAGTACAAGTTGATCAATATTTCCTCAGCCCTCCCCCAGCTCTATTTTCCCCACCCTCTATTCATCACTGGAGGAAAATAATATTTTTAGATTTTACATATAAATGAGGTCATGTGCTGTATATGCCTGGCTTGACTTAGCATAATGATCTTCAGTTCCATCTGCATTGCCACAAGTGATAGACTTCATTCATTGTTATGGCTGAACAGCATTCCATTATGTATATGCACCAATTTTCTCATCCATTCTTAGTTGATGGACACTTGGTTGTTTTCATTTATTAGTAACTGTGAATTATACAACAATGAACACTGGAGTAGAGTTGTTTCCAATGAAGCTGCCTTTTTAAAGCAAGAAAAACTTAGGATGTAATTGGCTTGGTAAATTTCATAGTGAAACGTGTAGATACTACCCCATCTTCTATTTCCTCCAGAAATCAGCCAACTTATTCTCAACTAGGAGTGGAGAAGCAGCAGAAGTAGACGTTTAACTAGACATGGGAAGTAATTGCATTGGGTAGAGTTGGTGTATGAGGTTGAAAGGAGTATCAGCTGCACTGGCTTTGTGGATTATAAGGACATACTTCCGAATGTTTCACCAGCTCTTCTTTTTCTTCTTCTTCTTCTTTTTTTATTTTTATTTTTTATTTTTGGCAGAACTGGGGATTGAACTCAGGCCCTTGCACTTGCCAGGGAAGCGCTTATTCCAGAGCCATCTCCCCGGCCCCTCACTAGCTCTTCTTAATTTGCATGTCAACACTGTCAGGAAATCATCTATGCACTCAGCCTTTTTAAGAGGTAGATTTCAGTGGTCCACGGAAGCAAATTCACAGTGAGAATGTGGTGTTGTCCAGCTGACTAGTTGCCTTCTTGAAGTAAGTCTGCTGCTGTTCAGTGTCCTTCAGAGAACATCCTCATTCATATCTTTTTAAATATCATTTAGAAACACAAATGTTAACAAGTTCAAAACAAAGTACGTTCCAGCAAGTCTTCCCATCTCAGAAACTGGCACCGGGGTCCTCTCTGCTGCTCAAGCCTCACAGGGTGACAGCCATCATGGCTGATTTTCAGCTTCTCCAGCGATGCACACCTTGCCCTACTGGGAAGCACTCAGACTTAGCTGCCATCGCCCACGTCTACCTTCTCCTTCTCACACAGGTGCTGCCTTACACAGCCCTCCCTCCTCTCAACATGGGTAAGCTCCACAGCCTCTCATTGCTCCCTGCCATTGACTTGTGGAACATAACAATCACTCTTTTCTCCATACTCCAACAGTGATAGAGTCTAACTGGAATAATGTCAAGTTTTAGAGGATTTAAAATCTATGTCAGTTAAGACATGGTTACAGAAATTCAGGATGCTTCAAATCATGAAAATTAGCCTAATATTGGAAGAAGAATTCTTGATTTTCTTTTTTTTCCATAGTTTTATTGAGAAACAAATAGCAATGAGACAGTTTCAAACCAAATTGGTAGGACAGTTTCAATAATTAACACATTGCATACATTCTTCCTAGTGGTTAATTGCTATAAAAGATGCAGACATGATATCCTATTTACAAACACTATTAGAACAAATCCCTCTATTCCTTAAGAGAATGTAACTATATATCTATCCTAACCATTTTGAATACACAGATACAAAATGGATATTCATCTGTATCCCCTTTTTTGTTTAGTTCCATTATTTGAATATTATAGGTGTGTTAACTCAGCAAAATATTCTAAAAAAGTCCAGTAGTCCTTTCTTTTAAGGGACTTAAAGGAAGTAATCACAATGATTTTTTAGTTCCAAAGAGACACACACTGGACCTGGAATCAATTATGTACATTAAAAAACAATACGGTCTGATAGTTTTCACATGATTATACACTCTAGAATCATGAAATTAAAACAAAGTAACAATAAAAGAAAAAAAAACCCTTTGGTACAAATCCTAGTCTTATTAAAGAGTGCTTCACTGGATTTTAGCTAAAGTAGTCAAGCATAGACATGAAGGCCCTGGTGAGATGTTATGGACAGAATCACACGTATCAGCTGAGCACATGGACTAGGTAATGATTTCAGTTCATAAAATTGAAGGGGTATATATTTAAGTAACTTTCCATGCTGTGGTATGTAATTCATATTTTCCTAAGGATACAAAATACCTTTATAATCAACCTATAAACAGAAAATATTTCCTTTGGTTCTAAGTTCCAGCAGTTTCGGCCCAGGTTGCTTGGTCGGTCCTGTTTCTCAGTGACTTGAGCAGAGGAAGTGCATGATAATGGCAGTGTGTAGCAGGGAAAGCTGCTCACCTCATGGTTGGAACACAAAAAGGTGGAAGAGGAAAGTGTGCTGGCGTCCCACTGGCCACTGCCTGGGGACCCTGCCATGACCACAATTCCTACAAATGGTCCTTACCTCTCTAAGCTTCACCATACTTCCAATAGTGCCACTCCAGGGAACAAGCCTCTAAATATGAACTTTTGGAAAGGGTAAAAACTTTAGATTCAAATTACAGCATGTGAGTGGGAAAACAGTTGTGGAGGGAGAGACTTGAAATTACTGGCTGGTGCACAAATGTCTTGAAGTTTAAAACAGCTTCCTAATGGGACTTGATTTAATAATTAGCATCTAAGTAAGTTAAGTGTAAATGGACAACAAAAGCAGTCTCAAACCAATGAAATCACTATGAAGATGAAGAAATTTGTTACCAAACGTTCTGGGAACTGGCGCAAAGAATAGCTCCATTGTTCACATTACAGTGGGATACTCCCCATGTGCATTTTATCTTGGTGTTTTCATGTCCTAAAAGGTACATACAAAATTTTTTCTATAGTTCCTTTGCTCTAGCTACATTTAATACTTTTAATACATTTGATACTTCCCCCAAATATCATAATTTCTCACTAACTACCAACCAAAGAAACAGTATACAGTGAGATTCATGTTATGATTTGTATCTGAATGACCACCAAACCCTCACATTGTTATGGGGCAAGCTCCTAGAGTTTGTGATTAATTCATGGTCCAATGCTGGGATTGTGGGTGTGAGTGCTACACCAATCCTGGGGCAAACAGCCTGAATGCAATAAAAGGGAGAGAGGTTTGCTCTCTGTCTCTGATCCTTCCTTTTGCTCTTGCTGTTTTGCTGTTTTCTGCTGTCAGGAACTGTTGCCTTCTGCCATGTGCCAGTTTGCCTTGAAGCCAGCTGACTGGACTAAAACCAAACTACAGAGGTTTCCTTAATTTTGGGTGTCGAGCATTTTGTCACAGAAACCAGAGAAAAGTAAGCAAGACAATTTACAATTATTTCTTAAATTATGAAATGAAAAATCCTTCTTTATATCAATTTCAGCTCTCAAATTTGTTTGCAAAATCAAGCTCCAGGGTTTCTTGATTTCCAACATACTAGAAATACTAAAAAAAAAAAAATGTTTCAGATTATGTAAAGGAGTCTGTATACTTCCCTGACTTGCATTTTAGCAAATAATGTATAGAGATTTAACTATTAGAAATATAATATCAAAACCTAAAATATATCTCAGAAACATATGTAACAAATCAGATGTAAATATATAACCAAGAACAGAGAGCAATTATCTGAGAATATCTGAAGTACTTTCCTTAATTCCTGTCTTTACACTCCATTTTTATTGTCTTTGATTGTTTCATGATTATAAAGTTCTAATCAAAAATGAAATTTCTAGGGGACCAGGGAGGTGGCTCAGTAGAATAAACACTTCCCTGGCAAGTGCAAGAGTCTGCGTTCAGTCCCTGGTACTGCCAAAAACAAAAACAAAATCAAAACAAAAAAAACCAAAAACCTGAAATTTCTAGGGTCTGGGGAGATAGCTCAGTAGAATAAGCACTTGCCTGGCAAGCGCAAGGACCTGAGTTCAATCCCCAGTTCTGAAAAAAACAAACAAACAAACAAACAAAAAATCACTAAAATTTCTACAAGGAAAAGATCATACCTTAGAAAACATTTTATTTGGCCTATACTGAATTAATGAACAATGGAATCTTAAAATTTAGCTTAAACTCCTCTCAAATACACTATTTACTATTAATCACATTTATCTACCTAATCAGAATTTCAGCATGAATCTTCTTGACCACAGTGTTTATTCAATGTCTTTCAAGGCAATATGACACAGTTTTCAGTAAATAAATGATGCACTGATGATTACAGATCCTCCTCTCCAGGATCGCGCAAATGACTACAATGAACATGGGAGAGTAACAAGTTGTTGGTACAATCTGGAAGCAAGGGATGGATGCACAAGTAGCAAAAGGGGAAGAGAACAAAAAGGCTGGATAAGAAGCTGAGAGAGATAGAATGCAACAGGATGTGAATTAGTGGAGGTGGCTTAACCACCGGATACTCCAAAGTACCTTGGAGTTAAACATTGGTGTTGTCAAGAGAGGAAATGGTGAAGAGAAAGTGTAAAAAAAATTAAGAATCTGCCTGAGAACCCACTGCCTCTTACCTACTACACAGATGATGGCAAACGTTGTAGAGTTTCTGGTGATAACGAATAGCCCAGTGGGGTGCATGTGCCATGGTTTTGCTACCATGGGAAATCAAGTGGTGAGGCTTCTACCACCCATGCTGAAGAACAGAGGTAAAATCTCAGAAAAAATTGAACCAAAAGGATTCTGGACAGAGTGAGAAAAACTAAGTGTCTTATTAAATTGTTGGTAGAATGCTGGACTCATGTCCCATGGTAACAAAGAATGACACCAAACAGAGAGGAGATAGGGTGCAAACAAATTTATTTAGAAGATCCAAAGGCAAGGAATTAAAGCTCTTGCTAAGGAGGAGGGGTATATTTTCAGTAAGACATTCAGAAGAGCTGTTGGTCTAGAAGTTTTTAAGGAATTTAGAAGGAAGCTTGGTCCATTGTGCAAACAATATTGTACCTACCCAGTAAGAGACAAAATTTTTAGGATTCAATGTTTGCAGTTTCATACAGGGCCCACCCACTCTTGTCTGACAATTCTATACGGAGGTACCAGACAATTAAAGGACACCTAGCAGATATTTTTGTAAGAAACCCAGAGAACTACAACTCAGCCAACTCCATTATGGGGTCGTTGTGCTTACTCCCAATTAGATTCTAGCTCCTATGTTACTAATTCTCAGTAAATTAGACTTCTAACTCCTGTTTCACTAATTCCTCTTACATTATAAGGACTTTCCAGGTGAATAAACTACTCTATGCCTTTTCAAACGGCAATAAACCTTACTGGTTGTAAAGTTATACGATCAGATAATACTTCTCATAAGTATTTTATGTACCTCTTTAAAAACATCTGTATAGTTTATAATATATAAAAACAATTACAAACTTCTGAATCAAAAATAAACCATGGGACGGGGAGATAGCTCAGTAAAATAAGTGCTTGTCTGTCAAGCATCAAGGTCCCGAGTTTAATCCCTAGTACCACACACACACAGACAAAATAAATAAATAAATAAATAATTAAAAAACGAAGGAAAAAAGTCAAAGCATCAACTGATGAGAAGACAGCATTAAGAAAATAAAAACTACAAATAGCCCCACTAAGATTTATTCAGATAAGGAATCCACAAAAAAGTCAATTAGATCCTTCAAAAATATTTACATGCTATATTAAGATAATATTAAAATTAAAACCAAAAAAATAGCATCAAAAAATGAAACACTCTTAGAGACATAAGGAAATTTCAACAAATGAAAAAAGAACATAAAGTAAGAGTAAAATAGGCTTTTTTGGTATCAGGAATCAAATATCAAATTGATCTCACTCTTGCCAGGCAGATGGCTGTGTCACTGAACTATATACCCAGCCCAAGAAATAAAATACAAGGCAAGTGTATGAGTAAATCAGGAGACTACAGTGAAGTAGGAGAAATTATTTCAGAAGGAGAAATGGAGGGGAGAAATCATTTAATAAATGAAATAGGAAATCTAAATATTTCTAAATAAGGGCCAGAGAGATAGCTCAGTGGACTAAGCACCTGTTTTGGCAAGCGTAGGGACCAAAGTTCAGTCCCTGGTCCTGCATCCCAAGCTAGCCTACTGTGGGCATGCTGACCCAGCAACAGAATCTGGGAATGGTGGTACACACCGGTAGTCCCAGAACTGGGGAGATTGAGAACAGAAGGATCACTACAAGTCAGATCCTGCATAGTGAAATCCTGTAGCAAATAAATAAATGAAAAAATAAACAAATAATTAAATTAAAAATAAATATTTCCAAATAATAAGTACTGTGCACTATGTGATAGCCAAAATATGCCACCTATACAACACAACTGCATGAAATATTTCAGAAAAAACATTATAGGAAACAAGAAAAATCCAAAACATGAAAAAATATCTTTGACCCTAAACTTCAGTATCCACCGATCTATAACAGCCAGTTTAGATACAGCTACAAAGTCAATGGTTTTCATTAAAGCACCTTTCCAGAGGAAAGAGTTACCTATGAAGGCATTTTAATGAATTTCTGGGCTAACAAAGAAACAGAACATCATAGAATCCAGAAAATATGAGAGTTGATTCAGAAAAAGATACAAAACTTCCCCCAGAACTTTAAGAGAGAAACAGAAAGATCACAGTCATATAGTAGACCAGAGAAAATCTGTGCGCCCAAGAGTGGGAACAGAAACTCATAAGAATTAAGAGTGGGAACAGAAACTCATAAGAATTAAGTAACTGAGAAATTAACTGTGTGTCTGACTGCATCAAGAGAAATCCTATTGTTGGATTAGAGTTTAGATAATAAATATTTTTTATTAGGGCCGGCCAAATAGCTCAGTGAATTAAAGCGCCTGCAGCAGGCTCAGGGGCCAGGGATTGGATCCTTGGGCCTGCTGTGCCAGCTTCACACCTGGGGCATTCTGAAATGACAATTGAGACTGGGTGTGGTGGCATGCACTTGTAATCACAGATCTGGGAAGCTACGAGTCTGATCTAGTAGTGAGACCCTGTAGATCCTGTAGACCCTTCTGTAAAATAAAAAATAAATAAATAAATATTGTGTTTTGACAAGTGTTTAAACTTTACAATGTTTCAGGTGGAATACCATTAGATTTTCAGGTCACATCAATGACAAGGCAGAAAAATTGTATCTCTCATAATACACCTTGCGATTAAAAACTTACACTTTTATAAGAACTTCAGAAAAATAAAACTAAGTTATACACAAAATAAAAACTAAATATTATATTATATGGAAAGACTAAGAATAAGCTGCTACTCTACTGATACATACTCAAGTTTATTTTATTTATTTATTTTTGTGGAACCAGGAATTGAACTCAGGCCCTTTGCTTGCCAGGGAAGCGCTTATCCCACTGAGCCATCTCCCCAGCCCCTCAAGTTGATTTTTAACTCTACATGTTTTAAGTTTTTGAGAATGATTTTGAGACCTATGAATGTGCTATCAATAAATACTTACATTTTTAAAAGAAAATAAAAGCTAGAATTGAATAGTGCTCCCCCATTTTTTCCCCTCAACACTCTATCACATCAGTGGGGGCAAGCTAGGCTTCTCTTAATTCATCAGCCACACCTACCCACAAAGAGCTGCTCCTGGGGTTTACACACAAAGTGATGTACACTTGCTCCCCCCTCAAGTAAATGATCCCTGAAGACAGTTCTTTGGTTTTACATCACAAAACATTTCAAATATTAGAACCACAGTGAGAAAATACAATGCACAAATTAGGAAAACAAATAGTGGCACAAAAATGAAAGTGATATTAAAGTTTAAAAAAAGGGGAGCTGGGAGATGGCTCAGTAGGATAAGTGCTTCCCTGGCAAGTGCGAAGGTCTGAGTTCAATCCCTGGTTCCGCAAAAAAAAAAAAAAAAAAAAACCATAAAGTTAAAAAAAGAAATGCTTATTCTATACTTTGATATGAAGATTGTTGTTCCAAAAAAAATAAAAGCAAAGCTGTTTGAAACATTTGAAATGAAGATTTAATAATCCACAAAATGACAAAGAGCTCAAGCTTAATAACGTAGAAATTTCCAAGGAGCAAATTTAAATCATTATTTTCCTGATAACTTGGAGAGGTTCCCAGTCACCTGGTAGCTGAGAACATGGAGCCACATCCTTAGTGTAGAGGAAGTATAGATCAGTCCTTGACAGGGTTCATATCATTACAGAAGTTGCTATATTTCTTTTTCTTTTCTGAATTGGATCTACTTTATTTTACTCTTTATAAATTTTAATCATTCATACAGGTTTTACATCTGGATTGAACAAAGATGGAATTGAAGCAAAATTACAGGGTTAGATATATTCACTTCTAAAAATGTGTGTTCCATAAATCTTGATGAGAAAAATCAGTTATTATGGAAGTAAAGATACTCTTGTAAATTAAAAGCAAACGTCTGCAGAAAAAATGTTTGAATCATTTCTTTTTAATATAAATAATACCTGACATTGTACTTTTTTCTTAATTGTCTATCAGGATATCTTCCTTTGCATAATATGTTAAATTGGCTTGTTTGCTTTATTTTTAAAATGACCCTGATCTTTGAAAATATTGCCAATGTTGTCTTTATTTTTTCCTAGTTTTACTTTAATTGAAAATGTAAGCCTTGCTTGATTATGGGTCTCTTTTCAAAATTAATTTTATTGTTACATTTTATTTTATTTTATTTTTTAATGTATTTAGGACAGGGCCTACAGGGTCTCACTACGTAGATCAGACTTGTAGTGATCCTCCTGTGTTCAGCTTCCCAAGCACTGGGATTACAGGTGCACAGTCACGCCCAGTCTCAACTGCGGTCTCAGTCAGGGATCGAACCCGACTGCTGTGCTCTGCCTAAGCAGGCACGTTAGTCTGCTGCGCTATCTGGCTGGCCCTATTGTTACATTTATTTATTTGTTTTTATTACTTTAGGTATTTCCAAATCACTATTCTCTGACTTAGTCATTGTACCTGTTTATATAGAAAATAGTTTAACTCTAGGTCTCAGCTACCTGCTATTACGCAAAAATTTACATCTGTGATTAAATCTGTATTATGAGTGTGGTCTGTAATTTACTAATAATTCATTAGTAATGATATTATTCCTAGAAAAAAGATGTGAAAAGATAAATAAATATTTTCTTCATTTTCAAATCTCTTCAAAAAAATACAATTCCTGGGCTAGGAAGATAGCTCTGCAGTCTAAGCATCTGACTTGCAGGCACAAGGACCCTGGTTTAATAACTGATACCACATGCTGTGCCAGCCCCAGAACTTGGGGGGTGCTGTGCTGCCCACTATAATCAGGTGTGGAGATGTAGCCTGTATTCCAAGGAATGGAGAAGCTGAGACAGGAGGATCACTCAGACTCTGACCTGTACCAAAGGCCCTGTACCAAATAATTAAAATGGTTTAAAAATTTTTAAAAATACAAAATTCTTTCAACAAACTACTTGCTCCCCTATTTTATGATAGAATATATTAAAATTTTAACAGTTAATATATGCTTTAGTATTAATTCATAAATAAATAAGTTCAAACAACACTTTAAAATAAATGTAACATATTTAACACTATTAAATCATTGAAGTCTAGCAACATGAATGAGCACAGTAAATGCCTTGAAGGTCAACACTTGATTATTACTATATAAACATAGTAGTTTTCCTTCCTTATCAATATTTTATCTCATTTTTTCAAGTAATTTCCTTGAGGAAAAGAATTTAGTTTTTCATAATTTTAAAAGTCTGCACTTCTCAAGATACAACTAACTGTTGAACTGTTTCTGTTTAACATTATGATAATATCTAAACATTTAGTTTTCATTTTCTTCATCATTTTGGCTGCTGGGTGAAAGAATGAATGTTGGCCTCCAACCTCCACCACATTAAAAAAAAAACAAAAGATACATGTGGGATTAAGTGTGTTTTTACAAATAGGGAAGTCAAAACCATTTATTTACTCATGCTCTGGGAAGTGAACTTTAATTGAAATACTGTTTACAAATCGATGATTGGTTTGTTAAAGAAAGTGTATATTACTGTAACAGATGAGTAATAATTATGCCATCTCTGCAGACAGCATATCCTTCGGGTATTAATTTAACTTTCTTCTAAACAGCAATAAAATCCATACTCACCTTAGAGCACTTTTAATATTGCCAAAGATTAAGGTCTCGCTAGGCAAAATCACACTTAAAATGACCATAGTAAAGGTATGATAAATGTACCTTTATTGAAAATTGTTAGTGTATAGTACATGCATACCATTAAGCTTATATAGCACTACTTGCTCTGAACCAGAGAGCAGGCCCTCTGAACTTGATGCAGTACCCTCTTCTGTGACAAGGTCTGGCTATGAACGCTGTGTTTGGCTGCATTCCGCTTTTCCACATAAGCAGTGATCATTCAGGGATCAAGGCTGGCAGTTAACAAATTGCCATTAAACATTCTGTCAGTAGATGGTTCTTTTATAGGCTGCAACATTTTAAAAAGTGACTGAGCTCATTAAATAGAACTGAACTAAGCAGAGATTTAATTAACATCCTTAGATGGCTCAGGACACAATATTATTATTATTTATAAAATCATATTTAAAATTACTCAAACCACAGCTAAGTTCATTAACCCAGGTTTTTACTTACTGGAAAACACATTTTAACTTTGTTTTATTAAAAATGCTAAGATTTAGACAGGGTATGGTACACTGCTTGGAATGTACACTGTTTTATAAAGTCATAAGAATGACATGAGTTTAATAAAATATTTTTATAAAATATTTAAGGCATATATGTGTATTTATTTATATTAAAATTCCTTCTATTTGTTAATTCTTTAAACATATCAAAGTACTTATTATTGGAGTAAATGCAAATATATTATTTGAAAATTTTGTAATCTAAAAATAAATTTTAAAAAAACTGGAAAGAAAAGCACTTATTAGAGACAATATCATACATACATCTAGATAGCTTGATCTCTTGGAGTCCTAATCATGGGGCTGAATTTCTGCTGCAGCTTAACAAATTTCAGGTGTAGGGGGCCAGAGATATAGCTCAGCAGGGTAAGTGCCTTCTTGGCAAGCACAAGGTCCTGAGTAGGCATTTTATGATATGTCCTGTGAGCAAGAGTAGTAGCCATTAAAATAAGGTTTAGTCCTAAAGTAATTCACATATTCAAGGAGATAAATTAGTTAAAAACTCCAAGACAACTGTACACAGTGAGATGGTGACTAGGGACAGACGGGCCCCACCATCTCTCCGAGCTACTCTGATTAAATCAATCCGTTCTCTTTTTACTAAAATGGACGCCCTTCTTTCATCTGGCCAGTGATGAGCAAACTAATCTGAGCAAATGAACCTAAGAGGCCTGAGATAGTGCAGTCTCAAAAAAAGGTTCTTTAAAGACATGCTCACTGACAGGAGGAGAGTCTACCTAACAAGCCTTCTGCATATAATGCATAAGGAAAGTCTATATGGGAGACAAAATTATCTGTGTCAGAGAACATTGACAGCTCTGTAATTAGAAATAACTAAGAATTAGGGATAACTCAGTAATTGGAAAACTATATTGCAGCGTTCATTTTTTTTTTTTTTTTTTTTTTTTTTGTAGAACCGGGGATTGAACTCAGGCCCTTGCGCTTGCCAGGGAAGCGCTTATTCCACTGAGCCATCTCCCCGGCCCCCCTGATTCTTGTTCTTTTCATATTCTTTTGTCAGATATTGTTTTTTATGTGGTCAGTACAGGTCTACAAGGTGTCACTATGTAGACTGGGCCTGTAGTGATTCTCATTCAGTCTCCCGAGCACTGGGATTACAGGTGTGCACCACCACGCCCAGTCTCAATCTCAGTCTCAGCATGGCAGGGCCTGCATGGCACACTGCTGATTGAACCCTGGCCACTGTGCTCTACCTAAGCAGGAGCTTTGGTCTACTGAGCTATGTGAACAGACATAGATATTTATTCTTAATGAATTCTAAAACATAATTTTCACTACACTAAACTATCTGAATTTAATTGATTAGCTGTTTCATTTTTAGAAAAATATGTTTTAATTTTTGTATAGGCATGGTTTTTTGAGATAAGAGTTTAACATTATGCGATGAGCACTTCTTTAGTAAAGTAAATTCAACCAAATCAGAGATCAATATTTCCAGGATGTCAGTCAAGCTGAGAAAGTACACCTGTTGAGCACAATGAGCTCAAAATGCCTCTGAAATGAAAGCTGCAACCAACTGTGGGCTTAATATTTGGAAGCAGAGCAAGTTCAGAACTGAATGCCTGCATGCCAGCTCTATGCAGCTATATTCATTCCCTACCCTCGCTTTCTTCAGACCTCACTGCAGGCCGTTCACTTTACTTCAGGGGATTGTGCACATGTTAACACTGCAGAGAAACTCTTCGGCTACATCTTCAGTGCTGGCTTTGAAAGCACTTCCAGTTCACCCTGATCACAGGTGTTACATAATGATGCTGATACAACTTTTGTCATGGCCAAAAGCTAGTGAAGATAGTCTGACAAAATGTTAAAAGAACAAAGAAAATAACTTTTCTGACATTGTTAAATTGCCTTAGACAGTTTTATCATTTCGCAACTGGGAGAAGGAATGCTGATATTAGATTTTAAAATATAAATGCTTATGATTATTATAGGAAAGTAAAGGAGTTAATTGATCCCAAAACCTATTCACGCAAGAGGCGTGAGGAACAGAGTGACCTGCTACATTAATGTGGATTATTTCTCTGAGGAGATGTGATTTTAGAACTCTACATTATCATAAATTTAAATATTACTTCAGAAATTTAGCACAAATATTTTATTATTTGAGCTTCAATGTTGTTTCCAAAATCTGAAAGAATTAACAATTATACTTGTATTAACAACTGCACATTTTTTCCATTTTATTGAAGCCTACACAAATGTTTATGAAGTATAATAATATTGAAAGTGTATCATAATGACTTTTAAAGCTAAGTATCTATTAAAAAAGAATTACTAGACAGAATTTGCTTTGGGTTAATCGATAATCTTTTAAAATATCTCCAAATGTGAAATATCATATTAAAGTTTCATTTTAAGGCATCAGTGGAGACAAAATATAGAAGACATAGCATCTGTTTTTGGAACTACTATATGAGAGCCTGGAACTTCAGCTAACACTGAAATGTTTTTAATTAATTTTACTGAGAAAGAAATATCAATGAGACAGTTACAAAACAGGTTAGTACGTCATTTAAAATAATTAATACATTGTATATTTTTGTATTCATAGTAGATATTCATAGTACAAGATGCAGACATGATATCTTGCCTAAACACTATTAGTACAAATCTTTCTTATTATTGAACTAAGAGAATGTATCTGTATATCCTATTTCGTGTGTGTGTGTGTGTGTGTGTATATATATATTATATATATATATAATATATATATATATATATATGTATGTATTTCACTACAAAATGTTCCTTCATTTATATCCCCATCTTTTATTTAGTTTTGTCAGAGATGGGTATTCCAGTACCCTTCAAATATTTTAAGGGTATGAATTCAGCAGAATAATCCAATAGAGTCCAATAGTCCATAATAATAGTGGGTTATCTGCAGAACTGCCAATGTCCAAAATTGTTGACTTGAGTCTTTTATACTCAGCATATTAATATGGCTTTACTTTTATACCTCATGTTTACACTTTTCTGCTGGATGGTTAAGAACAAGATAAAGCAAGACCTATATAACAAGAAATGTAACTTTTGTGTCTGACAAGATCAGTCAAATCCCCTCAGGATTTACTACTCTGAAACCCTTTATTGCAGTTTGTAGATCTTTTGTCAATGTCAGCTCTATGAATGAGTCACAGCCATTGCTTGACCACTTTGCTCTCTAAGAAAGCCTGAGAGAATGTTTTTTCTCCATGTGCATCTCCTTAGGTACACTATACATTGTTGATCACTTTTCCCTGTAGCCCCATAATCTCCTTGATCAGAGAATGTGGGACACCACTGAGTTACAGGATGTTACAGTGCAGGTTCTCTTATGTCCTGAGTCCTCATTGACCTTGAAGTGCGAGGGTCAAAATGTTAGCTATCCTTGTAGCCCTTGTTTTTCTCTAATTTTTTGGTCTGGAAACTTAAGTTGTTAATCCTCCAGAAGAGAAGCTTAATGATATTATTACCCTATAACATAGGCAGGTGAACTTACAATTCACATTTTTATACAGAAATCTAAGAATCCAACCATAACACTGTAGCATGACTGTCCCATGGCAACTTTTTCTTGTCTTGTTTTCTTTTATTACCTTTTTTTAAAACAAACAGTTACTTGAGAGAGAGCACAGAAGCAATTGATATGACATTAGAAGCAGCACGCACTTAGAAGACCAGAATGACAGGCATTCCAAGAGTGACCCTAGTATTACACAATGCTATCCTCAGTACAGCTGCCGAGTTCACAGGTATCAGCATATATAGTTAGTGAGGGTGAGAATCCTACTAATTAACTGCTAGTTCCAAAAACCTGATGGAGAGTCTCAGGATAAATGCCTTCACCATCTTGTGTATATAAATGTATAGTTTAGCCCCTGACATGTTTCCCAGTTTTTCTCTCAGCCCTCTCTTCATTGTTCAATCCTTAAGTTCTCGCTTTTCCTTTAACTTTAACACAGTAATTTTAATGAGATTTTAAAAATATTTTATATATTTATTTATTGAGACAGGGTCTCACTACACAATCCAAACTCACAGTGATCTTCCGGTCTCTGCTTCCCCCGTGCTGGGATTACAGGTATGTGCCACCACGCTCAATTCTGGTGGCCAGCAAAGCATGCCGGGATGTCATGTGGTACTGCGAATTGAACTGGGGATTTTGTGCTAGGGACCTTGAGATTTTAAGCATACTATAAACATTTACTGTATGTCTGTCAGATGGTATGTTTCATTTTGGTATGTAACACAAATATAAAGTGTATGCAAAAACTTTGTATTTTCTAATGTAATGAATACATGTTCTTCTGAAAGTAGACTTTATCTACATTTTATTGTCCAGACACAAATGACTTAGAGAAGAGTTCACTGTCAAATGTTAAATAAAGCCATCTGAAAGCTTTGTATATTCTTCTTTCTTTATTTTTTTTCTTTCCCTTCCTCCTCCTTTTATTCTTTGTTATCATTTCCTAGAAATGTCCTGAATCTGAACTTACAATTTTAAAACCTGGAGAACATCTCCAAGGTAAGGGCAATTAGAAAGAAAAAACTAGGCTGAGCCAAATAAACAGCAACTTGTCATCCTCAATGAATTTAGAAGGTGAGACGTAGGGACAGACACAAAAAACAAGAGCTAGTCACACACAGAAGACATCTCTGAGGAGCAGACATTTCCTAGGGAAGCCTTTATACTAGAGATAAAATTATCTATTATAAACAATTTGCAGGTATCAACACAGAAAAAAATGAAATAAAAATAGAAATTAATAAGATGCAGAAGCAAAATATAACCTCAGATGTCCAGCCAAACTGGAACAGCAAGATAGAGGAAATAATCCACATGCCTGAATACTCTGAAATAATAGCAGAAGTAAAAACAAATGAATTAGGATATAGAAAAAAAATATTAGAAATAATCCCTTGGCTAAGAGAAGAAATGAGGATCCAAATGAAAAATCTACAAAATTAATTTAGAGTAGACTCAAATAAAAATAAAAAAATAAGAGCTTAGGAAAATGATCAAAATCATGAAATACCTAACCTAGGAAAGAAAAGGAATCCATGAGCTAAATTCAAACAGTTCTCCAAATTAAAACCTCCACTGAAAGAATATGAAATTGACTGAACAAAGGTAAGGACAGAATATCAGATAGGAAGACAGGATTGTGGTTAGTGACTATGAAAATGAAAAATATTCTTACAAAGAGCAATGGACTGTGAAAAATAAAACCAATAGCTGCAAGAAGATGCAAAAAGAACAATCTAATATTAATCAAATTCAATGAGAAAACAGGAGACAGTGCAAACATCATAAAAACATGTTCACAGAGGTAATAGCAGCAAACTTCACAAATGTGAAAGATGAATTTCACATACATACGTGAGGCAGAGAAAACTCCAATCAGCTGTGACCAAAATAAGTCTACACCCATCTATGAAGATTCCAGCAATTCAGCACAAGAACATAATATTAAAGCTATTAAGTCGAGCCAGAGAGTTCAGCAGATTAAAGTGCCTGCTTAGGCAGTTATAGAGGGCAGGGATTCGATCCCTGGTCTGCCCTGCCAGGCCAGCCCCCAGGGTACACTGAGATGGCAATTGAGAAAGGGCATGATGGCAGGCACCTGCAATCCCAGTGCTTGGGAAGCTGAAAAACAGGAAAGATCGTTATGAGTCCGATCTGCATAGTAAGACTCTGTAGTCCCTGTACTAATTAAAAAAAAAAAAAAAAAAAGCTTGTAGAGAAAAGAACCAAATTACCTATAAAGAGAATCCCATCAAAATCACAGCAGATTCTCTACACAAACTCCTTAAGTCAAGGACAGTTTGGAGTGAAATATTTCAAGTCATGCCGTAAGATTTTTATAAATTGCCAACTTACATTGTTGCACCTTACTAAAGAAAATAAGATATTCCTATGACAAAGAACACTAAAGAAATTCATGACCAATAAATCAGCTTTACAAAATATTTGGAAGTTATTTTAGAAAGAATATAGTGAAGAGCACAATCTCCAGAACATCTATAGAAAGAAGCCACCAGGCAAGACCTAAAAAATAGAGTGGAATGAATAACAGGAAAATAATATGAGAAGATCAGTTAGTACATATCAGTTATAACTACCAATGTAAATGGTCTCAATCAATTAAAAGAAACACACTGCCAGAATGTATCACAAAACAAGGTCCAACAACATGCTGCATTCAAGAAATACATTTAATACCAAAAAAATTAATAAACTGAAAATTAAAAGATAAAAAATTAATTCTTGTGACAGAAACCTGGAAAAAAGCAACAGTAACTATTCCACTGACAGACAAAGTGAACTTCAACTCAAGAGTGATTAAAAGAGACAAAGAAAGTCTCTAAATATTTGCTAAGGGAAATCTTCAAGAGGAAGAAGCTACAATTATAGATATACAGGCACCTAACACAAGTGCACTCACATATATAATCACAACCATAAAAAATAACACAAGCCCTAACACAATTATAATGGGGGATCTTAATACCTCACTGTTACAAATATGTCAACCAGAAAAAAATCAACAAAGAAATATCAGAACTGAAAGAAACCTGAGAACAAATGGACTGAATAGATGCTTACATTGTTCTACCCCACAACAAAAGAACACATATTTTTCTTAGATGCACCAGGAATAATATCTAAAATAGAGCACATGCTAGTTCATAGAACATGCTTAAGTAAATGCAAAGGAAGTGAAATTATCCCATGCCAATTATCAGACTGTAGTGCAATGAAATTAGAAATATATGTTTAAAAAACCCCACAAAAACTGCATAGAGGGGGTGGGGAGATAGCTCAGTAGAATAAGTGCTTGCCAGGCCTGAGTTCAATCCCCAGTTCACAAAAAAAAACCAACTGCATAGAGACATAGAAATACAGTAACATTCTCCTGAACAACACTGTTTCACAGATAAAATTAAATAAAAATTAGTTTCAAGAGTTAAACAATAATGCCAATATAATGTACCAGAACTCATGGGGACACAAAAAAAGTACTACAGGGGAAATATGTTATGGTTAATATATTTCTGAATATGTTGACCAAAATAAATCTACACCCATTTATGA
The DNA here is from genome assembly GCF_000260255.1 of Octodon degus. Taxonomy (NCBI): domain Eukaryota; kingdom Metazoa; phylum Chordata; class Mammalia; order Rodentia; family Octodontidae; genus Octodon; species Octodon degus. The sequence goes on from NW_004524588.1 coordinate 23,994,520, forward strand.
AGAAAAAATTTAGAAAAAAAAAAAAAAAACAGAGTAAGAAACCTAATGATGAACCTCAAGCTGGCAGAAAAAGAAGAGCAAATGGAGCCAAAAGCATGTACAAGGGAGAGTTATAAAGGTCATGGAAAAATTAAAGCAATAGAGACTAAGAAAACAATACAAAGAATCAATGAAACTTACAATTGGTTCTTAAATTTAAATAAAACTGATAAGCCTCTAGACAACCTTATTAAAAAAGGAAAGAACAGACTCAAATCCATATAATTAGGAATGAAAAGGGTGAAATTACAGTGGATCCTGCAGAAATCCAGAAGATCATCAATATCTATTCTGAGAACCTATACTCCAATAAGTTGGAAAACTCAAAAGAAAGGAACAGATTCCTAGATATATATGAATTACCAAATCTGAATCCAGGAAATGTAATTATTCAAAATAACCCAATATCAATCAATGGCATTAAAGATGTAATTAAAAATTACAAAAAAGAAAAGCCTAGGGGACTAGGGTGATAGCTCAATGCCATAAGGACCAGCCTGACAGGTGCTAGGTTCTGAGTTTGGTCCCCAGTATAAAAAAAGAAAAAAAGAATAGAATAGAATAGAAAAGAAAAGAGGAAAGAGAAGAAGAGGGGAGAGGAGAGGAGAGGAGAGGAGAGATGAGACAAGAGGAGACGAGATGAGAAGAGAAAAGAAAAGATCTCAGATTCTAAAGTATTTACTGTTGAGTTCTACAAGAAACTTAGAGTAAATCTAAATCCAGTACTCCTCAAAGACTTTAATTAAATTGAAATGAAAGAAATATACCCAGCTTAATCCCTGGAAGCAAGCATTACCCTGATACTAATACTAGAGAAAGATCCAATCAAAAGAAGTAATTACAGGTCATTCTCCCTAATGAACACAGATGCAATAATCTTTATATGATATATCAGGAAGTAGAATGTAGCGAATTTTCAAGAAGATTGTACACCTTTACCAAGTGTACTCACCTCAGGGATGCAGGGTTGACTCAACATACACAAATCAAGAAATGTAGTACACCATTTTAACAGAACCATAGGCAAAATCCACAAGATCATCTCAGTAGACACAGAACGAAATGTTTGATAAAGTCAAATACCCATTCATGATTAAAAAAAAACTCAGCAGAATATTGGAAGAGATAATCTTTATCTCAATCTGACAAAATCCATCTCTGACAAACTAACAGCCAATATACTGAAAGGTCAAAACTGAAAGCTTTCTCAGTGAAATCAAGAACAAGTCTAGAATGTCCACTATCACCATTCCTCTTTAATGTAGTTCTGGAAACATTAGCCAGAGCAACTAAACAGTAAAAACAAATAAAGAGAATAAAGATAGGAAGGGAAGAAGTTAAATTATCATGATTTGAAGATGACTTGGTGGTCTACATAGATGTTCCCCAAAATTGAACAAAAACCTTTTCACTTAATAAACAAAATTGGTTGCATAGTTGGACACACAGACAACAGTCAAAAATCAGTAGAATTCCTGTACACAAACTGCCTAGAAAGAAATTGAGGAAACTATACCTTTTGTAATAGTATCAAAAAAAATGAAGTACTCAGGAATCAGTACAACCAAGAAAGTAAACTATGTTTACATTGAAAACTATGGTACTCTGAAAAATGATATTAAGAAGCATACTAAAAAAAAGATTATCCTGAATTTAAACCATACTACAGAGCTCCTATGATATAGACAGCATGGCACTGACAACAAAGAGAACCAAGTACCAAAGGAATAGATTATAAAATCAGATACAACTCCAAACACACTGAGAGTCACCTTATCATCAACAAAGGGGCCAATGCTAGCCTCTGCAATACATGGTGTTGGAAAAACTGGTTTTGCACATGCTGAAGACAAAAATTAGACCCATGTATCTCACCATGTAGTAAAATGGGCATGTGGATACAGATGATGAGATTGAAAAATGGTAAGGAACTGAGACTTTGCCAGCAAAATTAGATAGCCAGTCACCTTTTTCTCAGCAACCACACTTAGCAGAAGACGTATGCAAATTACACAAAGTGTGACTTGACATGTATGTGTATGCATTATTTATCATTTCACAATCCATCCAACTCTTCATTGGAGATGCGGTTAAATCGATTGTAGCATGCTGTACAGCACAGTACTACTCACCTGTAAAGGTGAGTAAAAAGAAATCAACACCAAAATGAAGCATTCTTCAGAGGATTTATGTGTGTTAAGTGTAATAAGTGGAGAATGCTGCTAACATATGGCAAACTCTGTACAGTTGAGTAAAACGTGAGTGGATATTCACCCTTGCTCCTGCATTTGCTTGCATTTATACTAGCAACCCTGGGAAGAGATAAAATGTCAGCTCTTCCAGACTCACATATCTTTCCGTTTCTTTTCAGAGAACTTTATTAATTGTCACTCAGCTGCGTCCGATCAGGTTTAGGCCCTTCAGTGCCTACTTGTCTCACAGGAAATGTATGTGAATCAACTGCCCTGCCCTCCTATCTCCACCTTGCTGCCAGCAGTGCCCAACCAGAGCCTGATGCTCCTGATAGGTCTTCACCTACTATCCTGTTCTCACTCATGTGCCCTGGGCTGCCTTTTGCAGTCAGCTGATCTCTTCCTTTCTCTCCAGTTTTAATTCTATAGGTTGGGAAAGTGGTCAAATTTCTGACAAAATTATCAGCCCACGGTGCTGATGTATCACGTTGAAGAAGGTAAACATTGACTGGCACCTGGTCTTCTAACTGTGTGCCCTTAAAGATAATTCTAGGATAGAAGGAAAGGCCAGACTCCATATAGACTTAGAATGTTGATGAGGATGGGAAATACTGAGTTTGAATTTTAAAGGTAACAAACCTAGTTATTGGGAACAAAATATATCAAAGGAAAGCTCAATTTCACATTAAGAAACTGAAAGTTGCCTTCCTGACAAGCATGACTTGCTGAGTTCCATCCCAGGTACAAAAAAACCCAAAAAAACCTGAAAGTTTATTATCAAAATAATATTTTTAAACTGTAACAAGTTTTCAGTAAAGAAAAAAAATTAGTGCCTAACGAAATGTAAGCAAGAGAAACATTTTAAAACTTGAGTTAAAATTACTATAACCCAACTCTATAAAGTATGAGTGCTATGATTTGAAAGCAGGTTCAAAGGACAAAAGGGAGAAAATTTCTCCTCATTTTGTTTTTAAAGAAGACTTAAAAATCTCTTCCTGTGGTTTATGGAAGTAAAATTAGAAAAGAAATATCTATAATAAATTTATTTTCATAGGATATGCTAGTAGGAATTTAAATTATAAAATAGATTGATATTTTGTATAATTACCTCCAAGGAAATTTTCCATTTTCTGATCTTTTCTGTTTTTAAGTAATATATACCATTGTTCTCCTTTTTCAGAATAATTTATCTATGGTCTGTTCGTAAAATTATACTTTTATGAATTCTATGTAAATCATGTTTAAAAATATATATTTTATCTTTTCTACTTCTTCACCAAAATGAAAAATATATACTTTGAGCTCTGAATTTCCAACCAAGGATGAAATTTGAGTCATCAGTACTTATTGTTTAGTCATTGAAAAATTTTAGTTCACATTTAATGCATTTGTATCTTGAAAATGTAATAGAGACCGGGTGAACAAAGTTCAATGTATTTCACAATGATCTTAATTAAGGTCTTAGTATAAAACACCTTTTTTAAGATTTCACTAAACATTATTTTGTGCCCAAAGGCAATCATTTTCTGAGAAAGAATAAGCCATTACTTCTGAGTTCAAAGAGAACAAGTCTCTTTCCCTTTTTAAGCAATTAGTTCTTTTCAGCCATCACTTTCTTAACGCTCATCAGTCAGCCTATAAAGATTACCTTCTAGTCCATCATTTTCAAGTGTTATTTTAGGTGTTTTTCTTCCTATTCTCATCTCTAATGCTCAATAAGAATTTGTAAAGGAAATGAATGAAAGAATCTTAAGTCACTGATTTACCTCAATCAGCCCATTTATGAACTCTTGCACCACCTTACCTACACCTAGAGCCTCACAGCCCACTTAAAATACCACTGAAAAGAACAGGCTCTTCTAACAGATTCACTGATGTTTTTCTTGGTTAATTTTTTCATTTTACTTTCTCTTGTGTTCTTCCAATAGAAAGTGTGGCAACTTAGTTTTTCTATTTCCTATTATAATTTTTCTTCTCTTTGCTTATTTAGAAAGAATACATTGTCAGAATTTCAAAGCCAGTGCCTAGTTCTGTTTTCCAAAAACTTTAGTTTAAATGTATTAAATATTGCTATTTCTTTTTTAAATGTTCTTTAAACCCATAGGAAAGTTGTTGCATAGACTTCAACAGTTTTCCTTTGGACACGGTGCATGGTCCAGGGGCTGAGCACTCATCTGGCACACAAGAGGCCCTGGTCCAATCCCCAGCATCACAAACACACAGAAAAATGCTATCTTATTTATTATTATATACATATTTTATATTATACACACACACACAAAAGTATCTCATGTCATTGTTTCCAAGTAAAGTAATAGTTGAAGGTCTATGTCAGTATTATTTTAAAACATCTTTTGTATTTGTTGATAATGAAATTATAAAGCATAATATTTTATTATTCTACTTCTTAAAATTTTATAATTTTTTAATTTTCTTAAATGAGAAATAAATAACTAGACAGAAAGTACATTAGCATACTCACTATAAGATTCTCATTAGGTAAGAAGGATGGATACCTGAATGAAGATTGCAGATAGGCCTGATGCTCCCAAAAGAGGTTTTACATGATTTAACCTACAGGAGGGATTAGAAGTTGAGCAGGTTCATTGGTGGAAGGGGTTTTCCAAGGAAGAAAAGGTAGGAATTTATGCATTTGTATGAAAGCATTCCACACTCAAAGAATGACAGAAGTTAAGCACCATATTATAAATAAATGGAAGAGACAATAGACAAATCAAATCAATATGCATCATGCTACTGAGATAAAGGACTTAGACACTATCTGGAATCTTTGTAAGACTGTCACAAATACTAATTTTGCCTTTTAGAAACGGCACTAAGGTAGTAAACAGGAGACATAATTGAAAGCATAAAAATGAGATGAAGAAAACAGCCAGGGTATATCGCAAGTCAGGTAAACCAGTATGATAATCTAAGTGGATGCAATAAGAATGAATACAAAGATCAATGGATAGATTGAAGCCATATTAAAGAACTAAATTATATTTCACCCATTGAAGATGTGAATAAAAGAAGAAACAATAACTGCCATAGCCAAAAAGGGAAAGTGATGAAGCTATTAAAGTGGAAAAGTAAATTTTAAGCTTAAAATACTGAGTTAATATTAAATATGGAATTTAATGTAAGCAATAAATAAATACCCTATGTGCAATAAGCTATATGGATGTGGCTTTTACATAATTATATTGGAGTACATAGTTTCAAAGCTCTAAGTATGTTAGTGGGAACTGAAACCAAAATAGGATGTTGGATTAACTAAGCAAATAGTATAAAAACAGAAGAGAACATAGGATGGAACTTGCAAGAACTCCATCATTTTAGGGGCTACTAACAAGCAAATTTTGCAGAGAACAGAGAAATACCCACAAATAAAAAAAAATAAATAAAAAAACCTCAGAGAACTTACTAACAGAAGCTTAGAAAAGAAAATAATGTTCAGAAAAGATGATTGGATAACAAATGCTGACCAATCCACCAAGGTTTAAGTAACATTTTGTCTTTACATAGAAGAAAGGCAGTTATAAAGCTATTCCTAAAACTCTGGTGACTGCACCAGCTTTAGTGAATGGCTCCTGAAATAATTTGCACAGAAAAATTTGATGTCATTTCTAAATTTGAATTAATTTCCTATTTTTAATTTTTTTTTCCAGAACTGGTGATTGAATTTAGACCTTTTGCTTGGCAGGGAAGCGCTTATTCTACTGAGCCATCTCCCTGGCTCCTAAAATTTCTTTGTAATAATAAAAATTATCAGAGGGAATTTCATCCTGATACTCAAAAAGGAAGACAGAAAAGATTGATAATGTTAGTTCTGGGAGTCTAATTATGCTTTTATAGAAAGATTAGGCTCAACAGATACTAAAGAGAGATTACAGGGCCAGTGACATAGCTCAGCGGACTAAGAGCCTACCTGTGCAAGAACAGGGGCAAGGGTTCGATCCCAGGCACCACAGACCATGCTGGCCCCACCCCTGGGCACACTATCCCAGCCACTTAGACACTACATTGTGGAGCTCACCTTTAATCCCAGCACTTGGGAGGCTGAAAAGAGAAATATCAGTACAAGTCTGAGCTGTGTAGTGAGACCCTGTAACAAATACAAAAGTAAACAGATTATACTGTTTTCAATATATTTATCATAATTTAGTGTAATAACTGGAGTCAATAAACAGGTATTTATTCAACAAAAATAATTTAGTGGCTTCTATGTAACAGAACCTGTGATTGACATTTTCATGTATCTAACATAATATCTATCCCAATATATAAACTATGATACTTAAGTTGAATTTGATAGTTACTACTACTATCTTAGATTTTCATCCTTGGTTGTTCAAATAGTATATAATAAATGCTACTAATTTTCAATATCAAAGATTGTGGACACATGCAATAACTCTCTGATGTGACCTCTGACATGTATTGACACACCCTGGCTTGATAACTAAATAAAGAATCCTACCTCTATTAGAACCCACTAAGAAGCAAATATAACAACCTTCATTTTTAGAATTACCTGCTAGCCCAAATTTCTTAGATAACACCTGAGGTCCTGGACGGGCATGGAGGACCTCCACAAGTCATGGAGGGCCTCTGACAGTCAACGACATAAAACCTTAAAGAGAAAATTCTCTTGAAATACTGGCCACTGTGTCTGCCACAGTACTGCTGGGTTCCTTATGATGGTACTCAGTTTGAGCAGCTGAATTTTATCCATAATTTATTAGTGAATTGTTTTTGAAAAAAACGCCTTTGTGTGAAGCCTCTCTGACAGCTAATTCCCACAGGATTTTTATTGAGAACTATTAGTTTAATGAACAAAGAGTTTGTGTAGAGCAAAACTGTAAGGTACAGAATTCAATAGCACTTCACTCCTCTTCATTATCAAGTAGTTTCATGACAAAATAATAAAAGCAGAATTTACTTGACTTTGATATTCTGTGTATACTTTGTCATTTCAAATGCTCATTTTCAGTATAAGAATAAAATAATATTGAAATATGAATGACTAGAGAAGCAATATGCTCACACTTGAAAAAGATATGTACTTTCTACCTGTCATCAAAAACATTTATTTTGCTACTTATAGGTAAGGACACTTCAGTGAAAAGTACCAGTAAGAAATACACTGTAATGAGAATATAATATTTTTACCACAGTAACCAAACCTTGCTATATTAACCAAAATAGGATAAAGACAAAAGTTGCCTTTCCATGTTTTTTACAGGTTTGAGTGCTATCTAAATTACACCTCCATGCTAAAGGATCAATGTACCCAGAGGTTTATACATGTGCACACCAAGTCTCACTCAGGTACTTTATCACAGAAGGTATCTGTGCCATCTGTGTCGCAAAGGGAATGTTGTCACAGGATGATAAATCCACATGTGAATGCCCACTAATGTGGGCAAAAGTGGGATATTTTGTAATGGGAGTGAAGGAATTAGGACATAAAGTAATTCTGTAGCATCCTTTGTTCAAATATATGGATGATAATCAATATTGACAGGAATGCGGGAAAACATACTTGAACCATCATATACATTTTTATAAATACCTATAGAACATAGGTAAAGTAAGCTTCGTTTTAATTTGCATTTGAAGTATAACTAATGTAAGAAATATGAAGATAGATTAATGTATTTTCATATATTTTTTTGTATTTAGTAGAGTCTACAGTGTCTCATTACACAGATTGGATTCCTGGTGATTCTCCTGTTTTCATCTTCCCAAGCGCTGAGATTATAGGCGCGCACAACTACACCCAGTCTCAAAGGCTATCTCACTGCACCCTGGGGGCGAGGCCACCAGGTCACACTGGTGATCAAACCCTGTAAGCAGGTGCTTTAATCCGCTAAGTTATCTGGCTGGCCCTTTGTATATATTTTATAAGAAAGTCAATACACTCATTTGCATCTTTCTTTGCATCTGTCCATATATGTATGTACACATGCACATATGTGTAGCTCTCCCTTCCTGCTCACAATTATCCATGTATAGTTATGTATGCTCTTCTCATAATACTTCCAGTGTCTGGCACAATATATTGACACACATAGATAGATAGATAGATAGATAGATAGATAGATAGATAGATAGATATGAAAACTGGATTGTTTTCTGCTAAAGTACATATTCAGGTGTCTAAAGTGGTGTTACACTTAAAGTAATATGCTAGAATTGAGGAATGAAGTAAATTAAAATTAGCTACAAGCAGATAAATTTGTTTGATGTTACACAGAACTTAATTTTTATATGTCTGAAATTAATGGATAAAAAACGTCATTGTAATCAAAATATGCTATAAAGTAAATCTGCAAAAATTTTCTAAAAATGTACCATTATAATTAATTATATGAAAACCTGAATGTTTTCTCTCCATGTGACTCTCCTTACACACACTTAACATCATCCATCACTTTCCTCTGGGGCCCCAAATCTCCTTGATCAGAAAATTTGGGACACAACTGAGTTACATGATGCTACAGTAAAGGATCTCCTATGTCCTGAGTCTTCACTGACCTTGAAAGGTTATGGCCAAAATATTGGTGGTCCTTGCAGCCCTTCTTTTTCTCTAAATTTTGGTCTCCAAATTTGGGTTGTTAACCCTCCAGAATAGAATAGCCATGACTCATCCACATGGCTGACACTGACAAAGAATCTACAAACTGCAGTACAAGGTTTCAAGATGAATCCTGAGAAGATTTGACTGATCTTATCAGATACAAAAGTTGTATTTCTTGTTGTATAGGTTTTGCTTTATCTTGGTCTTAACCATCCAGCAGAAAAGTATAAAAATGAAGTATAAAATGTAAAGCCATATTAATAGGCTGAGCTATAAAATGCTCAAGTCAACAACTTCTGACATTGCCAGCCTTATGGAAAACCCACTACTATTATGGACTACTAGACTATATGGGAATATTTTGCTGAATTCATGCACCTATAATATTTAAATGACAATAGAATGCCCTTCTCTGACAAAACTAAGCAAAAAACGAGGATATAAATGAACGACCATTTTGTATCTGTATACTGAAAATAGTTAGGATATACAGCTGCATTCTCTTAATTCAACAAATCAAGAGATTTCTTCTAATAGTGTTTGTGGACAGGATATCAGGTCTGCATCTTGTACAATGAATAACCATTAAGACAACAGTATGTAATGTATTAATTATTGAAACTGTGCTAGTAATCAGTTCTGAAACTGTCTCATTGCTATTTGTTTCTCAATAAAATTATTTAAAAAATAATTAATTCTAGATTATAAATGGAATTTATGTTCACATCACTCATTTCTCCTTTGTTTAGATTTGTTAACTGTTTCAGTCCTAGCTGAGTCTCTGCAGTTCCTGTTATAAGCCTTGTGTCTCTCATACTAAATGCTACTATCCCTCTTGCCCATTCAGTTCTTATATGGTTGACTGATCAACAGTATTGATCAGCATCACAGGCGCTTAAAGATAATATCCAAGTCTTCCCCAAGATATGTAATTTAACTGAACAGCTTGTCTACTTTCCATGAACTTCTCTGAAGAGTTGATTATTATCTGCTTATTCTGCTTTGGAGATTGAGCTGGGTCTTTGAACAGTGTATAGAATGTGACTTTTTTATCTTTATTATTTTGTTCTAGAAGCAGTATATGCACTGCATTACTTGGTTTCATTCAGTGTATTTATCAATGGAACATTGAGTTCCTTGCTTTGGTGTTTTCATGAAATATATACATATATATTCAAGCTCCTGTCTCCAGCCTTACAATCTGACACTGAGGATTGTTTGCTGACAGTTGGCATTATTTTCCTTCTCTCTACTCAGGCTGTATGTGCCACACACTTAACTATGTATTTGTTACTATTGCCCCTGCAGTTCAATTCACACGCTCTGCTGCAATTCTTTTAACAAACTATATACATGGTTAGTATAGAGATTTTGGTAGATAATAAAGACCTTACTTGGAGAGAAACACTTGAGTAGAATTTCCAGTGAAACAAACAGATCCTACTCTTTGGCTCTCTACTTCAGGTGTGCTAAAAATAGTGTCGTTACTGTTTTCAGTTGACTCACTTATTCATTTAAGCATTCACTCATATGCTAAGCATATATTGGTTGCTTAACAACTTCCAGTGTTCTACCTGGTAACATTAAGCAGTCCTTCACAGGAAAGCGGTATAACAATTTTTAAAAGATGAGTAATTAGCATGTTTAGAGTTGGGTGGAGATATATTAAGGGACAAGAAGCAGGAACTAGCAGGCAGTGAAGATGCTATTTATATTTAAGATTTTCAGTTCTCATTAAAAAGTTGTAACTCCTCCTGCAGAGTAAGCTAGGAAATAAATTTAACAAAGTAAAGTACCCAGCAAGATCAATACTAGGATGTGCCATAGAAGGCACAAAGTCACTACAGTGATTTGCTCTTTGATTTGTCTTTGGAATGATTTACAGCAGGAAGGTCAGAGTACATCAAATTCAGGAAGAAGGAGAAAGAGACAGATAAAATGTGGTGGCAGTGAAATCGGGCCAAGGTCAGGTCAAGTTCTATAAAGGCATGTAAGTTTAAACATTAAGACAAAATCAAAGTCATTAGTAAATGATAGCAGAATAGTGCCAGAATTAACTTTGGATACTGTTATCTTAAGTAGTATCAAGTGGGTAGAGAGCAAAGCTCAAGAGAACAACTAGAAACTTTGTTTGCAAAAATACAGAGTATGTGGCCAATGTCTATAGCATTAAAGGGATGAGAAATAATAATGATAACATATCTCTGAAACAGAGACACAATAATTTGCTGGATGACTAGAATGATGTGTAAGAAAGAGAGAAATCAACAATGACTCTATGGTTTGGTGCCTGCATAACTGACAGCATGAGGTAGCACTCTACAGAAATACTAAGTCAGGAAGAGATGCAAGCTAGGAAAAAAGTTCCTAGCTCAATTTGGAACATGTTAATTTTCAGATGCTTATTATGCGTTCAGTTGATGGAGTTAAGTAGGAAACTGAATATATATCTGGAGATTAAATAGGGATCTTGAGGAGTAAATGTGGGAGTCATTCACTGTGGTTATTTCAAGCCAGGGAAGGGAAGCTGCATGAAGAGAAGTGACCTATAGCCCAATGATCTCAGTGACTGAGGAAGAGGCCTAAGGAGAAAGACTAAGAAAGGCTGCCAGGTGTAGGGAAAAAATCACAAAAAGTAATGCTGAAATGAGACAAGAGAGAGAGAGAGGGAGGGACAGAGGGAGGGAGGGAGGGAAACAAGAGAAAAGACAAGGGAGGGGAGGGGAGGGGAGAAGAGAAGAGGTCTATGATCAGTTCTTTTTTTAATGAAGAACATGAAAGTTAAGCACTAGATAAAAATCATGAAGACTAAGAGGTCAATCAAATGTAAATTATATCATTTCTTTAAAAAGGGTATCATATAAAACTCCTTAAAATGAATGATCTTTTAACTATTTATATCTGACTAGTGATATAAACAATAATTTAGAGATTAAAACAGAGGGAAGCCCAATATCCCAATATTTGATGGTAATTGCTGGCATATTTTGCTTCCTTATACTCGATAAAGTAAGTCCTACAGATTTAATCTTCAAAGTAGCTCTTACATTCATCAAAAATTCTATTGCTACCATTATTTGAAATGTTAGCGATTAACAGTTTTAAACGGAAAAAAAATTTTAAAAACTAATAAAATATGCTAAAAAGAAAATTCTGAGGGCAGGCCAGGTAGCTCAGCGGATTAAAGCACCTGCTTAGGCAGACACAGGGATCAGGGTTCATTCCCTGGTGTGCCATGTCAGTCCCGCCCCTGGGGCACACTGAGAAAGTGATTAAGACTGGGTGTGGTGGCTCACACCTATAATCCCAGCACTTGGGAGGCTGAAAACAGGAGAATCACTATGAGTCTGATCTGTGTAGTGAGACCTTGTAGACCCTGCACTAGACACATAAAAAGAAAAAAGAAAATTCTGTATTTTTACTCTATTCCTTTCCACTTTTTCTTTACTTTTTTTTTTTTTTTTTTTTTTTTTTTTTTTTTTTTTTTTTCTTTCCCCTTTTTTTTTTTTTTTTTTTTTTTTTTTTTTTTTTTTTTTTTTTTTTTTTCCAGAACTGGGGATGAGCTCAGGCCTCCTATTTTTTCAACTTTGATATATCTTTCCACATCACCCTAGTCCATTTCCTTGTCAGTATTTAATTGCTTTGTTTTTAGCTTTCAAACTAATGATATGGTTAAACAACATGCTTACAATGTTAGAACATTCTGAGTTTGTGTAATTACAACCCCTATGTTTTCATCTTATTCATCATTGTCTCAGTATAAAGACTTTGTCTAACCCTCAAAAAAAAAAAAAGGTTGGTGGAGTATATTTTCTCAATCTTTTTTCCTGTGGAAGTATCTTTATCTATCCTTGATTTCTAAATGAAAACTTTGCTGGGTATGGTATCTTCAAGTACCAATAACATTCCTTTGGTATTGTAGAAATCATCTGCAACTTTCTATTGGCCATTCAGGTTTCAGCTGGGAATTAGGTTATCAGGTGAATTTCTGCACCTCTATGTGCAGTGTAGTTATTTTCTTATACCCTTGAGAATCTTCTCTTTATCTTCACCATTTGAAAACTTAATTTTAAGATGTCATGGGATAAACTTGGTTGAATTAAGATTGACCTTTGAGGGCCAGCGAGATAGCTCAGAGGCCTAAGCACCTGCTTAGGCAAGTGTAGGAACTGGGGTTCAATCCATGGTACCATATGCTGCCCACCCCACCCCCAGGAGCACTGAGCCAGCCACCAAGACCTGACATGGTGGTGCATGCCTGTAATTCCAGCAATGGGGAGGATGGATCAGTAGGATCACTGAGAGTCCATTCTGCATGAGACCCTATAACAAACACATCAAAAGAAAAAAATATTGATCTTCAATCTTCTTATATGTAGATATTTGTATCTTCTCAGTATGGAAAGTTTTGTGTTATTTTATCTTTGCACATGCTTTCTACTGCTTTGACATTTTCAAATTCTTCCTGAACCCCAATAACCCTTTTTATACTGTCTTAAAGTTACCATAAGCTTTCTTCATTCCTTCGCCCTATGAACATTTTCAAATAGCCTGTGCTTGAGCTCATGAAATAATTTTTATTATACTAATCATATTGATGTCTTTGATTGTATTTTTAATTTTGCTGTTATTGTTAAGCACGAGCATTTCAGATTTTTTTTTTCAGAACTGGGGATTGAACTCAGGCCCATGTGCTTGCCAGGAAAGTGCTTATTCCACTGAGCCATCTCCCCGGGTTCAGCATTTCATATTTTTAAAACTGCTTCTCTCTCTGCCGAAGGATTAGGTGTTTCTGTGATTTTAACATGGCTTCCTATATCCTTATGTTTTCAGAACTTGCTCATGTTTGCAAAAATTTCCTGTGCCTGTAGTCACTTTCATAACTTAAGTACTAGATGGTCCAGCTTTCTGGGAGTCTGCTGCTGGTGTTATTTTTCTTATTTCAGTAGTAAATATGCTTTTCAGAAAGAATCAACAGAGAATTTAGGAAGAATAATCTGTCTCAATTTCCCTCTTTATGGAATAGTTACAGAGCACAATGCCTTATGCAGTTATTGACATATAGTCAGGCTTTGAAGGGATCCTGCCTGACCCTGTGCAGATTCACTATGGATGGACAAATTTTAGGATATTATGTCACTTTGGGGCCATGAATGCCAAGTTGTGTCACACTCTATGCCTGCCTACTATCAACACCAGTATAACACTGGGATAGGATAGTCTCACGTTGCTATGGGCTGCTTATTTCTAAGCTGGATCCTTGGCCCAAGACTTCATCAACCAGTTCAAGGTGATGTTGTCTGGGATAAAACTGCAACAGTTTGGATCCAAATGTATTCTGCTGAGCTTTTCCCAAGGCCAAGTCCATGGGCAGGCCTGGAGGTGGGGTCTGTTAGGATAACACCTGTGATGACCTCCATAAACTCAGCATTAAGGTCCCATGTAGAGTTGTTTGCTTACTGCTATATTCCATGTCCAGTGAATGGACATGTGTACTATTCTAAGCTGCCCAAGGTTGGGGTAAAACTGGTGAAAGTAGTCCGTTCACATCTAGCCTGAGACTAAGCTGGGTCACACTTGAGTTTCACCACTGCAAGGACTTGCACAACCTCACAGTTCACCAAGGTGGCCCATACCACAAATAGCAAGGAAACAAGCACAAATACTAGGACAGCCCTTCCCTGTTGGCGGCTAAGTTCTAGAACCTAGTCTACGAGCACTGGATCAGTGATAGCCTTTGCTTCCTGAGAATAAAGAATGTGTAATAGAGTTCCTTGGCAACCTCAGCTTATGCTAAACTGGGTGGATCTGAGCCTTACGGCCACAGGTATATGCATAGTGCACATACCTGCATGCTCACTCCAAGACTGAAAATGAAGTCTGTTCTGTTCATATACAGGTCTCTCCCTAAAGCCAAGCCCAGCCCAAAAACTGTATCTTTGAGCTCTGGCATGTGGACAGAGCTTTCAGTGTCTACTCAAGGAATCACTATAGTAAATGTGGCACTGGGCTCCAAGAACAGCCACATGTTAGTTCTTCTGCCTGCTCCCAGATGGCATTATTTTTTCTTGTTTTTTTTTATTTTAGGGAAGGGTCTACAGGATGTTCAGGGTCTCACTACTAAATTGGACAGCCTCCAAGAGCTGGGATTATAGGCACGATTCACTGCGCCCAGTCTCAACTACCATCTCAGCGAGGGGCGTGGGAGCACAGCAGGCCCAGGGATCCAGCCCCCAGCCCCTGCACTTGCTTGCAGCCGCTTTAATCCACTGAGCTATTTCGTCGGTCCTGAGATGGTGGAGTTCTGCTTACAGGTCTACTGCCTGTGGGTGATGGAAGAAAGGTGGTGTCTGCAGTGAGCTATCCAGCTTGCCAGTGATCCAGCAGCTCAGGCCTTGGGTGCGAACATGATGGTGGGGTTACCTGGCACTGGGTTTCACCTTTGTGAGTTTTGTTCTGTGTTTCCAAATCAAGGACTGCCCTTAACGATCTGTCGCTGATGTGGGAAGTGGTTCTGTCACTGGGCTGCTTGGAATTAAGAAAGGTTACAGGAAACCCCTCCTGCCTTCTGCAATGTCTTCTTTAGTGCCTCATTTAATTTCTTTAGGTCTGGAGAATAGCTTTGGTGTGTGAACAGCTCTTCAACCATTTCTGTGTAGGGACACAGAGCTGGAAAGATCTTAACTACCAATCAGCTGCATCTGTCCCATCAGTGCTTTCAGCTCCTCCAGATAGGTTAAATTCCCTAGTTAAATGTTCTTCCAGTAGGTCAAATTTTTTATTCATTTATGTTATTTGTGATTGTATCATAAATTTACCTAATTTATTTCTTATATATAAGGGGAAATATTACAATTCTTAAAGATGCAGAGAGTGAAGTTCAGAGAGATTAATATTTAAATGAAGATTTTTGACTCAAATGCAATGTTCGTTATTCTACACTGTCTGAGTTCAATTATCAGACACTCCTTTTTTCGTGTTTTTGGTTTTTTTTTTCAGAGCTGGGGATTGAACTCAGGCCCTTGAGCTTGCCAGGCGAGTGCTTATTCAACTGAACTGTCTCCCCAGGCACTCCTTTCTTATCAGAAGGTATAACATATTTTCTAGATAGAAAGACTTACTAGGATAAATTTATTATATAAAATGGAAAACTACAGGATTGCAATTATTTACATTTAAATTTACCACTATTCTCAATATATCTGTAAACTACACTTGCTTTATTATTTTCACAGTTACTTTCAGTTATGAACAATTACTGAATGATTAATGCAAGTATCCTCTTATGTATAAAGAAATTGAATTTTTGTGCTTATAAATGACCTAACAGAGCTCACTTAGAGACCATAGTAGAATTACATGTTTTATCCAATATTTCTGCCACATCACTTCCTATTATATCTGCCTCGTTACATGAAGGACATTCAAATCTGCACTGAGGGGGGTGGGAAGATAGCTAGTTGAAGAAGTGCTTGCCTCGCAAGTGCAATGGCCTGAGTTCAATCCCCAGTTCTGAAAAAAAAAATCTGCACTGAGGTGTCTATTTCTGGTGTGAACCTATATAATGCTTATAATTTAAACATAAGATTAGGGGTCAGGGAGATGTCTCAATAGAATAAGCACTTCCCTGGCAAGTACAAGGGTCTGAGTTCAATTCTCGTTCTGCCACAAATAAATAAATAAACAAATAAACAAAGCTATAAGGTGAAATTGTTCATTTCAAATGAGCAATTCATTAATTCATTATTAGCCATAGGACATTAATCTAGTCCCTGTGCTCCAAAGTAACTTTTCATTGTTCATGAATGAAATTCTCACATTACATTATTTATTCTCTGGGATTAAAATCCTAAAAGTATTCTAAAACTGCTGATACAGTTGAAAGGGACAGCATAGTTTACTTGCTGCTCATTAATGCTTTAATGATAATCAAAGAAATAGTAATGACATAAGCTGGAGCCATCAATCAAAATAGTTCTTAAGAGGAGACATCCAAAGCAGTAACATGAAGTAGTTTCTTTTTGCTTAGAAAATAATTTATTCCTGGAAACATCTTCACTACTATGTTTCAATATGTTTTACTACAGTCTAGTATCTAAATTCTTTCTCATTGCCTCAGGTAACTTTGATGTTCTCTTTATTTCAGTAGACTTAGAAATCCCTCATCTAACAAAACATAAGAAAGTAAATTGAAAAACAGGTAAATTTTGAGAGGAATAAATGATTAAGACAGGTCAGTGGGAAACTTGATGTTCCAGTAAGTTATGTTGCTTATTTTAATCAGTATATTAAAAATTAATGGCATATATACCTATGAACTGAATTTTTAAATAAAGTTATCATGCAAGTATAAAGTACCTGAGAAAATGCAAGCAAAAATTTCCCTAATGAAGCTAAATTAAGTGGGAGTTATGCAATGCTATGGATTCTTAGGTGGAACGAAAACATAATGTATTCAGGGCATGTGATGCAGTCATGTTAGTGATGATAATGAAAACCATAACTTCTGTAGGTCATGACTTTTCTATTTTTAAAGTTGCAGCTTTAATACTACATTAGCATATTTTTTACATTTAATTTAGAGATGCACCGCTAAGAGTTGTAAATGGACATGACATTGCTTCTTTTGCTTGGCAGTAACACCATGGCTTCCTGATCATCGGCTATTTAGCACTAAACAAACAGGATTTCAAAAGAAGCTCAAGCTTCTGTGAATGTCTGCACACTGTGTCTGTGGCAGCTCCCTGCAGCCTGCAGCCTTTCTTGGATTAAAGAGTAAAGCCAAACTGAGTGTGCATCTCCCTATCCTTACTTTAATGATTTATAAATCATTTTTAATAGAAAACAAAAATATTTTGGTTCTGTTTTGCAACTAAGAATTATGTGGATTTTAAAATGGTTTTCCCTCTCTATCCATAAAGATATTCACTATATTCCTTTTAGTATTTGGAATCTGTCACTAATGTGACTGTCACAAAATTTGGAACTTGTACCCAACAGATCATCTGACATAATTTGCAGATCAGGAAACTACATGGGCTCCTGGGGGGTAAAGTGGCACATCCAAGGAACACAGTTGGGAATTACACCACCGGGAATAGACTGCTCCTGAGTTTGATTACAACTTCTCTGTTCAGGGCCCAGGGCAATAGCTCAGTAGAATAAGCGCTCTCCCTTGGCAAGCGCAAGGGCCTGAGTTTAACCCCTGGTTCCGAGTTCAGACAGGACTTGAAGACTCAACAATGTTAAGAGAAATAAATTGTGAATGGGAAGCTTTACGTGAATAGGAATTAATGTATCCATCCTTACATCTTAACAAGTTTCTCTCCATTGTTTATCATATCTTATTTAGCTGAATATTCCATGAATTATTGTTTTTGATTTAGGTTTACTTTTTAGGTTTACTTATTTAGGTTTACTTTCTCCCATAATCTGAACATCTTCCAATGCCATTACTTTATTCTTAGGTAACTGACACTGTAGAGCTGTTGGCTATCTCTCAATTACTTTCCTGGACAGGTTCCATTTATAGCAGGAGGGAAATTCTCAGCATTATTCTCAAAGACCTTTCATTATTGATTCTATAAAACTCCTAATGATAATGTCACTTAAACAATAATTTGAACATGAATCTTTTTTAAAGTTCATTTTTAATTGATGTTTGCTTGCTTTTTAATACATTTTGAGTCCACTTGCATGAATTTTATCAAACCTAATAAAATATTTTAGAACTAGAATATTGTCGCTGTGATAAAAATAACATAAAACATGTTTCACACTTTAATTTTCTAATAATTATGGCTCATTGTGAAATTTGATTGAGAACCTTTTGACAACTAAAACATAAAGTGCTATATACTTGTCACATACATATCCGTTAATACAGAAGAAAATCTTACTGCTGAGTGGTAAAATTTTTTTAAAGAAATTGGTTCTAAAGGAAAGTTTGACTTTTATAAAAGTTTAGTAGCATTTTAGTAACATTTATACAATTTTTGTTTTGTACTTTAGGGAAGGGTCTACCGGGTGTTCGGGATGTCACTACTAGATCGGACTCATAGTGATTCTCCTACTTACAGCCTCCCAAGTGCTGAGATTACAGGTGTGCACTACCATGCCCAGTCTCCATCGAAGTCTCAGCATGCCCCTGGGGCAGGGCTAGCACAGCCAGCCCAGGGATTGGACCCTGGGCCCCTGCACCACTGAGCTATTTCGAAGGCCTTTACAATATTTTTAAATGAGCTGTGCTAGGTAATATTTTTAGAATTATCCTCAATAAAAATGTTCGCATTTAACCAAAATATAAAGACCTATGACTTAACAATGGAATGAAAAAAAAGGGGAAAAAACCTATATTGTATATGATACATAATTCACCAGTTTTTGATGTCAGTTATATACTTTGGTTAATTTCTGTTATACCATGTGAGTGTAAATTAATGTTTTATAAAATGATGTAAGATCAGAGAAAGAAAAAATAGCCTTTCCTCCTGAATGCTACAAATATGAATCACCATGCCAGGCTGAATATTTATTTAAAATGGAAAAAGTAATGCAATGAATATCTAATTTAAAAAGCTGACAATTTCACAAATTTCCTAAAATCTAGAAATTTATCAAGCATTTAAATTAATAATGATATTGTCAATAAACATTGTAAAATAAACATGCTTAAAATACACCTCAAAAAAATAGCCTTTATTTACTACTGCACTATTTAGCTCACTTATTTCCCCTTTCGAATATATCAATCATTGTTTTGTTTCTGTACTGAAGCTCTTTCATAGGTTTCTAGTCTTAAGATAAACTTTTAACTGTGCTATATTTAACTTTGGCATTTAATATATTTCATCCTATTTCATAATAGATCATGATACGTTATACTGTTTATATTTTGTCTGTGATAGGGTCAGCCATAATAATTCAGCAGATTTGTGCCTGCTTAGGCAGACACAGGGACCAGGGCTCGATCCCTGGTATGTGCTGCCAGCCCACCCCCCAGGACACACTGAGATGGCAATTGAGACTGGACGTGGTGGCATGTGCCTATAATTCCAGCGCTTCAGAGGCTGAAAACAGGAGGATTACTATGAGTCAGATCTGTGTAGTGAGACCCTGTAGATACTGTATTAATACATTTTTTTAAAAATCCCTATTTTCTCTGTGTTGAGACGTCATTATTCTTTACTTTCCAGAGTGATTTAGTAATAAGATTTAAATACCAAGATGAATGGATTAGCAGTCTATAAGTTAAGCATCCATCACTTGTCATTAGTATAACAAATTTTTACAAAATGAAGTGTTCTGAATATTAATGTTGACCTTTTGCTCCTCCTGGGTCTAAGGCAATGGTGGAAATTCCATCTTCCTTTCCAATAGTATCTTCAGCATGGCACACACCCCAATCTGAACACTGTGATAGGAAGTTTGGTATACTAAGAAGTTCCTAAGAACAGTTGCCTCCTGTGCAATGGTTTCCACTCCTAGATGTGATTTCTCATATTGGCAATCTTATGCATGGCAACTCTAAGTCACATGTAAAAATTAAAAGACCCTGGTGTCTCTATGTGCCAAGGAAGACAGTGTTCCTGGCTCCAGACCTCTCTGCACTTCTCATTATTGAGGCAATTACCCACACTGAGGTGGGCTTTTTTCCATTTATATCTCAAAGTACTAGACTCTGTGAAAATTAATGTTTCTAAACATGCCCATCTTCTCTTCTCCCCTGGGAAATACATTTGCAGATTTCTAGTGTAAAACCAATTAATAATGAAGTGCAATCCATAATCATGCCCCTTAGAATGCTTCAAAAGGCATGAAATGCCACATCTGATCTTCTTAAACAGTAATATTACTTGATGGTGCTTAACAACTAGTATTACTAATTTGCTTATGAAATATTGCTTTATAATATGTTTAAGGAGTAAATGTTCTATTGTTATAAGAATCACAGGCTTTATAAACAAAAAAGTTTAACTTTCAACTGCATTTTATGGATCCTTAGTAATGGTTTAACAACATGTGAAACACAACTGCAATTAGACTTACAATCCTTTTAACTATAATTGGTAGATAAATGCTAACCTGTATACTGAAATAAATTGTACTCTACTATCACAATCACACTCATTAAACCTGATATAAAGAAGAAATTTTTGTTAATGTGTTGCAGTCTAACTCAAAATAGTGACAACTGTATAAAGCTATGGCTTTTATTTATACTCTCTAGGTAGGTTCAGAAACGCACACTTATGAACACACACATATATCCATATTCTCATCTCTTTACGTAGACAAAGATCATTCTCTTCTTACATTAATTTATGTACATGTAACTATAAATCCATGTGTGCTAGATATGGCATATATAATTTTGCCATCCCTAACACATACAATGTCAGTCATATCAAACTTGAGTTACATAATAATGACTGAAAACTGATGATTATACTGCATTTGTTATTTTACATTTTCATTCATGCAATTATCAGGAAAATTCATTTAAAGTGTTTATATTAATTTTCAAATTAATAATTACATAAGATGTTTTGGTTTCAAAATAAATTTGTCATTAATTTAAAATCATTAATAGTACATATGACATTCTCCTGATCAGGACTGCATTATGTAAGTACATACTAAATGGAAGAGTTCTAAAAATTAAGCACTGATTAATACTGTCTTTCCCAATATTATGAATACTAATTATTTTCTTAATTCATAAATTTTGGTTTCTATGAATTTTCCTCAGCTATTATAAAATTTGTAAATTTTATTCATAATTGTATATTCTTCTAAATTTATTATTTTTCAGCTGCAACTTTTTAAATATAATTTTAAATCATTCATATAACTTGAGAATTTGAATTTTTAAAAAACAAGTTAGTGTATTAAACGTTAAAAGTATATTGAATTTTTAAAAATTACATTATTTTTTCAATATCAATGCAGGAAACTTACAATGAACCAAGGGTCAGTATATAACTACTTCCACATATTTGACTTACTTTTTCTTCTGGCCAGAGATTACAAAAATAGCAGCATATCTTCAATAAAATCTCTGTCTGGGAATTATAGTAAGTTAAGGTTAAATCTTTAATGTGAATGAATTCATAAACTAAAAAGTCTGTAATACATATAATGTCTCGTAATATCAATGAAGATTATGAAAACTAGAAACTTCCATTGTTTCCTAGCTATTATGGCAATCTCTGTAACATTATTGAAAAAATAAATCTTGAGTTTATTCATCAAATGAAAAATATATAGAGATTCTCCATATAAAAATATATTGGAAAATATAAAAACAAGATTGAAATACCCGGTTATTTTTTTTTCTAAATATACCAGTTACCAATAACCCATTTGAGTTTCAACTGACAATTTTGAAGTTTATCAATTATTAATTATTAAAACAATGAGTAAGAATGCCCTATATGCTCAGAACATAATTCTACTTAACAATGTGCCCCATTTATTAAGTCAGTACTATGCAAAGAAATAGGTGTAAAACCTCAGAACCACTTTTGTTCCTGCTTAAAATAAAGCAAATGAATTCTACCAACATCCTAAGTTTATTTTTATCTGAAAAGTTACATTCCAGTAATTTTTTAAGAATAGAAACAATAACCAGTAACATTTTCCAATGTGGTTTTGACTGATTTAGTTATTAATGTGCAGTTGTAAGAGCCACAGCTACAGGTCTGCTCAATAATGTTAGAGATCAGTAAGATAATATTTCAAAAGCACCAAATCCAGGGCTGGTGAGATAGCTCAGCAGATTAAAAAGCCTGCTTAGGCAGGTACAAGGACCGGGGTCCCATCCCCTGCTATGTTGGCCCTGCCACTGGGTGTGGTGGCACATTCCCGTAATGCCAGAGCTTAAGAGGCTGAACACAGAAGGATAACTATGAGTGTGATCTGTGTAGTGACCCTGTAGACCCAGTACTAAATACATAAAAAACCCACCAAATCTCATTTTTACTCTCTTATTTATGGGATTTTATCAAGAGAAACCACATTAGATGTGAAGATGGAAACTAGAACAAAAGTGTCACATTTCAAATTAAGGACACTTTTAAGAAGGCTACCACCTAACCAACTTCACCTTTTCTTTTCCATTAATTTTATTGAGAAAGAAATAGCAATGAGACAGCTTCAAGACAGGTTAGTAGGACAATAATTAATACATTGCATATTGTTGTCTTTGTAGTAGTTATTCATAGTACAAGATGCAAACACAATATCTCATCTACACACTACTAGTACAAATCTTTCTTCTCTCTGAACCAAGAGAAAGTAGCTATGTATCTATCCTATTTTGTATATACAGATAAATATTTTTGCACTAAAAACATAGGTTTTTACTATTTATCTTAGTTATTTAAAGTGATGAATGACTATCTTGGGACTTTCTTGAACAATTACAATTATATGAGTTATCTTTACCTATATTATTCATTGATTATATATATTTACAAATTTCAAGGTAAAAGACTATAAATAATTTATTTTATGAGTGCAGTTAGAGTTTATTCATAGAACTCTTCTACTGAAAAGAAACTAATTGTATAGAAGTGACTTCTTAGCTTCAGCTTCAGACAAGCTACTTTGATATTCTCAGCTCATCTTTTTGTATCTAAAATATGTTTGTGAAAATTAAAAAAATTATAAAAAGCAAAGAATGCCTAATGAAAACTTAATAAATAATTGGTTTTTTGCATTTGCCAGTAACTTTTTATTTTTTGACACAAGCCTTTGAACTCAAAGTCAGATACTTTTAGGCTTTGATTTACCAAGAATGACTCAGAATTTTTCCTTCAATGATTGGCTGACATTTCTTATTTAGATCCCCTTCATGGTCCCAGAATAACTTGTAGCTTGAAACACCAAGAGTTCATTTAAAAGTAGAGGAGGGTGTGTCTCAGTTATTCTTCCTTTGCCACTGGGACAAATACCTGACACTCAAAATGAAGGAAGGAAAGGTTTATTTAGCTTACAATTACTGGAGGTTTCAGTCCATACTCAGTTGGCTCCAAGGCAGAGTTGCTAATGGCAGAGAGCAACCTTTCATGGCGGCCGCAAGGAGCAGAGGGCAAAGGGAGGTGTAGCAGCAACACCAGCAACAGAGAGCAAGTCTGTCTCTCTGTCTCTCTTTTGTTAGATCCATGCTGTCTGCCCCAGGCTGGTGTAGCACTCACACCCGTAATCTCAGCAGTACTCAGACCCATGATTCCAGCAGTGGATGATGAATTAATCACAAACTGTGTAACTGCGACTCAATGACTCCATGAAATGCTGGGAGAATAAATGCATACAAACCATAGCAGGGTGGAAGAAGAAGGGTCATTCTCTACAAAGCTTTCTTATCAATAAAAGCAAACATTTCTAGGAAGCTTCAAGCAGACTATCTCTCTCATTTTTTGGCATGACTGGGAGATACGGATATGCCTTATTTGTATGGAACTCAGGGACCATAAAGACCATTCAAAACAGTACAGGATAGATCTTATTGGCTTTAAATTTTGGGGAACTGGCAACCCCCTTACCCCAGAAGGCAAAATATATTTCCTATCTATATACAGAAATTGTATTGTGTTAACCAAAAATGGAAAGAATCTGGTTTGGAGAAGTCATACATAACTTTTGCTGCACTCTTTTAAATACTGTAACAGTAACAGAAAAAATAGGCACAAAAAAGAAGGGCTTATTTCAACCAGAGGTTAGGCACAAACTTCCTGGGCACAGTGACATTTAATGTGGATTTTGAACAGTAAAATCTTGAAGAACAATGGGAAAATTGGAATTGCAACATTTCTAGTGTGTTATTAGAACTCAGTGAAAGTAATGTATTAACTAGATCCTGCCCTGCACATCTCCCAGGATTCGATCCATTCTTTGACATAACAACATTCTTATTGCTCATTGCCTATATGGTTTAACAGTTGTTTGACTACAAATAAGGGAAACTGATAAAATAAAGAGCTTAAGGAAAATGACATTTCCTTTTCCTTTCACATACAGGAAACTTTGGAAAGTACAACCAAGCCTATTCTCATAGTTCCCTGGCATCATCAGGAGGATTTCCCATTTTAGTTTTCTGCTTTACTAATTTTAAAGAGTAGCATGACTCTCACATTCATAACTGGGCTTTGTGATCTCAATCATGATGGAAATGGATGTTAACCTATGTCTTTTTCCTCTGTTGGACCTCCTGTAGTCTTTCATTAGTGATTTCTACTGTTATCTCTTTAGACAGAACTTTGCCATTTTATTATACTTATGGTACTTTATTAAACTGAGTGGAAAGAAAGCAGAATTATGTCTTTCCTTAAATGATCTTCTATGAAAAAAATGAGGCTCTATTGGTAGAAAACAGTACCTATTAAGTATTCTCTTAACAGTGTTTGCCACAGAACATAGAAAATATTCATGGATTTATTCAAATACTTATAACAGAACAGCTTGTTAACGTGTCTCTATATGACTTCCGAGGTTTTTCTAAATCACATAATCTCTTTTTCAGTAATTAACAAGCAAGTAACTATTAGAATTTATGGCAGGTATCAATCAGGGATTACTGTAGATCCCAAAAGAGTAAGATGAAAAGGACAAAGTTTTGTCCCTAATGGTTCTTGCCTTCTACTCTGACTTTTCCAGATCCAGTGCATCAGTCACAGATACTTCCTCAGGTTTATAACATTCTTATTCTGATGTACACATCTGGGTAACTTGAAATCTTGTTCCACAGAATTCTTTCCATTAAAATATTATTTAAGGATCTAGCTCAAACTCCACCTCCAGCAGTCACACTTCCCATTATATCTATCAGAGATCAGTTTTCATTCTTACATACTAACTTGGCATGTTAATATGTAACTTTATGCCTCTTTAAAAATTGTTTTCCCTTCAAGTAGGTTTTTTATGTCTTGTCTCACTCACTGTAGTTTTCTCAGGTAAAATTATATATCCTATTCATCGTTGTACCTTAGCCAGTGCATCAAAGTACATGGTCTATAAATGTGTGTGTGTGTGGTTCTTGAAATCTGTAGTAACTTTTGGCATCACTAGATGGCGAGTCTTTGTGGTTGGAATATGAGAGTAATTACATCCACTTTCTCTTGGGTCTTGAGGCATTATCAGCGATAAACTATGAATAGGAGTTTGGTACAGTAAAGGGTATAACTTATGTTGTACTAAAAACGCCTGGTAAAGGATTTAGAAGTTCAGAGTTAAAACTGGACATTGGTACTGGCATGGCAAAAGTAGAATGAAACCCAGACTCCTCTGGATAATGGACAAGAGATAGGGCTACACTTTTACCACAGACACAGCCTAGGGTCATTCAATGTACAAAAAAAAAAAAAAAAGAAAAGAAAAAGAAAAAGAAAAGAAAAAAAGAAAAAAAAAAACAAGCAAAGAAAAAAGCATGACATGTGCCTAATGAAAGTTTGCTTCAACTGTGATTAAAAAACATAAGTACTGAAGCATGTTGGGTTAGATATGTCTTAAATAATCAGCTTTCCAAAACACAAGAAAATAAAACTAATGGCTTCCATAGATTTGATTTCTTAAACTAGCCAAATTACCCCAGCATTGACAAACTATCAAGTAATAAGTTAATGTCAGTATCATAAAGATAAGGAGATTTCCTTATATCATAATTTAATGCCATATCCAATGGTGTGGATTCTCTTAAAATTTTTTAGATTTCATCAAAACAAGGAAATATTTTTGCTTTGTTCTTTTGTCTCCCTGGATCTAAGACACAAGCTAGTGTTTAGTGTGAGATTAATAAATATTATTGAATTTCAAGGAATTTGAAACTAAGAATTTTTGAAAGAAAGTAATGCCATTTCTTTCTTGATCATATAGAACCAACCACATTAAAATATAAAAGAACTTCAAGGAACTAAACACAAAGACATATTATGGTGAAATAAATACTTTATCCAAGTGTCTCTCTCTCTCTCTCTCTCTCTCTCTCTCTCTCTCTCTCTCTCTCTCTCTCTCTCTCTCTCTTCAGAACCAGGGACTGAACTC
>NW_004524588.1:24021478-24024727 GCF_000260255.1 Octodon degus
ATATACACACACACACACACACACACACACACACACAGTTTTAGGGAAGGTTCTACAGGATGTTCAGGGTCTCACTACTAGATCGAATTCATAGTGATTCGCCTGTTTACAGCCTCCCCAGAGCTGGGATTACAGGTCCACACCACCATGCCCAGTCTCAATTGCTGTCTCAGCACACCCTGGGGGTGGGGCCAGCAAGACAGGCCAGGGCCCCTGTGCCTGCTTGTAGGCACTTTAATGCACTGAGCTATTTGGCTGGCCTTTCTTCAACATATTAATGTGATATCCAAGTTTATTAGTTAAGTTGAATTTACATTGTTTTATCTATAAAATTAGAAAAAATTGATGAAATTTTCAATTTAAAAGCAAACTTCCAGTTATAGTCTCTATGAACTATATTACATGACATATACTTGACTGTATTGATGTATTTCTTTTCAGTATGTTAGGAAATGACAGTGCTGCTCAATCAAATCATATATGTAGGTACTTCACATATATTCACAAATATTTATATTATGAACTATTCAACTTAAACGCAAGCTCTTTAGAAAATATACAAATGTAAAAAAGTAACTAAATGTAGCATTAAATAAAAGAATTCATATTTTCCAAAATTATACTAAAAATAGTTAAAATTATGTCAATGTTTTACAAGAAAAAATATGTCTAAGGCACTTAAATTTTTGTTTTCAACGAATGGAAGTAACAATGTATGACTGTAAATTTCAGTAATGATCCAACTATTATAAGTGAAGTGAAAGTGGAGCAAGAAAAACAAACTGTACAAAATAATATTCAGTTATTGCAGTTTTAATATCCAACATTTACAATTCATTGAGAAGTTAACTCTAAAGTACTAAATTTACTTCTATTATTCTTTTACATAATTTTATGTAAAATAGATATTCATGGAATATAATTTTATAGATATACAAGATAGTATTTCTTGTTTTACTTTATTGATAAAGAAATAGCAATGAGACAGTTTCAGAACAGGTTAGCAGGTCAGTTACAATAATTAATATATTGTATATTATTGTCTTCATAGTAGATATCTATAGTACAAGATGGAGACATATTAGCTTGTCTAAACACTATTAGTACAAATCTTTCTTCTCATTGAACTAAGAGAAAGTAGCTGTATATCCTAACTAATATATATATACACACACACACACACACACACACACACACAGATATATATATATAGATGTTCACATCCCTTTTTTGTTTAGCTTTGTCAGAGATGGATATTCCATTGCCATTCAAATATCATAGGGGCATGAATTCAGCGAAATAATCCAATATAGTCCAGCAGTCCATAATAGTAGTGGGTTTTCCACAGAATTGGCAATATCAGAAGTTGTTAACTTGAGCCTTTTACACTCAGAATAATTAATATGGCTTTCCTTTTTATACCTTGTGTTTATACTTTTCTGCTGGATGGCCAAGACCAAGATAAAGGAAGATCTGTATAACAAGAAATGTAACATTTGTATCTGACAAGGTCAGTCAAATCCCCTCAGGATTTACTCTGAAACCCTGTATTGCAGTTTGTAGATTTTTGTGTCAGTTATATGGATGAGTCACGGCCATTGCTTGACCAATTTGCTCTCTGAAAACCTGAGAAAAAGAAGGGCTACAAGGATAACCAACATTTTGATGCTAGCCTTTCAAGGTCAGTGAGGACTCAGGACATCAGAGAATCTGTACTGTAACATCTTGTATCTCAGCGGAGTTCCAAATTTTCTGTTCATGGAGGTTATGGGCCCACAGGGGAAAGGTTATTTTCCACAGAGGAAAGTGACTGACAATGTGTAGTGTTTCTAAGGAGAGTCACTTAGAGAGAAAACATTCTCTCAAGATAGTATTTCTAGGATTTGTACAGAGGAAAATTTTATTTCCACAGCTTTGCATTTATTTCCTTTTTTACGAATTATACTCTTAAAGAAATGATGTCATCTTAAAGGTAAGGCTTGATTTGTTCTTCTATTCTTCAATAATGTGTCCATAACTACATATCTTCTAAGGTAGCTGAAGACTCTTTTTTTTTCCAAATTGTAAAAGTGTTTTAAATGATGTGGTTTCCTCTGATATATATGACATCAAATCAGCCAAAAACTTAATTTAAAAGAACAGTATCAATGACAATAGAGGAAACAGACATTTCAGAAACAACAACAACAACATGAAATACTGATACTCTACACACCAATAAACACAGGACAGAAGAATAAGCACGTTGAACATCCAGGAGTGGAAGCAATGTGGGTACAACTCTAGTAGAGATGGACAGCCATGCACAGTAAGGCAAGAACACATCAGATCAGGTGTACTTGCAAAAACCCTTATATTTTTGACTCTGCCGACAGGATGATCATCAACTAAGAAGATGAAATTCAAGGAATATTAAGCACACAGTTCTGAACATTGTAACTGTTACTCAGAAACAAAAATTGAAGTGGAGATGAAAGTGGACATATGATTCTGATATTATTGCCCACAATGTTTTTCTTTCAAAGTTCGATCAATTTCTTTCTTGTGCATTGTGTACATATATGATACTTGCCTGGCTTCAATCAAGGACACTGATATCATTAATTAGGATAACAGAGAAGTGATGGATGAAATATACTGAATGCTATCCCTAGCATCACGATCTATAAGCTGACTTCCACTGCCCTTTTGCTTCTGTTAGGTACTAGAGGAACATTTGTTTTGACTTATTTTACTCAATTTCATAATTGCTTCTGTCACTGTCTACTCGGGTATGGTATTGTGAAGTTAGGAATTTATTTCTAATTTGTGTTTTCTTTTATATCTTTATGACTAGGATGTAGGAGGTAGTAGGGGACAATTTTAGAGAAGTGTTATAGTCCTTAAGCCAATCACAACAATGTAGTCAAAGAGAGAAAAGGTGAAGTAACACAAACACATGGCAACTGTTCGTTTAAAATTATTTTATGGGGGGCCTGCCCCTTAGCTCAGTTCTTTAAGTGGCTGCTTCAACTAAGTAGTCAGGCTCAGGTTGTTGTAGTTCGATCCCCACAACTCAAGCCAGTCAAACCCGCCCTGAAGGCATTCGGAGCAAAAAAAATCCTTAAAATTATTTTATGGTTGTCAACATTAATTAAAAAATGGAAGTATATATTTCAAACATGTAAAACCAATTCCCCAGATTTAGCGGCCTGACCATATATACTATACCTATGGGACTAATATCTAATATATTTTATATTCTAAAAT
>NW_004524588.1:24025212-24054612 GCF_000260255.1 Octodon degus
TTTTATATTACTAAAATAAAAGTGATATACAAGGACACTGTAACAAGACTACTAAAGTCTAAAAAAAGCATTTCTTCAAATTTTCTTGCAAATGTATTATGTATTTCTTTATCTTGAAAGTTTTCCAATTTAAAGCAGAAAAGTATTAGCATAGGCAATATTTTTATCTCAGTATACTATAATCCAATGCCTATTATAATTAAGAAATTTAATTTTTAAAAGAATTGAGTGTCAAGCAATATGAGTTGTTTTTTACATCAGAATACACTAAAAGAACAAAGTATATTTCTAAACCACTAGTATCAATTATCAATAATGATCTGACTCTACTCTGCACATAGTTCCATTAAGTACAACTCAAACAGCAATTTCCATTTGAGATTTGGGAAGGGGATCCGGGAAAGGGAAAGAGGAGGGCTGGGAGGTAGGAGGGGAGTAAAAGTGATCAATATGCTATATATATATATTTCTCTCCAAGATGAATATAATTATGTAGTGTGTTTTACAACCATAAACCAGAATTCTTTATGAACACTGTAATTTCACTCTTTTTTTTGAAGGTTACCTTGATTTTTTTCTGTATACATATATGCAATTAGAAGTTGTTTGATTGGAACAGCAACATTAACAAACTACATACTACTTTCAGAAATACCAAGATACTAAGGTTCAACCAGAAAAAAAGGTTAGTACATCTTAAAAATTTACCCAAAGGAAAAAAGTGAATGGTAATAACTAGTCTGCTATATACTTATCTTTGAGCACATGTACACTACTTCACTACGTAGAAAAATAAGTTAAAATTTTGTTTGTGTTATAGGATATTTTAGAAAGGTTTCATAACTTCATACTCTTATTAGCAGAGCATAGCAAGGCCAGTATTGCACAAACTCCTTAAATAAATTATTTAATCATATTTTTGTTATCCGAAGATCTAAACTGCAACTATTTTAATTTGTATTTTCTTTTTTTTTTTTTTTTTTTTTTTTTTTTTTTGGCAGTAATGGAGATTGAATTCATCACCTTGCAGTTACCAGGCAAGCGCTTATTCTAGTGAACTATCTCCCTGGCCCTTATTTTGTATTTTCTGATACACTTATGGACTTAAAATCTGTTCAAAGATCAATTAGCCATCTGCATTTCATATAAATCTTTTGTGTTTCTTACATATTTATAATCAAGTGCGAATTTTTTTCTTACTCTTACTCCATTTTAGACAATATATTATTGAATTCTTTTTAAAAAATTAGTTCAAATCTGATTCTGATCTTTCAAAATAAGGAAATGTCCTATTAAAAAAGATTTAATTATGCTATATAGTCAAATCCAGTTTTAATACTGGAGAATCTACAATTTTTAGTTATAAGAGGATTTTATTACTATAATTATAAAGCACTTACTACAGTTTTTTCTAAGACAATCCTAGCTTTTTCCCTAAACTTTTATAACTGAAGTTTGTGGAATTATCTTCTAGCAGGGAGGACTGCAGTCATTGGCCCTCACACACTTTGTATGAGTAGCCAACTTTCCAATGTTATTTGCAGACTACCGAGATGTAGTAATTTAAATGTCATTTTATTTGTAAGATTAACTTTTACTTATGTGCATATCAATCAGTGTCTTCTCTCTTTTCAGTTGACATATTTCTCTATTCCTTAACATTATTTTTCAGCACTACAATTGTAGAAGAGTGAGGCTTCACATTGTCTTGATTCAAAATAGAAAGGTTGGGCCGGCCAGATAGCTTAGTGGACTAAAACGCCTGCTTAAGCAGAGCACAGCTGCTGGGGCTTGATCCCTGGAGTGTGGTGCTGGCCCCGCCCCCAGGGCACCCTGAGAGGGCAACTGACACTGCATACGGTGGTGTATGCCTGCAATACCAGCACTTGGGAAGCTGAAAGCAGGAGAATCACTACACATCCGATCAATGCAGTAAGACCCTGTAGACCATGTAGACCTTGTACCAAATACATAAAACAAAAGAGAAAGGTTTCACATACTGAATATTTTTAATAGTTAAGTAATATAGACTGGCAATAATATAGTTCAAATCTGTTACTGTAAAGTATCATCTGCACATAATTATATAAAATACAAACTTTATTTTGCTAGTAGCACTCCAACACACAAATCAATACATAAATAAAAGATATCGTGATCAGTGATCAATTACATTTTTCAAATTCCTAGGATCGCTGAACATCTGATATTTCATTCATATTCAAGCAGCAAAGTATAAAGCTCTGTTGACCCCTAATATCCTAGTAGTATTATACAACATTTTTAAAAAGTGAGTTCCCCAACAAAGGAATTTCACCAAAGATTAAAAGTGTTAATAATGAAGGTGAAACAAAATGTGGGGAAAATTATTTTTTTATTCTTTGAATATTTTAATAAGGAAAAATACAAACATAAATCTCTAGAAACTGAGTAACAGTTAAGTAAATTACAATAAAGCTTCTTTGGAATTTAAGTAATATAGTGAGAATTACAGTCTTTTAGAGCATAGAAATATTAAGTACTTGCTTAATGAAAAAGCAAATCAGAATAGTGCTAAAATTATTTCTATTTTTTAAATAATTTTATTGAGAAACAAATAACAATGAGACAGTTTCAAAACCGATTTGTAGGAGAGTTTCAATAATTATTACATTGCATTTTGTTGTCTTCTTAGTGGTTATTCATAGTGCAAGATGTTAGCATGGTATGCTGTCCAAACACTATTAGTACAAATCTTTCTTCTCATTGAATTAAGAGAATGTAGCTCTATATTTATTCTATTTTGTATAGACAGATACAAAATGGTCATTCATTTGTATCACCTTTGTTTAGTTTTGTCAGAGAAGGGTATTCCATTGTCATTTAAATAGTGTAGGTGCATGAATTCAGCAAAATATTCCAATATAGTCCTATAGTCCATAATAGTAGTGGGTCATCCGCAGGACTGGCAATGTCAGAAATTGTAGACCTGAGCCCTTTGCAGCCCAGCATATGAACATGGCTTCACTCCTTATACCTCATTTTTTACCTTTCTGCTGGATGGTCAAGATCAAGATAAAGCGAGACCTATACAACAAGAAATGTAAGTTTTGTATCTGATAAAGTCAGTCAAGTCCCAGTCAAGGTTTTTATCCTGAAACCCTGCACCACACTTTGTAGATCCTTTGTCAGTGTCAGCCATGTGGATGAGTCACAGCCATTGCTTGACCAATTTGCTCTTGGAGAGAGCAAATATTTCTCAGATTAAAGTGAGGCCCAAGTGAAGTATGTCAGTCATAGTACTAAAGATCTGATGAATAGGAAAAAGTTTACAAACATAGGAGTTTTAAAGAAAATGTCATTAATTTATTTGCCAGCTCAGCCCACCAGGGGGCGGGGCTGGCTGACATGTGGTGCTGGGGATTGAACTGCGGTCCCTATGCTTTGCTAAGCTTGCTCTAAGTAGGTGCTTTAGACCACTGAGCCATCTCACCAGCCCGAAAATGTCATTTTTAACATATTTCCTTCAGCTGCTATGATCTAGAGAACTGATGGACTACAAATTATGTACAAAGAAGCTGATATGGATGTAGTCTTCTCATTTTCAAAAGTATAAAAATGAAATATATTTTTAAAACCGTAGTATCTACTAAATAAAGCAGTTCAATTATATTTCCCCAGCATTAATATTCTCCTGTTTATCATTACTTTTTCTCTATAAAGGGACAAAATGTCACGCATGCATACCACCTTTTCTTGAGCCATTTATCTGTTGATGGACATAGAGGTTGCTTCCAAGCTTTAGCTATCATGAGTTGTGCTGCTATAAACATAGGTATGCATGGATCTCTGATGATGAAAACAGTTATGCAGGTATCACTGTGATATGATGGCCTTAATTTTATGAAGAAGACACACAGAAGAGGAATAGCTGAGGTGAGTGAAGTTTATAGTTTGTTTTCTGAAGGCTGTCCCTACAGATTGCAATATGAGCGGTACCAATCTGTGTTTTCATCAACAATAGTAAAGAGTGCCATCTTCTCCACAGCCTCACCATTAATTTCGTTGTTGTGACAGTTGAGTGATAGCTATTCTTTCAGGAGTAAGATGAAATCCAAATGTTGCTTCAATTTTTATTTCTGTGCTGCACCCAGTACCCAGTGCTGATGAACATTGTTTCATGTTTTATTCCTGATAATTACTCCTACTGAGAACTGTTTGCTTACATAAGTTGCCACTTACTTTTTATTTTGGAAGGTCTGAGATTTTCAGTTATTTGTAAGCTCTAAATATAAGTCATGAGTCATATACCTGGTCTCAGACCTCCCCTGAGGTCTTAGAACATTATTCCCACAATGATGGTGTTGAGAAATTAACATGTGATTTTGACCTACAGGTTATTTTTTTTATTATTATTTTAAAATGAACCAACAAAAATTGATGACTTGTTCTATTATATTTATTTGCCATTATCATGTTGAGGAATTTATGTCTATGCTCTCTGAAAAATTGAGCTATAGATTTTGTTCTTTTATATTTGCACATCAGGGGAGATTCATCTGGTTTTGTAATCAAGTTAATGCTGACTTCCAGGGGTGGTTTTGGAAGTACAGTTTCTAATCTACAAGAATCATGATTTGGATAAACCTCACTGGCTACAATAGTGCCAAGGGGCAAAGCTACAGAAGTACAGCTTCCTTTTCAATTTCATTAAAGAGTTTCAAGATCATGAGTATTTCACCTTCTCTGTAATTCTTAAAGAATTCACCAAGCTATCAGGTCCTGGCATTTTTAGTTAGTACCTTTTTTTTTATTGCTGCCTCACTATCATTAACTGATATTAGATTGTTCAGGATTTTTGTCTTACCAGTTCAGTTTTAGCAATTCACCTGTGTCTTGAAATCTACCTATTTCTTCAAGATTCCTTAATTTTTTGGAGTACAGTTTTCATGTTCATTATTAATGATCTTCCAGATTTTCCTAGTGATCATTGTGACTTCACTTTTTCATTTGTAATCCCACTGATATGGATCTTTTCTTCTTCCTTTTATCAGTAAATATTTGCAGTACACAATGATTTCACTGATTGAAAAAATTTGGTGAGTATGCATAACACATCTGAATCCCCTTTTTTATCCTTCCTTGCACACCTTTTATTTTTATAATATCCATTCATTTATTTATCTAGAAAGCTAATTATCATATAAAAGATTGAAAACCAGACTAGGCCAAATAAAAACAAAAGACAATTATACAAATCCATTGTCCACACTGGACTGATATTTGTTTGTGCAGTGGATTGAAATGTTTTTCTTTTTCCCTATTATGTCTACTAACATGCTCATAGAGAAACCATGTGTGTTTCACCCACTTTACTTAGCATTATGATCTCCAGATGAACCCACTTCCCTGCAAGTGACTGAAGTCCATCCTTTTGTGGCACAGCAGTGTTCTACTGTTACAATTTTTTTTTTTAATTATTGATCTTTTCATGCTCATAGAAGCTGTTTTCAGAAGAAGCAGTTTCAAATTTAGCTATCATAAACTTCACTGCTATAACCATGATTAGGTACACATCATTTTGGAATGATGTCTTTAACCCATTTGGGAAGATATCTAGAATAATAGCTGGTGAATTGCAATTTTACTGCTAGTTCTCTGAGAAATCTCCATTTTGTTTTCCATAGTGGATCTACCTGTTTTAAGGTCCCACTAAGAGTTGATAAGGATTCCTTGCTCCCCAAAGCTTCATCAACATTTGTTATCAGTTGATTTCTTTAAGATAGCCATGCTTTCTGGTGAAACAATCTCAGTAATGTCTTTTCATTTCTCCAGTTGGCAGCAATTTTGAACATTTTTCAAGTATATATTGGCCGTTTGCATTTCTTCATTTGAGAACTGTTCATTCATTTAAAAATGCCCATTTTAACTGGGTATTTATATTGGGAGCAGATTTTTTCTGGTTCCTTATGTATTCTAGATATTAGTGCTTTGTTAGAAGATTAGCTAGAAAACATTTTTTCTCATTCTCTACATTGCCTTTCTGCTCTATTAAGGTGCTCAGGCTTTTTAATTTGATGTGATCCTATTTGTTGCTTTTTGGTACTTTTTCTTGTGCAACCAGGAAAATAAAAAAAGACTTTGCCTATCATTACATTTTTAAGAGTTTTATCTATTTTGTCTTACAGTACATGAATTGCTTATGTTCTTTAAAAAAATAGTTACCGCATTTGATACACGGTCTCACTATGCAGTTCAGACTCTGAGTAATCCTCCTATCTCAGCCTTCCCAGCACTACAATTACAGGTGTTAGCCACCACACCCAGTATCAGGGCAAGCCCGGGGCACCTAGGGTGCTAGGAATGGTGCAGCATACAGTACTAGGGGTCAAACTCAGGTCCTTGTGCTTACCAGGCAGGTGCTTAGCCTACTCAACTATCCCCCCAGCCCCATGTTCTAATGTTTAGATTTTTTTTCACTTTTTTTGAACCAGGCATTGAACTCAAGATCTTGCACTTGCCAGACAGGTATTCACGCCACTGAGGTACATCTCCATCCCCATGTTTAGATCTTTGATCCACTTTGATTTTCGTTTAGTGTATGATGAGAGAGATGGGTCTGGATTCAACCTCTGACATGTTACAGCAAGTTTTCCTTCCTTCAGAAAGGGTTTTAGCCCCTTTGTTTAAAACAGCTTAGCTAAGTAAACCTGGAAGTTTTTCGATATCTTCTAGTCTATTTCACTGATCCTCTTCTCTTGTTTTCTTTTTCTAGTATCATGCTGTTTTTATCACTGCAACTTTGAAGTGTATCTCAAGTCTGGGATTGTGATGCCCCTTCCTTGCCTTTGTTGCTGAAAATTGCTTTCACTATTTGAGGTCTCATCTTGTTCCATATGAATTTTAGGTTCACTTTCTCTAGTGTTTGCAAAGGATATTATTTTTATTTTGACTTTGACTACATTAAATGAATGTAATGGTTTTACAAGTATGATCATTTTGATAACATTTTGTCTGTCTATCCAGGAATAGGGTATATCTATCCATTTTCCAATACCCTCTTCAATGTCCTTTTTCAGGGTGCTATAATTTCCATTTAAGAGGTATTTCACATCCTTTGTTGGGTTAACTCCTAAATATTTCATTTATTTGTTTGTGTTTTGGTTTTGGTATTTGGAGTTGAACTCAGGATCTTGAACTTGCCAAGCAGATTCTGGGCCACTGTGCTATACCCCTGGTCCTCATTTCCTTATTGAAGCATATTGTTTCTCTATTTTCACTCTCAATGAATTTGTTATTGGCATACAGGAATGCTATTTATGAGCATTGACTCTGTACCCTGTTACTCTTTTGAACTTAGGTATTAGTGAAATTAACTTGGAATCAGTACTCCCAAAATCATTCCAAGAAACAAACATTTCTGATTCCAAAACCAGAGAAAGACTCAACTGATAAAGAGAATTGCAAACCAATTTGCTTTAGTGAACACAGAAGCAGATATCCTAAATAAGATACTGATAAACAGAATGCAAAAAAGCAACAAAAAGATCATGCATCATGACCAAGTAGGATTCATTTCAGGAATGCAAGGATGGTTCAACATATGCTAATCAATAAACTTACTACGCCACATAAAGAAAATCAAGACTAAAATCATACAATCAGGGACAAGGGAGCTAGCTTAGTAGCATGAGTGTATGCCTGGAAAGTGCAAGGTTCTGAGTTTGATCCTTAGTATCAAATAAATAAATAGTAAAGATAAAATCACAATCATTTCAACATAGAAAAATAATGAAATCTAGCATTCATTCATGATTGATATCTCCACCTGATAAAAGCCATCTATGTCATTCCAACAGCCTACATTAAATAGAGAAATGTTGAAAGCTTTCTCTCTAAAATTTGTACAAGTCAAGGATATGTGCTATCATCACTTTTGTTTAATATAATTCTGGAAACACTAGCTAGAGCAGAAAGACAAAAGGAAAAAACAAAAGTAGAGATAGGGAAGGAAGAAATTAAATCATTATTTGATGATCCTTACAAAACAGTACCCAGAAACTCCACCAAGACAAACAGAACTATAGTAATATCCAAATTCAAGTCTTTTCTTTGTAAATTTGGCTCAGGTTTTAATCTAATTTTTTTGTTCTATCAAATAAAGAACGGGCTTTTTGCTTTATTACTTCTTCCTTTTTTTCTCTCTCAATTTCAATAATTTTGAATATTTGTGATTTCCTTTCTGGTAGTAGGTTTAGGTTTGCTGTTCTAGTCCTTCTAGGAACTTGAGGCACATCCTTAGGGTATTCAATAGAAATCCACTATTTTTATAATGTGTGCATTCACAGTAATATAGTGCCCTCTTAGCAATCCTTTCATGGTACCCCATAGTATCCCCTCTAGTATCTTGTACTGATATTATGATTTTATTTTATGAATTGTTTACTTTTTTCCTCAATTTCTCCTGTGATCCTAAAGTGAGTTTTCAGAAGTATACTATTTAATGTACAGGGTTTCTTAAAAAATTGTCATTTCATTTGTGTTTGAGTTCTACTTTCAGTGTATAATGATATAATAACCCACATAGATTATTTTGATTTTTCTGTACTTATTTAAGCAGGGTTAATGGATTAGGATGTGGTCCATTTTTTGAAAGTTCTGTGTGCTGCTCAGAAAAATAAGCAATGTTTTAGTAGAGTAAGACACTCTGTACATAGTGATTAAAACTACATTAAGTACATCTATTTGATGCTATGGTTCAACTATATTTCATTGTTATTTATCTTGGTTTAGTTATGCTATTTGTGAAAAGCAGGATTTGAGTTCCCCCATTATGACTGTGTTAGTGCACATTTGGTCTTTTACGTCTAGTAGAGTTTGTTTTATTAAGTTGGTTGGACTGGTTTTGACAACTGCTGCAACTTTCTGCTGAATTTTTCTCTTAGCTAACACAAAGAAACTTTTTCCTGTTTGAATCACTTATACCTTGATGTCCACTTTGTCTGAGATTATAGGTATATCTGCTTGCCTCCAGGGTCCTGTTGCATGGAATACTGTTTTGCATCCTTATGTTTTGGTCTTTTTTGCTACAAATTTCTTTATGAATTACATAAGTCTCATGTAGCAAACAACCTTTGGGTTTTGATCCAGTCTGATGTCTCCTTTATTTGGGGAGTTGGGGATATTTATTTGGGAGTTACTGCAGTAAGTCATTGACTTATTCCTGTCATTTTATTTTTTTAACTCCTCTATAATTTCTTTTTCAACTACTCATACTGTCTACTGTATTCATCTTAACACATTCTCTGGCTTCACTTCAGTGTCTCTGTCCAAGATATTCTTGAGTATTTTTATGTAGTGCTGGTGTAGTTTTCATAAATGTCTTAAGATGTTGTCATAGAATATCCTATTTCTCCATGAGTTTTATAGTTTTGCTGGATATTTAAGTCTGGTTTGAAAGTCATTTTCTTTTCTGGGCTTGAAACACTTCTGTCCTACTTCACTACTGCCCTTTAAATATCATGTTGAAGATTCTGCTGAAATCCAAATGAGTGTTCTTTTTAAGTGATCTTTTTCTTTTTTTCGTGACAGTTTATAAATTCTGTCCTTATGCTGGACTTCTGGTACTTTGAGTGTGATGTGCTGTGAGGAACTGTTTTTTCATCTTAGGTATTTGGTGTTCTGCAAGCCACACTTGCACGTATGTTGAAGTTTTTCTTCTCCATGGAAATTTTTCTGTTTTTGGTAACATTTTTACTCTGTGTGTGCTGTGCTCTCATTTCTCTTTAATTCTAATTAGGCTTCTGTCAGTTTTCTTACAAGCAGCTAGTTACCATTGGAGGATACATTATTCTGTCTTATCCTTTCTAAGATAGTTCTAAGTACATCATCTTGTGTTTCCTGTCTGCCCTCAAAATGTGAAACTCTTCTCACATTTCTCATTTCTGCTACTCATGTATCCAAAAGAATTCTTTATCTCTGAGTTTTCAGTTTGGTACTTTCCTGGCATCTATTTCTTTCGTACAGTACCAAAGATCAACAAGAGGTCTTTCTTGTCCTAGTGGAACAGTGAGTGTTGAGTAGGATTTCATACTGTCTCAGGTATTTGGGGGTTTCTCAGTATCAGACACTTAGGCATTTCTTACTGCCTCAGGCGTATCTTACTCTTACCATTCTGTTCAGTCTCTTACCTTCCTGTGTCTCTGGGGATGTGATCCATGGGTCTCTGTCAGTGGCATCAGCATCACCCCATTCCTCTTGTTTGGCCTCTTTAGCCCTGGGGTGGCTGGCTTCCCTTGTAGGCACTCTCACCAAGGGCCTCAAACATGAAATGCCTCCTTTAATCACCCATATTGGAATTTCCCTATCATTTTTAATTTAAGGAGCAGCATTTTTCTTAGACTTAAAATATACTGATCATGACTTTTCATAACAAAAATATTATTGTCAAAATACCATTTCCACATTTAAAGTTACTCATATATAAAAATTCACTGCTACTTTCTAAACTTTTTTTCTCATATTTGATGACTTTTTCAAAATAAAGATAAAAATTCTTCAAAAATCTACTACATTACAAATTCATTCATTCATTAATATTTTCTTTCTTTTTTTGTACCGGGGATTCAACAACCCTGGACCTTGCACTTGCAAAGCGCTTAT
The DNA here is from genome assembly GCF_000260255.1 of Octodon degus. Taxonomy (NCBI): domain Eukaryota; kingdom Metazoa; phylum Chordata; class Mammalia; order Rodentia; family Octodontidae; genus Octodon; species Octodon degus. The sequence goes on from NW_004524588.1 coordinate 24,035,854, forward strand.
TCTACTGAGAATTATTCTACTTATTCTACTTATTCTCCCAGCCCTTACATTATAAATTCTTAAAACATAACTTCATGATAAAAGAATGGGTCAAAATTAATTCAGACTATTTGATAAATCCATTGCTCAATCCTGATTTACTGTTCCTTATTTAGAGAAAATACAGTTGTCAGATTTTGCAATATGATTTAGTTCTGTGAGAATCTTCAATGCCAATTACATAGGCCCACTATGAAGAGTTTACTCAAGTATTCTAAAAGACTAACATACAAGATAATGTCAATGTATCCTTTCAAATGAGCTGAGAAACTGGCTGTGAAATTATGCTAACCAGTGAGAAAAAACACAAAGATCAAAGTCATTTATAATTTAAAATATTTAACATAGAGCTTGTTGCAATTCCTAGCGTTATTAAAATATCAACAAGAAAAAAATACTTATAAGTAAACTATTTAGATATTTCCATTTAAAGCATGGCTGTTTATACATAATTATTTTCCTGACACTGAATCATTATGTGTATTTATTTTATAAGCATTGGTACATATGCACTATCTTTCCTTTTTATTTTTTCTGTGATCAAGAAGTGAATTCTGAAGATGGCATGATGAGGGTAGAATTACTTCTTCTGAAGTGCTCATGAGGCTAGAACCTGAGGTCCTCAGAGTTTTGCCATTGAGCCACAGCCCTGTAGCCCCCATTTTCATGTATTTATATTGATCAACATTTACAATGAAATGTGTGGTCAGTTGTGGAAACACAAAAATCTACAAAGATTAGCTATAAATATGGCTTATAAATGGCTACAAGTATGGCCTTAATATGATTTGCTTAGTATTTTAAAATAATGAGAAAATTTGCAATTATAATTAGTCCTTAACTTATTGGTATCAATACTGATTTTTGTCTAAATTGTTCTTTTTGTTGCAGTCAATAGAAGTTTTGACATGTGTGAACTTTCCTAATTATGACTGTAGATGCCTCACATTCTATTATGATCATTCAATTAATAAGCTTCTATTATTTACAAAAGAAATACAATCAGTCAAATAGTTTTAGTCCCAATTATTTTAACATCATTTCTAATAAACTTAATAAAATTTGGTACCAGTGCATTCTTTAAATCAAATTACATCTTCCTATCTGTACTTTATTACCATATCTCTCAAACTTTTCAAAAGCCCTGGTGCTTTTTTTCTCCACCCTGCCTAGCTGAACATTTCAATGCCATGTGTGGTGAACGTGAGCTCTGGGTCATAAAATCACTGAAGTTTGTAGAGCTGTCAGAGTCATGATACAGTTGTTTCTGTGAAAGCTAGCAAAGAAGTAAGCACAGTCAGAGGGTATGAGGAAGGGTTATTTGTAATAATTTTATTGAGAAACAAAACAGTTTCAAAACCGATTAGTAGGTCAGTGTCAATAATAAATACACTGCATATTGTTATCTTAGTGGTTATTCACTGTACAAGATGCAACAAATTTTTCTATTCATTAAGAGAATGTAGCTGTATATCTCTCCTACGTTGAATATACAGATTTTTGTATCTGTAAATGGTCATTCATTTGTATTCCCTTTTTTTGTTAGGTTTGTCTGAGAAGGGTATTTCATTGTCATTAAATATTGTAGGCACGTGAATTCAGCACAATATTCCAATATAGTCCAGTAGTCCATAATTGTAGTGGGTTTTCCGTAAGACTGGCAATGTCAGAAGTTGTTGACTTGAGCCTTTTACAGCTCAGCATATTAATATGGTTTTACTTTTCGTGCTTCTCTGCTGGATGGTTAAGACCAAGATAAAGTGAGACCTATATAACAAGAAATGTAACTTTTGTATCTGATAAGGTCAGTCAAGTCCCCTCAGGATTTATCCTGAAACCCTGTACAGCACTTTGTAGGTCCTTTGTCTGTGTCAGCCAGGTGGAAGTGTCATGGCCATTGCATGACCAATTCGCTCTCTGTGTAAGCCTGAAAAAATGTTTTCTCTCCATGTGACTCTCCTTAGGCATACTTTACATTATCAATCACATTCCTGTGACCCCATAATCTCCTTCATCAGAAAATTTGGGACACAATTGAGTTACATGATGCTACAGTATAGGTTCTCCTATGTCCTGAGTCTTCACTGATCTTGAAAGGCTAGGGCCAAATGTTGGCTGTCCTTGAAGCTCTTCTTTTTCTCTAATTTTTGATCTACAAACTTAGTTTGTTAACACTGCAGAAGAGAAGCTTATTATTATCCTACAATATATGTAGTTGGGTTTTACCTAACTGTCTTAATATCCAACATCTTAGGTTGATATATATTTAGGTTGAACAGGTATTTTCCATCAAATATTGATATTTTAACCTTTAAGTCCCTACAGAATATGACGAAAAAAATTTAAATAAAAATATTTTTAAAATATGAATAAACAATTACATATTTTTACAAAGAAACTTAGAAATCTAATCACATACAGCATTGTTTTGTTTTGTTTTGTTTTGTTTTTTGTTTTTTGTTTTTTTTGGTCGGAACCAGGGATTGAACTCAGGCCCTTGCGCTTGCCAGGGAAGCACTTATTCTACTGAGCCATCTCCCTGGCCCCAAGATTTGTTTCTTAATTCTACTTTTTTAGGGGGGCAGAACCAGGGATTGAACTCAGACCTTTGCATTTGCCAGAGAAGCGCTTATTCTACTGAGCCATCTCTCTGGCCACATACAGCATTGTAGCAGGACAGTTCTGACTTTTTTTGGTCTCTTTTTTTCATTTATTACCCTTTTTCATTTTTTAAACAAACATTTACTTGAGAGACAGTATAGCAATAATTCGTACATCATGACAAGCAGTACATATTTAGAAGACCAGAATGGCAGGCATTCCAAGCATGACCCTACTATTACACATCGCTATCTTCAGTGCAGCTGCTTAGTTCACAGGTATTAGCACATACAGTCAGGGTGAGAATCCTACCAATTAACTGGTATTTTCAAAAACCTGCTGTTTCTCAAGATCCTTGATTACCCATCTTGTGCATAGAAATGTATGACTTTGCCCCTGTCATGTTCCTAGCTTTTCTCCTTCTCTCTTCATTGTCTAATCCTTAAGTTCTCACTTTCTTTTTAATTGTATTATACCTTTTTATTTGTATTTCTTCTTTTGACTTCTTATACTGGGGAGACTGTATGATATTTACACATGTAGATCTGGTTTATTTCACTTATGAATATACCTTTAAGTGCCCTCCACTTAAATATAAAGACTTCAACTTTATCATTCTTTATTGCTAAGTAATACTCCGTTGTATAAAAATACATCTTTTTCATCCATTCCTCAGGTGATGGGCTTCTTGGTTGTTTCCAAGATTTGGCTGACACAAATTGTGCTGCTATAAACATAGGTACACATATATCACTATGATACGACGTTTCCAGTTCCTCCGGGAAAATTCTCAGTAAGGGGATAGCTGGCTTGAAGGGATTTCCAGTCCTAGTTTTTAAAGAAGTCTCCGCACTGACTTCCATAATGGTTGCAGCAGTCTACATTTCCGCCAGCAGTGGAGAAGGGTTCCTTTTTCCCCACAGCCACTCCAACATTTGTTGTCAGTTGATTTGTTTATGATAGCCATTCTTTCTGGGGTGAGATGTTATCTCAGTGTTGTTTTAATTTACATTTCATGGATGGCTGTTCTCAGACAGTCTCAACTTCAAACCAAGAATGATCAAATGAATTAAAGAAGCCCACTATATACCAGTTAAGGGAAAAATTCAAGAGGAAGAGGTAACACTCATAAATGTATACACACCAAACACAGGGGCACCCAATTATATAATACAAATGATAATGGACATGAAAAAATCTAATATCCAATATCACAATCTTAACAGAAGGAAGGGTTCTATACACAACTACTTGATGGCAACTATCACAAGAGACTACCAAAGAAGTGCTGTACAAAGGACACTGAAACTTTATACAAAACTTCTGCAAGGACATTTTGTAGCTAGCTGCCTACTCAAATTTAAGCCTTATTCTTTTAAAGTACATTATAACATCCTTTTCATGTTTATTTTTAAAAAAACCTCCCATTGCCTCTATCAGTTAGAATATGACTACAGTTTACTATGATTACTATATTGTAACTAAATTGCATAGTACACTATTTCTTTTTTCAGGGAACTCTGTTTTTTAGCTTTATAACTCAGTATCCTCAGACTCTAAGAGAGACAGAATGGGGCCAAGAAAGTGGGCTGCCATACAATATTTCCAATAATCACTGACAGATTAACTGGTCAGTCTTGCTACCATTTCCTTTTTTCAGCTAGACACTAAAAGTCAAGTGTAATTTCTTAACTCTAAAACTTTCCTATAAATTTACTTTTTTCTCTTTATTTAAAATAGAAGACTAGGGAAAAGGCTGGTGATATAAAATGTCACATCCTAATAAATTTGTCGATATTTTTCCTAGCAGTGTATTATTTATTAATTTTTGGCTCTGTCCACATCTAGAATGAGAAAGAATAGTAGGAATAAGTAAAGTTACAAATAAAATATATTTTGTGACTATATATTGGTATAATGAGAGAGAAAACATTAAAACGATAAAGGAAAAAGCAAAATTAAAATATTTACAACTTTAAAAGTTTATAATAAAGTTAGTTATTTCCATAATAGCACATTTTGAATTACTTTTCAGATGTGTTTTTCAAGCCAAAATAATGAAATAGTAAATTATTTATAGTATGGAGAGTGAAAATTTAAAAAATGAAATATTTTTCATATTGTCTAATTAGAAATGTGAAATATTATGTTTAATATTAAGTATACAATGTTGTTTTACTGACATGAATGGATGGAATATAACCTATTCTGTCACATCTCACACAAATCACTCTATGAAAAAAGTTCCTCTAATCATTAACATGTAAATATGCACTGTCACTAAATTTTCAATATATATGTAATACATAATGCTTTTTTACAATTTCATTTAAGAATAAAAGGGCTGGGCAAATAGCTAGGGCCAGGCAAATAGCTCAGCAGATTAAAGCACCTGCATGTACATGCAGGGGCCAGGGGTTCAATCCCTGGGCCTACCATGCCAGCCCCGTCCCTGGGACTGGTTGAGACAGCAATTGAGACTGGACATGGTTGCACATGCCTGTAATTCCAGCTCTTGGGAGGCTGTAAACAAGCAGATCACTACGAGTCCAATCTACTAATAAGACCCTGAACACCTATAGATCTTTCCCTGAAATAGTTAAGAAAAAGAAAGCCCTTCCCCTTTCGTGTCATCTTTTATTTAATGGAGGTGAGGAGGGCTATCTTTCCCTGAAATATAAATAAATAAATAAATAAATAAATAAATATCAGCTTTCTGTGATACAATGGCACAAAATTAAATTATGCTACTGAGCAATTAATCTATATAATTTAAATTATGTATGATTGTCTACAAATCTTCCAGTTTTAGGAACTGTCAGAGAAAGATTCATAATATCCTCTTAATAAATAATGATATCCAGTAACTCAGAACAAAAACAATGCCATTCTGCAAAAGAAATGAAAAGCAGATATTTTTTTCTATTGTGAGCTGCTCTCTGAAACACTTATTGTGCACAATTTCCCTTACTATATGTGTTCTGTGTTTTGGTACCAATCATAGCATTGTTCTCAAAGATTGCTTCTTTTAGAAAATCAAGTACACCTAGAATACCACTCAAAAATAAATTAATAATAAAATGCATGGATTCTTATATTTGAATTATCTTTCAAACATTGATTTTCTGGAAAGTTTTCCTTGATATCACTTCATTTGTATTCAGAATGATACATTACAATTGACATAATTATAAATATATTTTCAAAGATTATATCTATTTTCTTTGCTTTTTAAAATATTTCCCTTGTAGTAGTTAGTAGCCAAGTACTTATAAATCATCTGAATCATTCTTACATGAAATAAGAATGTATTTTCAGCTGTGATTTTAGTTTAATTCTGATTTATTTCAAGATACTGAAAGGTACATTAATGAGAGAATGATTTGAGATAGAAAGCAAATAACTTATCATTTAAAGTATCAAATATTTGTACTTAGTAAGCATTTCACATATAATACAATATTTTCATTTTCTTTTATCTTTATCGTAGTCCTTAGCATGTTGTTATTATTGTTTTTCTTTTCTTTTTGTTTTGATACAAGGTCTTGCTAAGTCACCAACCCCGACCTCAAACCTGAAGTCCTCCTTCCTCAATTTCCTAAGTAACCAGGAGAACAAGTATGTGGTCCTGCATCCAGCTCTTCACCCATCTTTTAAGAAAAGAAATGGGTCCCTTCTCCTTAGAAGTTCTCTTATTGTAAATAAATCTATTTCATTTGCACTTGTAGTTGGAAGTGTTAGTGTTTTTCTTTTGTTTTACCTTTCAGAGTGTTCACTTCACAGCAGTAGGTGTGAATGGAGAGGTGTTTGTAGTCAGTAACCTACATTCTTAATTGTGGGATATTATCACTGCATTCATAACTTGAACATTCTCCTTAGCAACTAGTAAATTCTTTGACACTATCTATCTATCTATCTATCTATCTATCTATATATGACACTTTTATGCATATATATTCAGTATAATTTAAATAAAAATTAATCTTATCACTATAGTATTCTACAAATAGGTAACTGATTCACAGTATTGCATAGCCCCACTTTTTATAAAATTATAATGTAACAGCTTCTGTATTTCTGTGAACACCTTAGTGTAACTTCCTAATCTTACCTTCAGGTATGAAATACTAATTAAATATGATATAAACATTTCACAACTTACATCAATGAATGTACTTTGATACTAATTGCAATGAATCATATGTTTGCTGTTATAAAAATGTTAAATATCTAAGATGATTAGAGGAGGAGGATGCTGAATGAATATTTTATACAAATTTCAATTCATGAAGATTACATATAAAATAAATTAATTCATGGGTCTGAACTCTTAAAATAACTATAGAAGTAAACTGAAAGAATGGGTAGCTTCTTTAGTGTATCACCACTGAAAAAAAAACATAATTACTTATGCTCCTTTGAGGCTATTCAACATGTATTTCACTTCATCTGTGTTTTCAGTTAAGCAATGCATCATCAGCTTTTCATATAAGTGGATTAAAATAGAAAAACCCAAGAAACTTGCTGATCAGGAACCGCAAGCGCTGGTTCTTCAGCCACAGAATTGTGGCCGCCAGTGAGCTTCATTGTCTCTGTCATTTGTGGACAGGGAAGGCTCAGCTTCTGAAAATTTGGAAGGTTTTCTTGAATGCAGAAAAGAAGTTCCAGGTCCAATATGAGGTGACAGTTAGAGGTAAATAAGATGCTGTAAACACAACTCCTTGACCATCACAGTAGCAGACAGTGGATTGGAGGATGCTAACATTTAATTCTAATTTTAATAAATATCATGATTGTTAGAAAGAGGATTTACCAACATATAGATGAATGGACAATGCTCACAGAATCTGCAAAACCTATGTATCTACTTTGTGACCTGGATAACAGATCAGAAAAATTCATCCAGTTTAAATAGATATTTCAGACTTAAAATCTATTGTATGGCAAGGTTTTCTTAATAAATACAATCATGAAACTTATCTACTGATATCAGCAATAAATTACAAAACATAAATCAAAGTTTCTATAGTTTTTATTGATACATGTGTTATTAATATTTTTTTCTTCTGAAGTAATAAAAGTAACCATTTCTTAAATAATTTACTTCATATTTTTAACCTAACTTTTCCTCCTACACATTAAGTAGGAGGAAACTGGTACAGATCACTGTAGTTGAAAAAAAGGGGAGTGTGTATGAGAGTCAAAACCAAGAAAAGGCATTCAGGTAATAAGCCTAGAGGAAAGGAAAATTAAACTATCAAACTTTCTGCTATGCTGTGGGTACACTATCAAGTAAAATAAATTTATAAGCAAAAATAAGAGTGAGTTGGAAAATAAATATTAATTATTATTCAGTGTAATAAGATTTTGTTTTTTATACCTAAATATTACCTCATTCCCCATATGTTTCTTGCTTTTGGACTTTTAGACTGTCTCATATTTTGCAAAAACAACCTTCACCACATTTCTACTGCTTTACTGTAGTTCAGTTTCCTCTAAAGGGTGGCAAAGCAATTACAACTGCTCACGTTTGGGCCACTGGGAGGATTACACTCTCCAAGATAGAAAGGTACAAGCATGTGCACATTAAACAGCCTTTCTCTCATTTTCCTGCTTTCAGTTTATTTCTTTTTAGTTTTTGTGAAACCAAAGAATCAGAGTGAATCATCTGTTGGACGCCACCAATAACATAAAAATAACAGGATATGGATCTGCAGTTACAAAACAAGATCTGTTCCTGAAAATATTTAAGTATTTTGTATTTTTCTTGAAACCCAAGAAAAAAAACTTCATATTGTAATTAAATTTTTGTTATTATGCTTTAGATAATTTAAAATGGCAAACAGAATAACAAATGTTATCACAACTATTACTATAGATTCCCTTTGAATCAGCAAGATTTTCATTTAATAGTAAGATAATCAAAATGCTCACCAACCAAGGAATGGATAATACTTTTTTTTACACAATGAAGTAGTATTTATTCATAAAGGCTAATCTTGAGACACTTCTAGGTAAATTGGTGCACCTTGAGAGCATACTCTTAAATTAAATAAATCAGATTCACATAGGCATATACCACATCATTTCTCTGGTGTGAGATATCAAATGTGTAAATAAGGAGGAAACTATGTAACAAGTATGGTGAAATAGGAAGAAATTATTTTTTTAAAAAAAGAAGACCTAAGCTGAGGGGAGGGGGAAACAAAGGAAAACAAAAAAAAATGCCTCCATGTTCTTAAATGAAATAAATCAGACACACATATTTAAATATTTCATTGTTTATCTAATAGGAGAAGCTGAAAGGATCAAGATGCATAAAAGATACTGGGAAACAGGAAAGAAATATTCAAATATGAGTGGAAGCAAGGGATCGGGGAGGGGAAATGAAGAATGGAAAAGAAAAAAGGAATAGAAGGAAGAAAATAGAAACAAAGCTTTTGTAGCTATAAAAAAGAACTGGGGTTGAAAAGCAGGAGAAAGGGGCCGGGGAGATGGCTCAGAGGATAAGTGCTTCCCTGGCAAGTGCAAGGGCCTAAGTTCAATCCCCAGTTCTGCAAATAAATAAATAAATAAATAGAAAAGAAAAAAGAAAAGAAAAGAAAAGAAAAGAAAAGAAAAGAAAAGAAAAGAAAAGAGAAAAAAGAAAAGAAAAAGCAGGAGAGGGCTCCCAGGAGAAAACAATCAAGAACTTTCATGTACAGGTACAACTTCCTCTAAAGAACACAATGATTATGTCTATCTAAAATGCAACAATAATGTTTCTATTTTATTATGTTTCATTTTCTTTAAAAATAAACCTCAGCCCTGCCCTGCCAGCCCTGCCCCCAGGGCGTGTTGAGACAGCAATTGAGATTGGCATGGTGGTGCACACCTGTACTCCCAGCTCTTGGGAGGCTATAAACAGGCAGATAGATCACTATGAGTCCGATCTAGTAGTGAGACCCTGAACACTCTGTAGACCATTCCCTAAAATATAAAATAAATAAATAAACCCTCTACAATGTGCACATGCAATAAAATATTCTATAAAATAAAAATAAACTGTACCAATAAAATAAAAAATGTATTTTAATTATTATCATTAATCTCATCACAATAATTATAAGTAGTAAAAATTAGTATAACAACTTGCACAGTTTTGGGGAATACTGAATGCTATGTCAATTGTGCAGCTTTATTAAGTCATTACTCCTCTTATAATGAAAGAAAATTTAGAATCATCCAACACTTATGTTTGCATATGTATTTCTGATTACTATACTGTCTTGTATTTTTTCTTTGTATTGCTTTTTCTTTCTCTCTCATTTGCTTTCATTGATCCTTAAACTATAGTATCTTATTTGAACCATTCTAGATGGTTCTTTAATCATATATTCTCTTGAAATGCACTTATGCAGCTGCATGCTTTCTATTTTCTCTATATGCTGATATTCCTTATATTTTCTATCTCAAACCTTCTATTTGAATTGGAGATAGATACAGTTTTCTTTGCATAGCATCATCTATGTATCTAAGAAACTTCTCAAATCCTGAAGTTTTACCATGTAAAACATGCTCTGGGTCTCTGACTCCAAATTTATTCCTCCCCAATATTCCCTTGTAGGCTACCAGCAGTCTGCCCTCAAAGGTTTTTGGAATAAAATATAGAGACTATCTTTGGTTTCTTTCCTTCACTGCTTACATTCAACCACATACGTCTATTGACTTTAGAACGTATTTTCAAAACAGGTAAAATGATGTCCCCGCTATTCCCATCATCAAATAAAAGGTTTTTATTTGGACTGTGATATGGCCTTTACCTAATGTCCTGGCTTCTATTCTTCCTCACACCAAAGCTACCCATTACCCTCCCCATCTACTCCCCCGCCACCCTTTTCTGGCCCTTCCTTGGAGGACAATACTGACCAATAACTTCTTTACCTTGCTCCTGACTATTCACTTTGAATTCAACAGGTGAACTACAATTCAGTTTCCACAGATCTACAGGCTGACCACAAAAGGTAAAATCAGCAGTGTAGAAAAATATCAATATAGTTAATTAGATAATTCACCAAAGATGTCTTACATACAAAAGAAGAAAGGGATGTAGAAAGAGAAATGTGGGTCTCGTCCCATAGGCATATACAAAAACTTTCTGGAATGGCCAAGATTCAGCCATTTTCCTTCCAAAAAACAAAAAAAAAAAAAAAAAAAAAGGTTGGTATTTTATCCTTCTAAATTCTTCTTTAAATTGAGTAAAATTAATTGATATAGAGATGTGAAATAGTGCAGTATTTCAGAATCTCTTTTCTGGACTAATTATTTCCCTTATAAAATGTGGCAGGCTTTGCTTTAGGAAAGTTGACGTTCAAAAACGTAATAAAGCAGACTCACTGCTTATGGTAGATCACCTAACAGATGCCAAATTCTCTTACCCTGTGGGTGGTAAGCAGATTCAGATTCAAAATGGTACTCCTGGGGAAAAGGAGTAAAACATAGTTTTCATAAGTCCCTAACATCAAAATACTTGAAAAAATTTTTGATTTAGCAATCCATAATTCTATAAAGATTTTAAATTGCCTTTAAAATTTTAAATTCTGAAACTCAATGACAGACTTGTAAGTACAATTATTATGATTGCACAATTTGATTAAGTATGTGGAATTTGAGAAAATAAAGTATCTTGTGGTTCCTAAGACCCCTTCTTAGGGGTCTCTAAGGTTCTTTTATTGACTTCAAAAGGAAAAAAAAAATCTCTGTAGTTCATGGATGAACTAAGCTAGTATTTTGGTATACAAACCGTCTATAATATCCAGAATAACTTTTAAAGTCATTATCCTATACAATAGCAGTATGAAATCATGATATATAAGAGGAAAATGGCAATTTTTAATGTGACTAAAACAAGTTAAAATTTTTCTACTTATTGAAGGGTATTTTTCTTTTATTTAATTCATTTTTATTTGGAATAGTCTCACTACATAGCTCATACTCACAGTGATCCACCTGTTTTCAGTCTCCCCAGCACTGAGATTACAGGCGTGTTCCACCTCGCTCAATCCTGAAAGGATATTTTTCTAAGTCCCCAAACTGTTAAGTTTACAGTAACCACAAAAGGTAAAATCAGCAGCATAGAAAACATCAATTTAGTTAATTAGATAATTCACCAAAGATTATTGTCCTACATACAAAAGAAGGGATGTAGAAAGAGAAATGTGGGCCTCATCCCATAGGCATATACAAAAACTTTCTGGAATGGCCAAGATTCAGCCATTTTCCTTCCAAAGATATTTACTTGAAGAAAACTTTTAAGCTACACTAGCATAGTGAATTATTGTTCTATGTAGAAAGTTTTATAGCTTTATAGTTCTCCAGACCCAGGAGAGCTTCCTGCTACCCTGCGCCAGTGGGAGCAGTCCCAGCCTAGGCGCAGCGTGGGCCGGACCCTCTCCCACCCCTTTGGGCCGCACCCCACCACTCCGCAGCACCTCCCCCACCCCGCCCACCGAGTAGGAATTTCTGCAGTTCCGGGAACCCCCAGATCCAGTCCTAGCCCAGGTCCGGTGAGTGTGTGGGAGAGCTTCCTGCTACCCTGTGCCTGCAGGACCAGTCCCACCCCAGTCACAGCGTGGGCCGGACCTTCTCCCACCCCTTTGGGCCGCCCCCCACCACTCTGCGGCACTTCCCCCACCTCGCCCACCGAGTAGGAATTTCTGCCGCGCCGAGAACCCCTAGACCCAGTCCTAGCCCAGGTCCAGTGAGTGTGTGGGAGAGCTTCCTCTTCCCCCTACTTCACCTTGCCCCCTTCAGGCATAGCTCAGGCCTGGCATACATGCCTGGGGTGTAACCCTGCAGCTGCAATCCCTGCAGAGAGTGTAGAGGATAGAACCAACCAGCTAGTCCAGGAGTATAACATCTTGCCACAGGGGCACAACAAGTTCACCCTCAAGGGCAGCAGCAGGAAGGAGCTGAGCACAGCAGCCAGACCCAAGCCAGACATAGCTGGATAAGTCCAAACTTTGTAGAGCTGCACCTGAACTTCAGTACATGCGAAGGTTATAACTACAGCAAAGATCTACAACAAAGAGCAGAAGACAGTGCTACACAAAATGATGAGAAGGAATAAAATGCAACCTCAGAACCCAACCTCACCCATAACAAGTGAAGAGGACACTAACACAGAACAAATTGGAAATCACACAGCTGAAAGCAATGAATCAACAGCTTCTGAAATAAAGAAACAGCTGCAGAAAGATATAGAGGACCTCAGATTGGAAATAAAAAAAGAAATCCCTGAATTAATAACATCTGCAGTAAAGAATCAAATGCAGAAACATATGGAAGAAACCCAGTGCCCACCCAGAACAAGTGCAGAGGACACTAGCTCGGCTCAAATGCATGAATTAATAGCATCGATAGTAAATAAGCAACAGCAGAAAGATATAAAGGAAATCAGAGCGCAATTCTTTTCTGAAATAAAAAAAGAACTTTCAGAACTCATAGCATCTGAAGTAAAGCTTTATAGTTCTCTTTCATTGTCTTAATGCTTTTTAACAATTTTTGCTTTGAAGTCATCTCACAAAATTTGATTACACTAAAAATAAAACTTGCTAAAAAACCTGTGAAACTCTGTTATTCCTATGAAATTCTCAAATTTTTATGCATTTTATTCAAGTCACTGTTGTTTCATAATTATACCACTTTATTACTTAGTTATGTAGTTCCATTTACACAGAGAGCAATTTTAGAAATATATATATATATATATATATAACAAAAATCTTAAAAATACATAGAAGTATGGATAATATGAGCAGTATTAAGATGTAAATTAATTTGGAGATTTTTAATGTTCACAATAAATAAAATAGTATATTAACAATCTTACAATTTTTACAGCTAACCAAGGCTTTTATATTTAGCACATATTTTTCAAGCTATAAATAATAATATTTTTATCAATTCAAACAATATAGTTGGCTATCTTCACATATTTTATAATAAATCACTAGTTCCTAGGAAATGGAATTAACAAAAATTTTTACATGAAATTTATTGTGTATGATTGTGTATTTGTTACACCCAGGATATCATCTTCTTCAAGATACTTAACTCTAAAAAGAGTGAAACTATTTAATAAGATAATTAAAATAAAAATATAAGAGTTGTATTGAAACTGGAAATACACAATATTGTTCAATTGAAGAAATCTTAATATAACCACACTGCACTATGTAGATTTTTTTTTTAGATGTACTGTAGCTAATGACAAATTATGGCCTGGATCTCTGCCAAATGAAGTTCGAAAAATAAAATATGCACCTAAAAATATCTTACCAATTTTAGTAAAATGAAAGCATCTTGAAAGTCTAACATTACATGAAGCAAATCATACAGAGCTTAAATATCTCATACTTTCTCTTATATGAGAATCCAAAAATATAATTGAAGAGCAAAAAGCAACAACAAAAAACAACAAAGGAGCTAGATCTCTTGCAAAGGGAAGGGGATGAAGAGATGGAAGGGGGGGGGGACAGGAACAACAAGAGAATGTATAACTATGCTATGCATGTGTACCAACTCCCACTTGGGAGTGTAATTACGAAGCATTGCAAACATATACAAATAAAAAAGTTTTTTTCCTTTCAGATACTGGCTTTTATTTGACACCCCCACATCCCAGGCAATCTTTCCTTATTTGCTTTTATCAGAATGAAGGATCTTCACTCTATACTTCCATAGACTTGCCTTCTGTTCACATCTTAAGTTTGTTACTTACTCTGCAAAAGTGATGTAGCTGTAGTTTTATTTGCTGCCTTCTTTACTATTATATTTATTTTTGCTCATATCAGAGAAAAACAATACAGAGAATTTTCTAAAGTATCTGAATGATGGCTAGCTTCATTTGTTCTGTGAGGACTACTTTTATTATATCAGTATCTTCAAAGCTAAAGAAATTTATTTTTCTAGAGAAAATGAAGATTTATGTTATCATATTCATTTTTTATGTTATCTATTTTGGGGGAAGTTTTTAATCAAGATAATGAAATAGTAAAAGAGATATCATCCCTTCGAGCAAACTTGAAAATTTTATTACACAAGTTTTATATGTAATAACCAATCATTGACTTGAAATATTCAATAGCTAATGCTACCATTACTTTAAATGTCAAAAACATGCTATCATGCATTTTAACATTGTTTGAAAGTAAGAGAGTAAAACTGCTGTGGTCTAAAAACTACGGGTGTTTGAAGGTTTACATCAAATTTAAAAAAGTACATGACTTATATACAGAGTTTTTTACAAAATGCTCATTTCTACTTAACAGAACAAGCAAGCGCTTGTACATCAAAGCTGCCAGATAGGAATTTTTAGTGTTTTACCTCTGCTTAACATTTCATCCATCTTCTTGATGGGTTTAGAAAGATTTATTCCTGGAATGGAATATACAATGGAAAAATGCTAAAGCTGTTAAAGTAAAAAATGCTAATAATAAATAGAAACATCTAACACCTATCATGTTGAGTTGTGGTATGAGTATATGTATCGATTAAAATATTTCACCAAGACATATTGTGATAATAAAAAGTGAAAGGAGGCAGTTATATGATATACAATGTAAAATTAAAATCTTTTATACAAATAACTTACATTTCAAAGAAGTCAGTATGAAATTTCTTTCAGTACAAGTATGAAATATTTTTAACTCTAATGAATTATATTAAGAAATATTTCTAATTAAGGCAATAATCTAAATGCAAGTTTTAGATTTTAGATAGAGAAAAACCTTTATCATTACATTTCTAATATCCAGAGTATATTCTTAGCCTGAGTTTCCTGGCATTACAAAAGAGGGTAAGAAAACAACAACAAAATTTAATTCTGCTCACATAATTTCCTTTTATAGCAAACTGAAGTTTAATTATACGAATTTTTGAGTGCAGGAGAAGGGGGAATAATCACCAAAAAAAATAGTATTTTCATGATTGCACAAGCTTTGAGGTATTTTAAGAGAAATTATCTGTGAAAAGGATGCATAGAAACTAAACAATAACATAATATGACCCCTTACAAGAAAAAAATACTCAGGTTTTTATTAATTAAAAAAACTTCATTATACTCCCAAACTGAAATTAAATTCATAAAATATGATAACCTGTTATATTTCTATTTAGGTCTTCATAGGTTAATATGTTTACTGTACCTTAATTTAAAACATTCCCAACATATTTTCATACCCTGAGTGTTAGGAAAACTGCCTTGTACAATGAGTGTTAATGAGAGATGACACAATCAAGAAAAAATTATTAGGTACATGTACCAGTACAAACTTCACAGGATAAAGAGTTCTAATGGTAATGAATAATTCTGTTTTCTTATATTTGTAGGGATACAGTTCAGCTCTTCTTCAGGAGGTACTTTGTATAAAATGAGCATACATTTTGTTGCTCAAATTTAAATGGTTGAGGGCTGGCCAGATAGCCCCGCAGATTAAAGGGCCTGTGCAGGCAAAGCCTTGCTAACCCAGCCTTTGGGACACACTGAGATGCAGATTGAGACTGGGCGTGGCAGCATGCACCTTTAATCCCAGCACTTGGTAGGCTGAAAACAGGAGGATCACTAGAGTCCAATCTGTGTAGTGAGAACCTGTACCAAATATATTTAAAAAATTAAATGGTTGAATTCTCAGTTGTGACGTTTAATGATTATTCTATAAGTATTCAGTATCTATAAAGTTTAAATAAAAAAGCACAGCCAAACTGGAAGTAATCCCCATATATGCTAATAAAATGAAATGTTGTCAATGTATGGCAAAGAAGGTACCTATATTTTAATTGGATAGCATAATAATTCTTATAATTGACAAACATCATCTTAAACTGCCCATACTCAGCCTCAGTCTCTCTCTCTCTCTCTCTCTCTCTCTCTCTATATATATATATATATATATATATATATATACACACACACAGTTTATGTGACAAAACTTTGAATATTTTTCCATTAGCAACAAGAATTCATTAAAAATTAAAAATACATGCTATTCTCCACATGGAAATTGAACTTAGTTATAATAAAATCTACATTTAACATGAAGGGGACCAGGGGGAAGGCAGCAGTAAGGCAGGCGAGCTGTGCAGAAGAGCTGCAGAGGCACATCAAAGGCCAAGTGGTCGCTGGGATTTGAGTGCTAGAACTCAAAGAGGTGGCTCTACTAAAAAAATCACCAAGTCAAGGTGTGAAAAAGCAGGTTTTGGATATTAGGTCGAGAGCAGAGCAGAGGGCTTCCATGGGAAGGAGGCATGGTCTCAAGCAAAGGACACTCCAGCTATCTCTGTTCTTTGAGTGAAGCTGGAAATAAAACTGGCCGAGTATATCTGCCCTCAGTGAGCAGCGATGGGAGAGTTCTGATGGACAGACCTGGGGGAAGGCACACACACAAGACGGCAGGTGAGAAAGCTTAGAGAGGAGGCAAGTGGTGGGTGCGTCACAGAAAATGGGAGTTTGACAAATGGCTATACTGGAACAAAACCAGATTATGACTGACGCAAGGCTTTGGAATCCAAGGAAAAAGACAGATTCAGAACAAGGCCAAGGCTGCATCACGAACTCAACCCATGAGATGTTTCTGTAACACTATTCATACTATGGGCAGGTCTCACCAGTCCACTGCAAAACACAGCAGCACTCAGGCATTAAACAAGTATGTTCAGATAGAACTGCATATTAGACATAAAAATACAAATGTATTTGCTAAGAACTAATGCTTCTGTAGAAAAACTAGTAAAATGGCCAATAAGATATTAGAACATTTAGGGCAATGATCTTTGTATTTATTTTTATACAATCATGTGATATATAACTGGTAAAATGGTTGCTAGAAACTTCTGAATTTTTTTTAGAAAAACTGTATTGTTATCATGAAATAAAATTGCATTCATTGAAAATTAGTAGGGAAATTGTGTGTGTGTGTGTGTGTGTGTGTGTGTGTGCGCGCGCGTGTGTAGGGTTATGATTATGTAAAATCTCAAGACAGCTATTAAAATGCTTACTACCACACTCCTATTCCCCACTGAGCCTTCCAAGTCTTCTCTTCAAAGCTGCATCTTACTCACCCCGGCTTTCCTCTTGTTTTGGAGCATATGCTAACCTAACACTCACTTTCAGCAACTTGTCTTCTTTCCCTGAAATTCCCTTCCCTAGGCTTCTGCATGGTTGCCCTACTTTAATTATCAATCATCAACTGTCAGTCTTCCCTTCAAGTTACTATCACATCCGTTTATTACCTTTTTATGCATACCATGCATTACAATGATCAATTATCTATATTCTGTCTGATGCTATTTACATTTTGTATTTCTTCACATGATTCCTCTTTTCCTGTTTTCCCAAATACAATGGAGAGATGATATTGCCTGTCAGTATCACTTACTGAGGAGTAATCAAGATTTGTTACACAAGTGAGTGAAAGTATGAATAAATTAACATATAAGAAATATATGTGACATATAACAAGTTTCTACACTTAGAAATTAGAGATTTGTACTGTTTATAATGTTCTATATGTAAGTGCAATACATGTAGAAAGAAAGGGAGATGTATAGATGATAAAAATAACTGGTTATGTAATTGTCAGATTGCTTTGTTTTACTTATTGCCTTTTTGATGTATACCTTAACAGTTATAATTACAATTTTGAATATTAGTTACTTAATATATGTCATAACTTTTTATGTCATTATAAATGTCATTCTAATTATGTTGAGTTTTATTCTACACTGTAGAACCCGCATGCATATGCATTGTGCTGCCTGATTGTTAATATGTACTTTCATTTTAGTAATATTCTAATGACATCCTGGCAAATAATAATCTGTCTGCAATGTCTGAAATTCTTAAAAATGGACTTTTTGTGCAAATAATACAGCTAATTCTATCATAGCCTTAACATGATACCTGCTCCCTTAATCCATTATCCCAAATAACTTCTCAGGAAATTAAAGCAACCTAGAGTTATATCAATGACATATAAAAATGTCCAATTTCCAGGCAGTACCAACATCTGAAATGCTCTCAATTAGTCACTGTTTTTTTTTTTTTTTTTTTTTTTTTTTTTTTTTTTTTTTTGCGGAACC
>NW_004524588.1:24054812-24059648 GCF_000260255.1 Octodon degus
AATCCATTTTATAAAAAAACACCTACTTAACCTTCAAAAAGCCATAGATATAATCATGAATTTACTGAATCATCTTCTATATCACATAATTACTACAAAATGACATGTATAATATAGAGGGTTTCGAAGGACCAAATGAATCATGCCTGCCCTTAAAGATCCTTAAGCAGATATGTATAATAGGTATCCTAAAGGACAAGAAGCAGAGCAAGGAAGCAGGTAAAAGGCTTGAGGAAGAAAGTGCTGCAAAGTTTAAAGTCACAGGAACAGTACTGTGAGACAGACAGAATGAGAAAGACTGTGACGTAGATAAACCCAGAGCCTTCACAGTGAGACTTTGTTAGCACTATGTGGTAGGTAGTGGAGCTTGCATTTGATCCTATGGGCTACATGGAACAAAGAGACATGGCTCAGGTGAGTGCATTCACTCTGGAAAACTAAAAAGGAAGAGCAGAAGCAAAGTCAAGGCCTTCAGTGGTCCAAGTTCTATCACATACAAGCTCCCTATAATGAAGCTATTATATATATATATATATCTAAACGTACTAATAAACTTAATTTCAAAACTGAGAGCATAGTATTAGAGTGATAGATTGAGATGCAAATATAGAGTAAGAAATTAACATGGATTTGTTAGTCTTCTTTCTGGATAAATATTACATCACTGAAGAATAGAATACAGAGAAATCTGAAATAAATTATGCAAGATATTTTAAATTTATCTTCCAATTTTTGGAGCTTGGGGTGAGAAAAACATGACTAAGATTTTAAAAAAAATGAGAAAGCAACTACAGTTAATCACACTATGATGGGGTAAGATTGAAGTGTATGAAGATATCCCGTAGTAATATTCAGACCATGAGCTATTTTATTCTGAATCTGAATAATTTGGAATTGGAAGAAAAAAACACAACCACATACACATGCGTGTTAGCAGCAAAAGAAATGGCATGACCCGGTAACAGTCATGCACTGCAAAGCATAAATGTCGGAGTCAAATTCCTCCTTTGTAAAATGAAGTATTAAAAAGTGAGTCTATGTAGGGTGTGTTGAGACACTCCTGCAATCCCAGCTCTTGGTAGGTTATGGCAGGAGGACTGCCATGAGTTTGAAGCCAGCCTGGGCTACACAGCAAGTTCAAAGGCCAGCCAGGACTACACAGTGGACCCATGTCACAAATAAAATCTGAAACAACAAAGTGAGCATACAATTTGGAGGGTGAAGAAAGTGTCAGTGAAGATGAGAGTGAGACAAACTGCAAAGAAAATTTAGACACATGCCTTATCATATCTGTGTATTACAGGAAAAGCCCTCATGCTTAGATATGTAAGTGGTAATAACTGAGAAAAACATAGAATTACATTTAGTTTTCCTGAAAGAAACAGTGCACATTCTGTAGTGAATCCATCTGACTGCTGAAACTGATGCTGCTATTTAGAAGCAACGCGCTCTTCTGAATGGAGCCAGGTCCTCCTTCACAGCCTCCTCTTTCAGTTGCCATTACCTGGTTAAGCGTTCAGCAGTGATGCACAGGACGAGGAGATGGAGGACTGCACTGTGCACAGCACAGCCAATATTTTCCTTGAGCTCTTTGCACTTGCCTCGATTAGATTGACTCTTAGTGACAAAATCAGGTACTGCAGGTAGCAGCCTCATGGGGGATTAGCCCTCTAAACACTGATGTTCCACTTTCTATTTGAACAATCTTATCCACTAGACGTCTGAACACAAATATATGAGACAATAAAGAGATTAACTGGAAAACTGTTTAGATTATTTAACTGTTTTGAAAAGTTTTATTAAATCTGATAATAAAATGGCTTAATAAATTGCCAGTAATTACAAAAAGGATTTAATCCCTGTTCAGAAACTTTCACCTAAAAAGTACTATTATGAGCAAATTTCTATTTTCATAGACAGTGAATAGTACGCTTCCAGAATTCTTCTATCTTCTAATATGTGTAAGAAGGTTTTTGAGAGGGAATCCAACTTTTTTAAATTAATTTTATAACTGTGAATCAAACTTTTGAAACATAAATGAAATTCTGTGGATTAGAGCTTCATCTTCATTTTCCATTCGCTGAGTTAATTATATATGAGTCTTGCCATTCTAATTGTTCCTTGAACCATTTCAGCTTGTGATGTTAAAACTAAATATTTTTTTAAATATCAATATTCTGCTCAAAGAAGTTGTTAGGTTTGTGTCTGGATGGGCTCCTAAAGCCTCGTGCACTTTCAGATGGGCATCTTCACAGGCAGCTGAATTGAGAGTCTGTGATCCATTCCTAGGACAATGCTGGGATTAGGGTGTTGGGAGTAAGGGCAGGTACTGCCCTAAACTCAGAAGTCTCCAATAGATCAAAGAGGTAGAAAGAGCCTTTTATATGCCCACTTTCTCTTGCCCTCCTGTTACTCTGGCTGCCCCTTGGCCATGTTCCACCCAGCCTTGAGGCTGGCTAATTATGGACTAAAACCTCTAGAAGTTGACAATTAAATAAACCAATCCTCCTGTAACTTTGGGTGTTTGGTGTTTTGTCTCAGCAACAAGAAAAAAGTAACTAATACAGGAGTACATTATTAGATTCAACAACAAAGATACTGAAAGTAACAAATGGCATGTTTTGCGTATAGATTGTAAACTTTTTATCTTTATCCTTGGCTAAGGATAGTATTTTTAGCAAGAATTTCCAAATTCAAATTGAAAGAATTCTGAATAATATAGTGTTTCAGTACAGAAAATGTAATCTTAAAACTACTGTGCCTTCATTCCTGAAAGAACGTTATTTATAACTGCTTTTCACCTAAACTATGTTTCAATACATTACACATAATTCTCTAGTTTAATGTTTTTATACTTCATTGACAACATCTTGTCAAATTTTCATCTTTCACTCATAGGAAATATGAACCAGGACATATTCAATAGCTTCAAAGTTTCTTCTTTTTGTTGTCAGTAGATGGGATTAATAAACAGTGCCCCTGGGCATGGGAGGACACACCTGTAACAACAACATTCAGGATGTTAAGGCTGGGGACTGCTCAGAGGTCAGGCCAGTCTCTACTGCACAGTGAGTTCAAGGTCAGCATCAAGGACAAGCAATACCCTGCCTCAAAATAAACAAACAGGACCAGCCTGATAGCTCAGAAGACTAAAGTGCCTATTTAGGCAGAGTGCAGGGAGCCAGGTGCAGGCCCTGCCCCCAGGGTGTTCTGAGACATCAACTGAGATTGGGCAAGGTGTTGTGCACCTATAATCCCAGCATTTGGGAGGCTGAAAACAGGAGGATCACTAGAAGTCTGAACTACAATCTACATAGTGAGTCCTTCTAGACCCTGTGTCCTCTGTACTAAATGGAAAAAGTAAAAAAATAAATAAACAAACAAACAGTACCTAAATCAAGGTAAAGTTAAATTTTGTATAGCTCTTCTCAGAACAAAAATTAGATCTACAGCTGGAAGAAAAAAACCCAAAAATTTCCTATTATTTAAAGATAATTATCTGTATTTTGCTTGTTTGCTTAACATGCCTATAAGAAAACAGCTGAATCTCCAGTGGTGAGGTAAAATATTTGGAACTGGATGTTAACAGGGGTACTAAGCATAGTGGCTATCACTAGATGTCACAGGCGCCCTTTCATTCCTGTCTCAGAGCAAGTACAAAATAGATCAGATGTTTCTCACTTTTGAAAATGTTTCCATATACCGGTGGAGATTTTACAGTCAATTATGGGCAAACCCACTTGACAGTTGTCCAATGAAGTGGTCTCCACAAGTCTGGAGCACTGAAATAGCAGACAACCCCAGTTTCCCACCTTTCCCAGAGACCCAGATTTGTGTAAGCAACACAGTACTTATTATCATTGTTATGAAAAGAAAAAAAAATAGTAAAACCCCTTGAAATTTCTAACTTATTGCTATAATTCAAGTGGGGAGACACACAGCAGTAGCAGGCTTGTGAGAAGCTAAACAGAAGCTCTTTACCAAAAATATTATATTGATGTACTGGTGGATACTAAAGTTATATTTGATGTAAACATTGTCTTTATATATTTAAGATTATACAGACAGCCTCAAAAATTAAGTTCAAGGTACTTTCCTGATAAGTTAGTAATGAAGTCAAATCTGTCTCATCTTTAGAGTATAGTATTGAGAATACTTTCTGAGCAAACCTTGTCCATCTATATTAGGGCCTCAAATTACGCTATACAGAGAAATCAAAGATAAGTAATTGTGGCCAGGCCTAGCCCAGGTCCGGTGAGTGTGAGGGAGAGTTTCCGGCTACCCTGCACCAACGGGACCAACTCCGGGTCCTAGCCCAGGCACAGCGTCGGTCAGACCCTCTTCCACCTACTTGGGACGCCCGCCACCACTCTGCAGTACCTCCCCCACCCCACCCGCCGAGTAGGAATTTCTGCCGTGTTCTGGGAACCCCCAGACCCAGTCCTAGCCCAGGTCCAGTGAGTTTGTGGGAGAGCTCCCAGGCTACCCTGTGCCAGTGGGACCAACTTGCAGTCCCAGCCCAGGCGCAGCATGGGTGAGACCATCTTCCATCCCCTTGGGATACCCCCCACCATTCCGCAGCACTTCCCCACCCCACCCACTGAGTAGGAATTTCTGCCGCTTTCTGGGAACACCCAAACACAGTCCTAGCCCAGACACAGTGAGTGTGTGGGAGAGCTGCCTCTACCTCTACTCCACCTTGCCCCCTACAGGCTCAGCTCAGGCCTGGAACACAGGCATGGGGTGTAACCCTGCAGCCACAATTCCTACAGAGACAGCAGAGGATAGAACCACTCAGCTAGTCCAGGAGCAGAACATCTTGCAACAGGGGCACAA
>NW_004524588.1:24066426-24084286 GCF_000260255.1 Octodon degus
AAAGATAAACAACTGTGACTTTACATATCACATTTCACCATGTTCGCTACAAAGTTTAAGTTAAAGTTGCTACCATGAAGCCCTAACAGAAGCCCCAGAACTTAAACATTTCAGGGAGGTATTACATTTAATTTGTTCCATGAAATGAAGATTTTTTTAAAACACTGACATGTAAGCATTATTCATGTGTTTCCAACTTAATGGAAATATTTTTTTCATACATGAAGCAAGAAAATAGATCTCTTCCAGTTCTAAACTATACTGTTCTGAACTTTTTTCATGTCTGATACTTGTTGTATTCTATAATTATACAAACTATTTAGTTCCAACAGGATGGGATTGATGATATTCCAATATACAGGATTAACTAACTTACTGTACAAAATTTCAATTAACTAACTTACTGTACAAATTTCAATTTAAAAATGTAAGTAATTTCAAACACTACTTCTAGCATTTATTTCCTTAGGTACCTCATGTACAAATCAAGTTTAATAACTCTACCAGCAAACTTCTAATTGTTTTATCAAGATTTACTCATTTACATCTCAAAATTGACAATGATTTAACTTTTACTTGCAGCAAATGACACTGACATCTATCTAGTTTGTTAAATCACACAGTATTTGCACATATAATATAATAAATTGGACTGTGTCTACTTCATTGCATAAGTTTATTTTTTGTATGGCCATTTCTATTAGCATACAAGTTGTTTTTCTTGTTCAACTGTGCAGTTACTGATGCATTTGCTTGCATAAAATCTGATGAATTTATATAAAAATACTGTAAAGTAAGCAACAGTGTAAACTATAACAGTAAGCAGTCAACTTTACCACAAAGCATGAGGAGGGATGATTTAAATATTCCCAAAATGAGGGGGGCCGGGGAGATAGCTCAGTAGAATAAGCGCTTGCCTGGCAAGCACAAAGGAGTGAGTTCAATCCCTGGTTCTGAAAAAAAAAATTAAATAAATGAATAAATAAATATTCCCAAAATGAAAAGTTGACACTAAGGCTGAGCAGGTCGGCACCTCAGGAGACTGTCAAGCATTCTCTGTCCCTCTGTGATGGACAACTGTTGATGGACTTGCCACACCCAGCTGAACTGAATCTGCCTGGAGCTGGGTGTGGCGGCCCACCTGGGGACTGGTGCCAACAAAATAAAAAGAACTGGAGGAAAAGAAGAGAGAGGATAGGAAGCTGCTAGGAAGCTGTTGGTTCTCCTGGAGACCTTATGCTGCCTTTCCTGATGTGGACGTGGCTATCCTCATCATCGAAGGTGCTCAGGACTGCCTTGGTGCTAAGAATAGCCATGGTTCACTTTGGGAGCGATTTAGTCCTCACTTTGAGCATCACTCTCTTGCTCTGGATGGGAAGATTATATACTGCTCTGTCTCTGGAGAAGCTTGTCACACTGGTTTCTTTGATGAGAAGTCAGCTTTCTTCACTGGCAGAGGAACTCGGGACCCTACTGTTGCTGAGGATGGCTGTGGTACCTTTTGTGGGAGTTCTGATTCTTACCTTGAATATTGCCTCCTGGCTCCTATTCAGAACCCTCAGCCTGCTGGCACAGATCCTTCATCCCGGTAGCACAGACTTTCTAGCTTCTGCCACTGATCTTTGGGCCTTCCCAGTGTAGATTCACAAAACAGGCCAGCATGAGACACTGACATGGAGCTTGGCCTCCAGTTGGACTCATGGGGGATGCTGTTATGAACCCTATCTAGGTCTTCAGCTGGACTCATGCATGACGTTGCTGTGGAATCCAGTTCCTCAGCTGGATTGATTTGGTCTTTAGTGTGTAGACAGATTTGCTCTTCTTTCTCTGGTTGATTATTATTTAAAAAATTCTACAAATTATGTGTCCTGCATTGTTCCCCTTGAGAATCCTGACTATAACACACCGCTAATCTGCTTGCCTGACTCAATTTTAATTATATTAATGAATCTGGGTTGGATTTCATGGTAAACTCACAATCAATGAACTCAAAAAATATTTCAGACTCTTTAGCAATCAAAAAAAGTAAAAAGTTTTAAATGAAAATATTTATATAATTGTACTGTAAATGGTTTAGAAATGAAGGAAAATTCATTCTAGAGTAAAAGTAAATGTTTCTATAAGAAAATTTGCCCATAGGTATGAAAATGCAAGTAAATTCAATATAGCATAGCATAGTGTGATGGTTCTCGAAATAGTTACTTTCAGAAACATTCTTCAAAACCAAAGTTTTTCCATAAACAAATCTATATAAATGAACCTTTTTTCCTATTTTTTTAAAATTTTCAGTGATGTTTGCTTATATCTTTATCTGAAAGTACTGTCTTCTTTATTCACTTTTCATTGTAATTCCTCTCACTTTTATTTATGTTCTAGTATTTAATCTTTTATAAAAGTAATATTCCCATTAATGTAAACACTAATGTCTAATTTATATCTTACTTCTACCTTTTAAAAATGTAGCCTCTGTGCAAGACATTATGTTGATAATTTCTGAACTATATTTATAAGTTATATGTAATCTATCCTTATGAAACATAAAAATGTGATCATTTTATGCTCACTCATAAGTAATGAAGCTCAATTAATGAAGAATGCCAACAGAAATCATGTGGCTTATTATGGAAAAGAAATCCAGAATCTAATTTTAGTTATTTTTAGGTCCATTCAAACTGCTATGGTGCAGACACTGTGCCTCACAAACAACACAAGTATATGTCTGCTAGTTCTAGAGGGTAGTAAGTCCAACATTAAAACTTCAATGGATTTGCTGTCTGACAAGGACCTACTTTCTGGTCCAAGAAGGCCTTTTCAGTGTAACTGGACATGTTGCATTAGGGAAGAGAGTTCTTTGGTGTATTCCTTTTTCAAACATAAATTCATTCATGACAACTTCACTTGCCTGACATCATTACCTTCCAAAAGATATATGTCCAGTGCTATCACACTGGATATTTGGATCTAAAATATAAATGGGGGAGCATAAATATTTAGTCTACAGCATATTCTGTGTGATATTTACTACAGTGAACTGATACTTAGGACAAACTTTCATGGAGAACTTTGTATATGTCTCCATACCCAAGAGTACCTGGCAGATGAATGTGACCTAGGATCAAGCTTGCATACTTCTGATACCAGAAAAAAAGGTTAATTGCTAACTACTGTATGCAAAATAATACAGTTTATTATTGTAGGAGGAATACTGAAGTTTTAATATTTAATATTAAATATTTAATATTTGAATATTCAATTCAAATATTCATTTCTCAATAAATGTATCAAGAATAAAAATGGTACCTATACATCAAGTGTCAAAGCATTCATTTGTTAAATACCCTCAAAATTACAAGTAAACATTTGTTACTAAATATGGAAGCAATATGGATTCTCATCAAACATATGGTTCTACATGTCTGCAGAACCTCTTACAGAAAGGCTAAATGATTACGGCAATTTTCAAATGTCAAGTTTCTGAAGTGACCATTTAATGATATAAGAGTTTTCCTGAGCATTATAACACTATATATCTAGAACAATATAAAAGAACTGATAAAAATCCAATAAATCAAAGTTTAGCAGAAAGCTTGTATTTGTAGTAATATAAACCACAACTTCAATGACTAGAATGTCACAGGGTCAAGAATAATTCAAAGAAAACTCATAATAATATCATTGAATTACAATTGAACTCAGTAAGAGTTCAAACAGTTGACTGAAAATCTTTGGACCTATAAACAATAAGTAAAATAAATCTCTACTTTCAAAGACTACAAAATAGAATATATAAGTTAAAAAGTACACAAATAATTATAATACAAGATAAACATAAATTGTAGAAAGGACCCTCAATGTGCTATAGGATTTTTTGGGTAGGTCAAGATATAATTAAAGTAAACAATAAAACTTGGATTTGTAATATAAGAATATATTTAGTTTTAGAAAAACAAAGGGAACTGATTGTTTATATTAGTAAACCAATGACACATGTTACTTGTTACTTTAATACAAAAGAGGCTAATGTATGAGTTTTTTTCTAAATTAAAACGTCAATATTCAGGTTTAATTGCACTGTTGTTACTTTGAGATAATTAAGTTTTTTATTGCAGCTATGGCACTTGTCTCTAAAAGGCTCCCATCAATGTCTTTCATAATATTTTAAGTTAATAAAAGCTTTTATCCAAAAGCAATGGTGAGGCAGAGGCTGTGCACTGGCCCATCCACTCCTCTGGGTCGCCATGACTGCAGCTGTACTTGTGGAACCACAGCAACCTTACACTGCAGGAACAAAGGGCTGCCTCAAGCAAACGCACACTTGTTAACACTCTTCAACCAACAGTGGCAGGAGCTATTATAGAAATGCATCAGCTGCATTGCTAAAATACACCAGTGATTCTAAGATGTATTTTATAAATTTCCTCAGCAAATTCCTGAGACTGAACCCCAGATTCGTGCAGTAAAAACCAACTCAGTCATACATTTTATTGGTTCTCCTTCCCTACATTATCTTTCCTATTTCTTCACTGTTGATTTCCCTACCTACTGGTAAAATAAACTCCCCATACTCAAGATGTTTTTCCAGATCCTGTCTTTGAAGTAGTTCATACAAATACAAGCAACCCATTACAGCATAATACAGGTTAAAAAGAATGTATATAAAGTAAGAATTCATAATTGTATGGAGATGTTGATTCTTATGTCAACAAAGAGTTAATAGCACAAGATGGTTCACCAATGTAACCATTATGCAGCTGTAGTTGTTGTCTCCAAAGGATAGTTTTATACATGTTGTATGTGTACACTGAAAAAGAGCGTAAATTATATTTTAGTTAATACAGCTGTTTCCGTTTTAACGTGGAAATATTCTTTACTGTAACTATCAAGACTATTGAGGAAATCTGACTATCATTTTGATATGGGTTATCGTGGAAAAATAAAAAAGCAAGTCAGAAACCAAATAAAATAAAACGTGTGACAATGTCATTTTTCGGTCTCACACTTCTGTACTGTCTGATGTAATTCACCTGAAGTTTTAATGAAAAAGAAGGGGAGGAAGCTGCAGTGGGAGCTCATACTCAGGACGTTTCTTACACTTGACTTGGAAACCAAATGAGAGAAAACTTCAGGAACAACTATATGCGGAATATGCAGGTATGCTCAACCGAAGCAAGGCACTTCTCTGGGGTTAGATCCCCCAAGGGTACTTAAGTATAATTCAGTTAGCTGCCTCTTGCAAAACTTACAACATTCATGGATTTTAAAGCTTTCAGGAAAGGGGTAAATGCAAGCTTTCTATAAATACCTTAGTCAATAATTGTACCTGTGCATTCCAAAATAGTTTCACTTATAAATACTTTGTATAAAAGAAAATTCTTAAATTATTTTATTTCATTTGGTTTCTGACTTCTTTTCACAAAAGAAATTTATTTTTTTAAACCGACTAGTAGGACAGTTTCATTAATTCACACATTGCATATTATTGTCTTTGTAGTGGTTATTGATAGTACAAGATGCAGACAGGATATCCTGTCCAAACACTATTAAATTATTTTATTTTGATAAAACTGTCTTAATATTTTCAATTTAAATTATCATTTATAAAAGTAATTAATGTTCTTAATCTATAGATGGATCATTCTCTATAGAATGTATTTCATATTATGATGCAAACTTCCTAAAATTAGGAAACTATTATTTATGTTTCTGTTAAGATAGATAAAATTTCTATGAGCGACTATTAATGGTACTAATTTAATGTATATAAGATTGAAACATGATCATTTGTAGACTATACTATCTCAAAGGAAAATTATAAAATTCACTATTATATGGTTATTTTATAACATTTTTATACTTTGTTTAATATCAGTTGTAGGCTCTGCTGATCATGGTTTTTACTAAAATATTTTACATTTCCTTGACTATAACCAATATTCATCTTTTTATTACTGTAGTTTTAATTACTTCTTTGTAGAAGTTGAATTATAGAATTCCCCTGTAGAAAATTTGAGTGGCATGAACCCAAAATAGTATGAACATAGAGCTGCCTAACTGCACAGTCTTGCTAACAAACATTTTTAGACATGTCTGTCTCGTGGAAACAGGCTCATGCTAACCCAAGCACTGCAGCAACAAGAAAAAAGGATACTGTCAGCAAACCTAATTCACAAAACTTTCGAAAGACACACTGAAGAAATTCACAGTATTATGAAGATCCAAAACCTAGTGTACTTCTCCTATTTCATTAACTCTATGTAAACATTCCTACATGGACTTTATAAATGCCTATGCACACACTTTGCTAAATACATACATAAATAATCCTACATTTAAAAAAGATCCCAGGGTCAGGAATGTAGCTCAGCAGCATAAGCACCCTCCTGGAAAGCACAAAGTTCCAAGGTCGATTCCATGAAACAATCAATCAATCAATCAATCAATGATCCCATAGCTTAATCTGTAAATTACTAATAACTTCATACATCGGAAGATGCTCCTGACAAGATCACTGAATTTTCAGCATTATTATCTCACTGATGTACATCCTTAGTGAATTGCCCTAGTTCTATCCCATAATCCCCAAATTCTAACATTAATTTACAAATAGTTTTTTAAAAGCATAGAAAAAAACACACTACTATGTGTGAAAAAAATGGTGAAATGGAGAAATACTCTTTAAATGTTCTTCATTGTTTTTAAAGAATGCAAAATCAGATAGGAATTACCCTCTCCTGATTTTCTTGGTTAATTAAATCCTATACTGATATCCCCCCTAAGCCTGATATGTACATATGCATACACATACAAATGTTTTCACACATAAATCTTATAGACAAAGGGCTGACTTCTTATGATTACAGGATAAACTTCAAAGTTATGAGATGTGCCTCTCAGTTCCATCCTATCCTTACATACCACATTTTAATATTCTATGATTTTGTAGAAATTCTTCTATAATCACAGTGCCCAGCAGGCTGAGGGAAGATGACTGGTGCAAACACAACACCAGGCTGGACTACGTAGTGTTCAAGGTCCGTCTGAACTGCATAATGTCACCCTGTCTCAAAAAAAAGAATAATTAAAAAAGAAATTCCTAACACTATTTTAATAAAGGAAATACACTTTTATTATGAATTGGGCATGGAAAATTATGTAGCTGGTCTTGGAGTAAAACAAACCTTAATTTCATTACTGTTAATTATTAAAATCTAAACAAATTATAACTATTTTTTAAAACCACCCACCATGGGGAGTATGAGCTAAATTCTACTGAAATAATGAATTACAATTCACTGAATTATAATTATAATATATAATATGTTGTATAATATTAATTATGATATATTGGATATTAATTATATTATAGTGAATTATAATTACAATATAAATTTAATTATTTAAAAGTTAAAAAGGTGACATCTTGGTCATGCTATGTGAAATATCTGTGTACCCACCATAGATCAGCTTGCAATTCTTTTTTATATGATCCTTTAGTCCTGATTTCTACTGATAAGATATTTTAAATATTTAAAAATAGGATATATAAAACCAAATGATTAAGTACTACAGTAATGGGAAAGCCTTACCAGTCAGACACAAACTGTCTTCCATAATGAGAAACATTGATTTCTCCTCTGACAAAGGTCTTATTTAATGAATTCACTGGTGATGAGTGAAAAGCAGACTGGTGGGGGAGTAGATTTTCCTCACATGAACTCTCCTCATTGAAAATCTTCAAATGCTCAATTGAGATGTGTTTTGAATCAGTGTGGTCCAATAGCAATGAATGAGTTACTACACTGTTATCACAGCCACTTGTACCAGAAGGCAACAATGATTTCAATGTATATTTCTAATAGGAATTGTTATTGAAGCTTCAAAACAGTAGGACAGGGCCAGCCAGCCAGCTCAGTGGACTAAGCACTTGTTCTGGCAAGCTCAGGGACCAGGGTTCTATACCCTGTCCCTCACGCCACACCAGCCTCACCCCTGGGGCGTGCTGAGCCAGCAACTGAGTCTGGGTGTGCTGGTGCATACCTGTAATTAGTGCCAGAGAAGCTGACAACAGGAGGATCACTATGAGTCTGAGCTCTAGCATGAGACCTTGTACCAAACACATAAAAGTAGAAAAACAAAAACAAACAAAACAGTAGGACATCCCATACTAGGACAATTCAACAACTCAACAGTCCCTAATCCTGCCACTTGGCACTGTTCCCAGTTGTTTAGAATCATCCTACTCTCTCACCTCTGCACATTTGCAATCTCTTCATCCTGTGCTGGAGAATACATTCTTCTACCTGGAATGGTAGCACTTAAGAGGAAGCTTTGGCAGACTCATGCCCATAGGTCAGATGAGCCTCCTCTGGGATCCCTAGTAATGTTTTTACTACATTTGAGGATATATTCAATATTGGTTTACTTGTGATAATCTGTATTTAATTTTCCCACATTTAAATAAAGAACCCATTTTATTTCATTGCACTGTGGTCAGATAATATTCACGGTATAATTTCTATTTTCTTCCATATACTTAAGCACGTCCTATGGACTTGTATATGGTCTATTTTAGAGAATGTCCAATGTGCAGCTGAAAAAAATATGTGTTCAGATCTGGTTGGGAGGAACAGTCTGAAAAGATTTCATGTCTGCATCTTGTCCTCTGAATAACCACTGCGAAGACAATATGCAATTTATTAGTTATTGTAACTATTCTAACCTGCTATGAAACTGTTTCATTGCTATTTTATCTTTTTCCTCATTAAAATGAATAAAAAATAAAACAAAGAACAGAAATATAATTATTGTGTTCACCATAAATCTACCACTTCTCAATCAATACTGTTTTTTGTTTGTTTGTTTTTGTGGTACAGGGGACTGAACTCAGGCCCCTGTGCTTGTCAGATATTCTACTGAGCTATCTCCCCAGGCCAATAAATACTGTTTTGATTGAGTTTAAAAGTGCTGTGATGAAGATGCTAAGAACAGAATTTTTGTTTATAATTTCAGAATAGCATTCATTATTTTATATAATTCTATATGCTTACATTTATATGAAGGTTTGGTTATACCTGAAAAGAAAAAGGAATTGTTTATGGCTACTTTTATTTCAGTTACATATAAAAAAATGCAGACTGTTTTACTGGAAGCTGTTATGCCTAGGGAAGCAATACCCAGCAGTGGCTTGCAAATAACCTGATAATTTCAACGTTGATGGTTCTATTACCTCTGCTCCTAATGTGATCTTCAACTACCCGTACTCATTTGGTATTTGTCAGACACATTTCACTTATGCTAAAAACGACTGATAGAATGTAAGGCATGGCATAAAGGTCTATCCTGTTTAAAGAGGCAATTGCAAGTTTTGAATTTGTTTTGGTGTGTGATCTTGGAAATTATTTTCCTTCATTCTTAGCATATCTTTTTGTAAAATAAATATAATTATCTCCTTATAGTGCTGTTATTAACACTATAGGGAAAAAAAGCTGTATAAAAACAATGTGTAAATTGTAAGGAGTAAGAAATAATTAGAAATAATTTTGCTTAAAAACATACTGAGGGCCAGCCAAATAGCTCAGGGATTAAGGCACCTGCAAGCAGGTTCAGGGGCTGGAGGTTTGATCCCCAGGCCTTCCATCCAGCCCCACCCCCAGGGCATGCTGAGACTGCAATTAAGACTGGGTGTGGTAGTGCATGCCTGTAATCCCACCTCTTGGGAGGCTATAAACAGATGGATCACTAAGAGTACCATCTAGTAGTGAAATCCTGAATACCCTGTAGACCCTTTCCTAAAATACAAAAAAAAAAAAAAAAAAAAAAAAAACCTGAAATAACAAAAACTACATTATTCCCTAAAAAGAATATTTGTGTCCAATAGTATATAAAAATTTATAATACTGGACTAAAAATTATGGAAAGATATTCCTGCATGAATAATGTAATGTATGTAATATACATAAGTATTAGGGACACAGACTGAAAACATGTACATGCCTAACACTCAGTCTGTATCCATATGTACATGGGAATGAATATGGCAACTTTGTAGTTACATATATAAGAAATAATTAAAAATACTTATTTGAATACTTATGATTACATAAGTATTTTTTAAAAATTACATTTATGTTTTGGCTGATAAAAGCTTTAGTTCTTTTACTGTTAAGAATAAAATATATATTTAGTAATTTTTCTGCTTTTCCCTTCACAATTCTGGATATATTGGGAATTAAGCACAGGACCTTTGCACTGAGCTATATCCCAAACTCTTTTTAAATTTTTATCTTTGACTGAGACCCTGTATTAAATTCATTTAAAAAATGAAAAAGAAATTTATCTTTGAGACAGAATCTCCCGATGTTCCCACGATAACCAGACAGGACTCAAACCTTCAACCTTCCTGCCTCAGCCTCTCAGAGTACTGGAATTACAAGTGTGCTCCACCACATCTACCTAGTTAACTATCACAACTTATTTCCTATGAATTCAACACAAATTCTGAATATCTGAGCTTTTCCTTTTGCTACAGAATAGATGCCAGTGATAAAAGAACAGTGAAACTCAGGATTCAATAACAAGTTTTATGTGAGTAAAGCCATTTTTAGACATCAATTAAAAGAACAACTACAAAACACTGCCATTTGTAAAAGATAAATGATCTTATATTAGGGAACTCTGAATATTTTGTTTATGCAATTAGGAAATCTACAAAAGTAAAGTTTATAAAGTGGGATGTATAATTTTAAAAATAGAGAGGGGCTGGGGAGATAGCTGGGGGCCAGGGAGATGGCTCAGTAGACTAAGGGCTTGCCTGGCAAGCTCAAGGGCCTGAGTTCAATCCCCAGTACAGAAAAAAAAAAACAGGTTAGGTCAGCCCAGTGGCATAAGCACCTGCCTGGTACGTACAAGTTCCTAAATTTGATCCCAGTCAAAAAAAAGCAGAACAACTCTTGTTGCACAGGTCCTGCTTTACCTTGGTCTTAACCATCCAGTAGAAAAGTATGAAGACGAAATATAGGAAGTAAAGCCATGTTGTTATGTTGAGCTGTGGGGAACTCAGGTCAATAATTTCTGACATTGCCAGTCAAGTGGAAGACCCAATACTATTATGGACTACAGGACTCTTTTAGAATATTTTGCTGAGTTTACACACCTATAATATTCAACAACGGAACTTAAAAAAATTGGGATATAACTATGAATGTCCATTTTGTATCTGTGTATTCAAAGTGGTTGGGATAGATATATAGTTGCATTCTCCTAATGAATAGAAAGATTTGTTCTAATGGTGTTTGTAAGTAGGATCACAAGTCTGCATCTTGTACAGCAATTAACCACTAAGAAGAATATATGCAGTGTATTATTTGTTGAAACTGTACTTTCGATTTGATTTGAAACTGTCTCATTGCTATATGTTTATCAATAAAACTTTGAAAAGAAAAAAAATACAAACAGCAAATTAATATTAAAAAAAAAGCAGAAACAAGGAAGTGGTATATAGTTCATATACTTCATAGACTTCACCTCTAGTAACTACTCCAGGAACTCTTATTGTTAACCTTTAAGAAGTCTTATCTTTCCTCCCAATGCCCCAAATCCACACTAGTTGTACAGCTATATATTGTCATTGCGTAATCAAGTAACAGGAAAAAAGGAATTGGCATGGTGGTGCTCTATACACATCAAATCTTACCACAGAGCATCTTGGAGGATCTGAGTCATGTGTAAACTAACTCTGAACCTCAACGTGCCCTTACAAGGGCATGCCATTGACTCTCTTCATTTTTCTATGAAGGCTGAACTTCTGTAACCAGCCATGTTCTCACAATCCACTTTAATGTCCTTTGCAGTTATCTTTGCATACAGGTGATACATGCAGAAAGATCACATTTACATATTTACAGAGAAAAGGAAACTTTTTAAAAGGAATATATGTCATAAAAAATATGCACTCAAATTCTGTTAAATATAAACATAACCTTTCCTCTCTACATAAAAATGTTGGCTCTGATTATTTAAATACCCACATTTCCTAGAAATTTTTTGTGCTGTAGGCTTTAAACTGATTACAGTTATTATTTTTGTTGGTTACTATAATATACCACATGACACCCACTGAATAATGTAGATTACTGAAAGCCTTTTAGATACAAAGAAATAAGTAAGCCTATTTATTAACAACATAAAGACTGACCTGAAAGACACACTGCACAATATTTAAAAGGTACTTATGAGTATTCTTATATTTTTTTGTGAAAAGTGAGCTGCTTTAAAAACATTTAAAGAAAAATTTATATTTTAATATAAATTTGGTCCAATTTTTTCTTCATTTGTGTATTTGGTACAGGGTCTCACTACACAGACCAGACTTATGGTGATCTTCCTGTTTTCAGCCTCCCCAGTGCTGGCATTACAGGCATGGGCCACCATGCTTGGACCTTGTCCCTGGCTCAGAGCACCCTGGGAGCGGGGCTGGTATGGCATGCCAGACCAGGGATTGAACCCTGGTCCCTGAGCTTGCCAAAGCAGGTGCTTAGTCTGCTAAGCTATCTCAGCAGCCCAAATTTGGTGTAATTTTAATGCACATGAAATGCACAGTAAGAGAGCCACTTATTATGTTTCTGTTTCTGTAACATCAGCTCTGTACCCCAGGTTGTAACATATTTTACTTTTATTATTCTTCAATAGGCTAACACATCACTTTCCAGGATTCCTCACATATATAATGAAAAATCTATGTAGTTTTATGAGTTGTAAGAAGTGCATAGATGAATAAAAAACGAGAAACATTTATGACATTACTTGTTCAATAACAGTAACATTTAGATTGAAGATTTCTAAGGTGACACTTTTGTTCTCCAGCCTCATACGTTTCTTTTGCTTCATACTCTTTCCCCAGTGACTTCTGATCATATAGGGAAAAATTTGCATTGTTGCTTTAAAAAGTACATACCGTATTGGTGTACTTTCTTCTTCCACTGAAAAATTTCTTTTACTTTATCATTCTTTTGGACTTTTTTAAAAAAGTATTTATTTATTTATTTATTTATTTAGGATCTCGCTGTGCAGCTTAGACTCATAATGATCCTCCTGTCTCACCCTCCCCAGAGGTGGGATTATCGGAGATCAAACCACCATGCCATTTTATTGGCCAGTACTCTGTGCCCAGG
Source organism: Octodon degus (assembly GCF_000260255.1). NCBI lineage: Eukaryota > Metazoa > Chordata > Mammalia > Rodentia > Octodontidae > Octodon > Octodon degus. The sequence goes on from NW_004524588.1 coordinate 24,079,596, forward strand.
GCTCTGGGGCTGGCACAGTATGCAGTATTGGAGATCAAACCCTGGTCTTCGTGTTTGCCAGGCAGGTGCTTAGACCACCGAGCTATCTTCTCAGCCCCCAACTGGATTTCAGAGTATACATGTGTAAACTGCTCTTAGAACAGAGAAAATCTTACAATCTTAATACTAGTTTTAGTAAGTCTTCAATTATTAAAGAAAAGTAACACTACTCTAGTGACCTTACCTGATGCAACAAGACATAACTAAATGATTTAAACATGAATCATTAATGTATGTTAATTCACTAAGATCAGTTAAGAATGTGAGCAACACTTGTGTGGTGTGCATACCATCCAAGTAATTTTAAGTGTCACATAAATGGAGTGCAATGCATACTGTACCATACCAACTTCACTATTGTGAAGACAACTGCAGACCCCACAGCATCTAACACTGTCCATAACTTTATATGTGCAATATAATTACCATTTTTAAAAGTGTACAGCAAGGTAGGTATGTATCCATACTGTTTTGTAACATCACAAAGACCTTCCCACTGGCTAAATTATTGATCTACCTTGTTATTTAAGAAGTGTGAGGGCTGCCCAGGTAGCTCAGTGGACTAAAGCACCTGCTTAGGCAGAGTGCAGTGACCCAGGTTCCATCTCCAGCCTGCCATGCCAGCCCCGCCCCTGGGGCATGCTGAGACAGGGATTGAGACTGGGCATGGTGGTTTGCACCTGTAATCCCAGCACTTGGGAAGCTGAAAACAGGAAGATCACTATGAGTCCAATCTGTGTAGTGAGACTCTGTAGACCCTGTCCTAAATGCATTAAAAAGTATGAAATTGTAATTATACTACTGTACCAAAAAGATACATTTTAATTTAGCTCTATATTTTTCAATACCTACAATTGTACATACTCCTCTATCTACTTTCACTTTTTAATGAATATTCTTTTTGATCAATTTCAAGTGTCTAATTATTATTAAAATCTGCCTCAGTCTTTCAGCTATTCATCCTGATAATCTATTAAAATTTAAAACTCTGTCTTTCAAATTTATATTCAAAGCCTCTCATATGACAATCTCTTTTCAGACTACTTTCAAAAGGAATTAACAGGGATTCTCTAAATCCATGAAGTCTGTAGATTCTCTAAATCCGTGAAGCCTCTCAGCAGTGTTTTTCCAGTTGTTTTTCATGTGCGATTAAAGCTAAGACAGCAACAATGGGATTTGTAACAGGAAAAACTTGCTATATATCTTCAGACCTGATTTTTTATTTTTTATTTGTATTTATTTAGTATAGGGCCTAACTATGTAGCTTGGACTCACAGTGAATCTCCTGTTTCAGCCTCCCAAGGGCTGGGATTACGGGCATGCATCACCACGCCCCGACTCAGTGGTTAGCTTAGTGTGCCTGGGATCAGGCCGGTGGGGCTGGCACAGCATGTGGTACCTGGTATGGAACCCCTGGTCTATGCAGTTGCTAAGTAGGCATTTAGTCCCAGAACTGATTTTTGTTTTTGTTCAAATCTTTGAAAAAATAAGTCTTAGCATACTCCAAGATCAGTTGGATTTCTGAGTATATTCCTAGATACCTACCTTATTTCATAAAATGCTAGAGTTTCCCTTTTTAATGTATTTAGTACAGGGTCTACCTGCTAACCATGACAATGGTTTCATGCAAACAAAAACAGTAGATGATGTTCTTGCCACAACTGTTTTTAAATATGGGAAGTGGAGTTTTAAAATAGTTTACAATGTTTCAAAAGTTCTATTAAAAGACTAGCTAAGAGTTGTTGCATGATTGGCTGCTAAGTCTGTACAAGTGTTTGTTTGTTTGCTTAATAACTTTATAGCTACTACAGAGAACTTCTCAAACACTGCAGTCAAGCTCTTCAACAATCACCTCAAGAATGCACATACATCCTAAAATATAACTGCATTAATTAATCCAGTTTATAGAAAAGAAAGCAGAGAACCAAACTTACACTTAATTAGGCACAAGAATCAAAGTCAGATCTGGGACCCGCAGAGCCAGATATTTCCTTCTGGTATTCAAGAGACTAATGAAAAAATGAAGCAGATCAAAGTTGCTTACTTTACATCTAGGCAGCTTCCTAACAGAAGACATACCACCCTTGTTCTGGAATAGTCAGTATACTGAACTTGTCACATGCATCATGTGGATCTTTACTTCTGTCAGCACATTCCCCACCCCCACCCCCCAACTGAATTTTCATCTCACCTTATAAGGACACATTTTATGGCTCACATCTCACCTGGCCAATTCACAATGGTATGATCCTAAGATCTTTCAGTTAATCACAGTTGCAGAAGCATCTTTTCCAATCAAGGAGATATTTACAGTGCTCAGGGTAAGGTATGGCTATCATAGTTTGGAGCAGCAATACAACTCTGCTGTGATTGGTATCAGTACATATTCCTTCATTTTTCTATTGACTCATGTTATTGAACTCATTCTAGACTGGAATGATGAAAACAATTTTATTAATGGTCACATAGGATAATCTGAGTAACAAAGCACTGCTCAAAAATCTTATGAAGAATTCAAACAAATTGTTGACCAGAGAAAGATAATGTAAATATATAAGAAGCAGCATCACATAGTGTGAGAAGAGAAGGAGCACTGAACTTCCACCATCGGCTTAGTGCTGTGCTCTTATGTACAAACATCTCTTTAGTTATTCCTATACAGAAGAAATAATCAAATATTTTTTCCCTAGAAACATTACAGAAATGCATCATATTATTTTTATTTATTTTACCATACATCATAAACAAGAAATTTCAATACATCCTAGTATGAAGATTAAAACACAGCTATTTCATCATTTCTAGATCTTAATTACACATTACAATTTTATATAATTCATCATTTAGCTTATATTCTACATACTTTTATAACACATTTATAAATAGGTGAGATTTTATTTTATTTTATCCCTCAATTTAAATATTATTTCAACTGAATTTTATAGTGGTTTAACAATACACTAGTAGGCAGAACTACTTCTTTCATTTATCCCTTATCCAAATTAGATTAGAGCCTAAACATATATCTGATATTGTTTCATCTCTGTTAAATTTTAAAATTGTATCACTCATAATAAATAACACATCTAAAGATAGCCTCAATTATTGCTTCTGATTTAATTAAATTTAACTGAATGAAAATGGTACTTGAACAGAATATAAAGTAAAGGAAGGCCAACAAAAAATATATTAAAGATTTACAGTTAACATAAATCACAGCACCAAAATAAGACAGCACTTACTTTTCAGCCTTCATAACAAATCAAAAGTTCAGAATCTTTCTTTTTTACACGAATCACTTGTTTCTTGATCATAGGTTCTATTACAGTGTGGTACTGATTTAAACTATTTTCTAACTAGTTTTCTAAGAAAGTAAGGTTGTCATGGAAAACAATTAAAATTAAAAACTTCAAAATAGTAAAAACTACAAAAAATTGAAATACATATAGAAAAATACTTTATTCAGAAAATACATGGCTTCCTCTATTTAAACATTTTGTTAGGGCCTGCGAGATAGCTCAGCAGACTACATGCCTGCTTTGGCAAGCACAGGGATCAGGGTTTGATGCCCTTCTGACATTCAGCACAGGCCCTGCCCCAAAGGCGAACTGAGCCTGTGACAGAGTCCAGCATGGTGTTGTACACCTGTAATCCCAGCACTGGGGAGGCTGAAAACGGGAGGATCACTATGAGTCTGAGCTGTGTAGTGAGACCCCATACCACATACACAAATGGAAAAAATAAAAATAAACTTATTGAACATATTGTTTGCAGCTCATAGACTTACAATCCCTCATTGGTTTTGTTCATAATTTATAAACATATTGCCAAAAGTTGAATTAAATTTTAGTATGCTAAAGGTACTGTTTCTCCTAAAAATATGAGTCAGGATTAAATATCTCAAAATAGTGAACTAAATTTTATTTATGAAAAACATTTTATAATTTCACATTTTCCTGTCCAAACTTGGCATATAATGTGAGTTCAGATAATGTAACAAAACACAACACCCATTTAGAACACAGAAATAGTAACAGCAAATCTAACTACTAAGGTTTATTGCTTGATTAGTGAATGTCGAGCTTTCTGTGATTCATATGTATCCTGTTATTTATCTTCAAACAACCCTATAATTTCAGAATTGATAATAGCCCCATTTTACATGAGAAATAATCAATACTGAGACATCAAAGTGTAGAATAAATTTCCTAGGAATTGAACGAGTTGCCAGATGCTCCATATGTAAATACAGTAATAAACTTTACATAAGATGATGAATGCCTATGTAAGAGGTGCGTGAATGTATTTGGTGTGAAGACCTCAAAAGAGTGGGAAGGTGTGACTGTTGTGGAACTAAAGTCTCTTTTACTACAATCAGCTCTTCAATGCACACATATCAATAACCACTGTGAATTTCAAAAAAAGTTGAGGTGTTTAGTCAAGGTTTGTAAATTTGTAGACCTTGAAATTCCTTCTAATAAAACTAATTTTTAGCATGATGTCCTTACTAATTTTTACCATGAATCCTATAGACTCCTGCCTATAACTTGTTTTTCACTAGAGTAGAGACAATCAGTATTATTATTATTTTATTTTTATTTATTTTTTTTTTTTTTTTGCAGAACCGGAGATTGAACTCAGGCCCTTGCACC
>NW_004524588.1:24084386-24098345 GCF_000260255.1 Octodon degus
AAAAACAATAAACCCATTAGCAACATGTATTATCTGGTACAAATGATTTTTTACACATTTGATAATTTTTAACTTGCTTGTGCAATGTAAGTGACACCCACCAATGCAAATTCCTACTTAAGTTCACAGCTGGTCCATGCAAAACAAGCCATTCTGTCGTCCATCTGCTCGAAGGGAGAGATGTGTATCACTGCACAGCTCAGCCCAGCATTGCTTTATCACTAGAGTTGCAATTTCTAAATAGATTTCAAAAATAATGATGTTCCGTTTCTACTTTTAGATACCAGTGAGATAACACCTGTCTAGACAGATGGTCTCTGGACTGTGAAACTCAAGACAGCTGAGAAGCAGAAAAAATCAAGTTGGTGACTAGTGTGAAACCATTAGAATCTCCTGTGGAAACCTTTTAGTGCCTGAAAAACACTTTCTACTAAAGACTACACAGGAAACTTAAGCATGTGATGAGTATGAGGCATGGACTAAACTGCCTGAAAGCTAAGTACTGTGCATAAATGATCAAGGAAAGGTTACTTTTTGCTGTATTTAAACAATTTACGGCTTAAACACTGAATATTTTACATTAAAAAAAAAGTCTGTATGTAGCTTTCTTCCCTTAGCGAAAAGCAATGGTAACTAATCATGTATTTGTGACAGTCTGCCTAGGAAAGTCTCATAGCAAAGAGCTAGCTTTTGTGCTTTGCATCCCAGTTTTCCCCTGTTGCAAAGTGACCCAAATCACAAAGGTTTTCATGTCTTTTGGCCTTTAGTACTGTGATCTATGTACACAGAAAATTAGTTCAGGTAACATCAAGGATATCAAGCTGATTTCCACCTTGTACTCTGACTCTACTGTCTTCAATGGCCTATTTTTGGTCCAATATGACACCCTCCAAGGTTAACACCAGCTTACTTGGGAATAAAAATATATACATGATGAAGATTTATCTGTTCCAATCCACTCTACTTCCCCAAACATCCATCTAACTGTATGTGTGTGTGTGTGTGTGTGTGTATATATATATATATATATCATTAAGTTATACATATATATAATTGATATTACTGATATGTATGTTTGAGTCATTAAGTTATACATACATATAAATGATTAAAGAAATGAATACATATATATAATACACACACAATAATGGAAGCCAGTATGATAAATGTGGTTAGACCTGCCAGGAAGATGCTCATTATTTACTTGAGAAAAAAGAAGTTCTTTTATTTCTCTCTGAGGTGTCTAAAGGATAAATGAATGGTACAGAATTTTTCTCAATTTTATAAAAATCTGGACAAGTCGAGCTTAATTTATCTTAACATCTGAATTTTTCTCACTCAGAAAATATATGAAGGGAGATTAAAATGTTTCACATATCTAAAATATTTGTTCTAAAATAATAGTATATTTTGCATTAGTATAAAATAGTAATGTGTAGGGCTAGAGGTTTAGCTCAGTGATGAAGCACATACATGTCTTACATGGAAAGACTCTGGTCTCTCTCAAAAAGAAAATGAATCTAATTACCAAGAAATTGTTGCTTCTTAGCTGTATTGATTTCTCAAATATTCTCTTTCTTCCTTTGGTAACTGCTCTTCTGACTATGCAAACTGACTTTTTCCTCTCAGATAAGTCAAGTTACAACCCTGACAAAGATATAATCCATATTAAAATATGAACATTTTCATGTAGGAAATATTAGTATCTAATAGTAAGATAAATCTTAGTATATCAAGAAGAGTTCTTTTAAATAACAAATAATTAGATTTCCCATGTTAACTATATTGATGACTCAGGTTTTCAAATTAGACGTTAAGTAAAATTTTGGTTAGAAGATCAAATAGTGATTGATCCATGGTATAGTTCTATAGTAAAAATATTTTTACCAACCGAAAATATTAGGAAATTCATTATCAAAACTATTCACTGTGTAAAGGCATTAGTAATATTATTCATTATCTTTCCACAGACAGTCATTGTAAAACTGTAATATCTATACATAGTACACTACTAATTTCATTTGAAAAGTATGTAAATATCCTTGAAAATTTTCTGATGATCTGTCATTATAAGTTACATATAGGTGATCGGAATATACTGTCCCTAGAGTCTACTGTAATGTTAATACTAACGTCAATACTGGTAGGGTTTTTTTCTTTTTTTGATGAAGGATATATAATCTCTGAACCTTTGTGGTCATATTATATGGTGTTAAATGATTTGGTACATTTTTTGAAATGGTTCTAGAAAAAATTGGCCCTGGATTCAAATAAAGAAAGGAAAATTTAGATGAAAGGGTAGACCAATGGTTTACACTTTATATTTCTTTGCATAATTTAATTTTGCTGTATTGTCAAAAAAACTGACCTCAATGTAGACTGAAAGATACATGTATGTATATCAAATTAGACTGGAAGATATATATGTATATGGAATTAGACTATACCAAATATATATATATATATATATATATATATATATATATATATATATATATATATATATTATATATATATATATATAAAATCTTATTCCATAGAATATAGTGATAATTCATAAAATTCAAATCACAGTATATGCATAGACAATGAGCATAATCATTGATTTATAACTCCTGTAAAAAAATGACATTTTCCTAATTAAATCTGTAAGGAGCGGACTCCAGTGCTTTGAAGATAGTCTAGAAATTATTATCTAAAATGTATACCAACAAGAATGCTAAAGTCTACTATATAATATGTAAATATACCCACAACCAAGTATATAATCATGCCAAATATTAAACAATTCATGTTTTCCCTCCCTATTCGAACACTGTACTCAGAAACAAAAACAACCCACTTTCATGCAAAAGAAAATAAAACATACCTAATGATTTTTCTAGTTCCAAGAAAGAAGGTATGAAAAAGCACAACAATCTCCTCATTCTAGACATCAATCTTGGGCAAGTGATTTACAATCAATACCTTCATCACTGTGTTTCCTAACCTGAGGAACTGCTCCCAGGATCAAGTGATCCACAAAAATTCTTGAAGTCTGCGTACTAACAGAAAACCCTGTGGCATTATCATACAATGTGTGTTTCTAGTTGAAAGGAAATGTTCATTTTGATATTCTTCCCATCACAGATGCTTTACCAGTCCTTTAAATTAATATTATGCATTCAGTTTTTCTGAAACAGAATCATTACTTATTGTCACCAAAGGCATATTATTGTTTTCCATTTTAATATATGCTAACATAATGAAAGGTAATTTCATAAAAATGAACAAATTTCATTCTGAATTAGGCATTTTTAGTAATTCTAATAGCTTTTTCCTAAAACCAATTAATTTTCAAAACCAATGAACTTCAATGTGTTTTAAAGATATTTTATCACATTATTTTCGTATTTGGGCACACTTTTTAACTAGTTGTAATATTTGAAAGGAATAAAAGGTATTGCAAGATATTAATCCAACTAAACTTCCTTGTTTAAAAATTCATGTGAATTAAAGGCAATTTAAATATTGATGCTGTCTGAATAAAGTTGAATAAATATCACTGCATCATATTTAAAACCTAAGCACTTAGAACAGATGAAATACATGCGATCCAAGTATGTGTTGCAACCACAACTATTCATATTTTGGAAAAGGCATGTTTATAAATAAGTTGTTTTCTTTCCATCTCTGTCCTTAATAACCCACAGTTTTTAACTCCTTACAGAAGGAATTCCAAAATACTAAGCCTGTAAACCAAATCTTTCACGTTCATTTCTTAATTCACCCTTTCTCTCTACCTTTATGCAACCCCAATTATGTGTCCCAGTATTCATCACTCCATTAAGACACACAAATCTCTGAGTTTCCTTAATCCTGCTTAAGTAGCCTGATGCTGAAATACTTTTAGGTCTCATGTCTTACATGTATCTTATTTGCAATTTTCTGGTCTTACTCTTTTCTCCACTGATATCCTATTCATCATTTGAAGACTAAAACAATGTAAATCTCACATGGCCCAGATGAATTACCGAACTTCATATAAAAACATAACTTACGAATTGTGTGTGCTGCCACCGTCGCTCTCTAATGCTAGTGCCATTTCTTGCTTGCTGAGCTCCAGCCAAAGGAGAAGAGGGTAAGGAGGTCCCTGTACCACGACTTGTACCAAGCAGACTGCCCGTAAATCCACCAGTGGTAAAGCGCCCAAGAAACAACAGGCTACAAAAGCCACTCATAGAAACCTCATCATTGCAGGCCTGGGACTGTGGCACTCCATGAAATTAGACGAGATAGTGAGGTTAAGCTCAACTGCCTATGTTATAGGGGAATAATATCATTAAGCTTCTCTTCTGGAGTGTTAACAACTTAAGTTTACAGACCAAAAATTAGAGAAAAACAAGGGCTGCAAGGACAGCCAACATTTTGGCCCTAGCCTTTCAAGGTCAGTGAGGACTCAGGACATAGGAGAACCTGTACTGTAACATCCTGTAATTCAGTGGTGTCCCAAATTTTCTGATCAAGGAGATTATGGGGCCACAGAGGAAAGTGATCAAGGATGTAGAGTGTGCCTAAGGAAAGTCATCTGGAGAGAAAACATTCTCTCAGGCTTTCTTAGAGACCAAATTGATCAAGTAATGGCCGTGACTCATCCACATGGCTGACAGTGACAAAGGATATACAAACTGTTGTGCAAGGTTTCAGGGTAAGTCCTGAGGGGATTCAACTGACCTTGTCAGATACAAAAGTTACATTTTTTGTTATATAGGTCTTGCTTTATCTTGGTCTTAACCATCCAGTAGAAAAGTATAGAATCAAGGTATAAAAAGTAAAGCCATATTAATATGCTAAGCTACAAAAGGCTCAAGTCAACAACTTCTTACACTGCCAGTCTTGCGGATAACCCACTACTATTATAGACTACTGGACTATATCGGATTACTCTGCTGAATTCATGCACCTACAATACATGAATGGCAATGGAATACACATCTCTGACAAAAGTAAACAAAAAAGGGGATATAAATGGCCATTTTGTATATATATATACAAAATAGCATAAATATACAGCTATATTCCCTTAGTTCAATGAAAAGAAAGTTTTGAACTAATAGCATTTAGACAAGATATCATATCTGCATCTTGTACTAGGAATACTACAAAGACAACAATATGCAATGTATTAATTATTGTAACTGTCCTACTAACCTGTTTTGAAACTATCTCATTGCTACCTCTTTCTCAATAAAATTATTAAAATAAAAAACGAGGTCCACTGAACTTCTGATTTGCAAACTTCCTTTCTAGCATTTGGTTCGAGAAATTGCTCAGGACTTGAAGACAGATCTGCACTTCCAGAGCACAGCTATTGGTACTTTACAGGAGGCAAGTAAGGCCTACCTGGTTGGCCTGTTTCAAGATACCAACTTGTGTGCCATCCACAACAAACGTGTAACAATTATGCCAAAAAATATCCAACCATCATGCTGCATATGTAGAGAATGTGCTTAAGAGTCCATTATGGTGGAAAATGTTTCATTCTTGAAAAAAATTATTTTCCTCTTCTTCCTGTTTTTGGTAGTTTTGAATGTTAGGTATTTTGGTTTTGGGTCAAAAGGTACCTAAGTATGTGATTGAGAGTAGAAAATAGGGGACAGAAATCAGGCATTGACAGTTTTTCCATTTTCATTTGTGTGTGAATTTTTATCTTCATGTGGGATATAAAGCATCATGCAAATCAAAAATGTTTCAGTGAACGAGTTTCAACACTTCAAATTTATAACAATTATAAGTAAAAATCTGCTAAATTTTTCTGGAAAGTGCCAGAATTTGGATTTTTTTTAAACAAGTAAATATCTTATTGACAGCCACTATATGGTGTTTGTAGCATTTTTATCATTCAGTGGATTCCATCTAGTCACTCTACTTTTCTGAGTTGTCTTACATGCTAGTACGTTTTAATGTTATCTGTCTTTCTGTGTTGTTCCTGTAAGTTTGCTATTAAAATACATTAAACTGTAAAATACATATATAATTTATAATGAACTGTACTTTCATTACATTTTAAATAGTTGAACATATCACTGTGATTTTGCAATCTAGAGAAAATATAAAACCTCTCATGTATCTAAATGTGAACAAGTGACTGAAATATGTTTCTTAAAAAGGTCAGAAGCAGAAGATCCTAAGTTCTCACTATTCATCAAGTTGAAAGGATCTCTGAATAACTACTATGAGTATGCAATATATTAATTACTGTAACTATCCTACTAACCTGCTTTGAAACTTTTATTTTTCTCTTTAAATTAAAAAAAAAACGCATGAATGAATGTAACTACACTAAAAAAGATTTCCATATCATACATGTTGCAGATGAGGCTTGTTTTACATTACTGGGTTTTTTTTTTTTGTTTTGTTTTGTTTTTTACAGTTTGTGAGGGACAATTTCTTAAACTTATTAATTTATTTGGGTTATGTCACACGTTTGGCTGTAAGGCTGGAAAGATATTAAATGTACTTAAAATGCATTTTACTTACTTCAGATCACCTTCACATTAAATTTGTCTTGTCCAAACACATAAAACTTGAATGTACCACTAATGGGTAGCTTTTGGTATTCACTGGAGACTGTCTGGTAAAACTTGTTATTTTCACATAATCCTAGCATTCTTCCTTGTTACCTGCAACATTTCTAGTAGAATCAAGCAGCTATTCCTCCCTGTTATATAATAATCCCAGGGCTGGCCAAATAGCTCAGCTGATGCCAGGGGTTTGATTCCCGGGCCTACCCTGCCAGCCCTGCCCCGGGGGCACAATAAAAGGCTGGGCATAGTGGCCTGTGCTTATAATCCCAGCTCTTGGGAGGATGTAAACAGGAGAATCACTATGAGTCCGATCTAGTACTAAGACCCTGAACACCCTGTAGACCCTTCCCTAAAATAATAATAATAATAGTAATAATAATAATCCCAGAACAATGTTTTTTCCTCTGTGATTTTTTTCTTGCCACTGTACTCTTCTTTCATTTGCCACAAATTACAGTTGTCATTTATTAAGGACATTGCAGGACATTTTTATTCTTCTCAATTGCAGTGTTAAGCTCATTCAAATTAGTTGTGGTCAGAAACTGTTTATCTTACATCAAAAAGAATTATATTGCATTTATCTGTTATTTTTTATTTGTTTAGGTTTTTAACATTTTTAGATGCCTTTGAAAAGTCTAGCTCTGGCAGCTAGTATTTCAAAACTGCTTATAAGTAGATTGAAAATTCACTCAAAGGGATCAATGTTTTAGATACACATCAATTTAAATTATACATGAGTAGTATCACTAATGATATGTTAATGAGATTAATAAATAATGCATTATATTGGAGAATGTAGCGATTATCAGCTTTACTTGTATGATATTACAGATGTTAATGCACAGAAATTATTTATCCCTGTAGGATATTCAATAGATAGTGACAAAAAACACAGAATCTTAACAGTGATGATGTTCAGGATTTGAAACTCTAATCTTAAAATATAAATAAGTATACTGACATTATCTAATTCAGTATAAACCATTAATGTCACAATTCTGTCCACTAAATTTTATTAATTATCTCATGTTTTATATATCAGTACATCACTTCTAAATGACTCACAGCACATTACATGAAGTGATGGAGTATGGCCCTCTAGCACAAAAAACATAAAACACTCCAGAAAGGACGTTGGTTTGAAAGTCAGATTTAGATAAAATATTAAATTTTCTCAACTTCAGGATTCTCATAAAGATAACTCTACTTGCCCTGACCTACATCTCCCTAACTTGCCAAATTTGGTGTACAAAATAAAAACAGAACTATATATTATATAGGAGGAAACATAAGGTATGCTAAAAAAATGCTTAATATAAAATGGGCCCCATTTCATCACTGCCACTTTCACAGGAGCCCTACTTTGACATTGCCATGGAGTTCTGACATTTGTCATCACTATAAACTCATTAGTTTACTGTTCAGAACTCATGCATTGTAAATTTAGCTAGCATTTAGCCTTCCCAATCAAGGTCACGTTTAAGGTTTAAAACAAGAAAACAGTTGGTTTTATAGTAATTAGTCACATATTAAAGACCAAAAGTAAATAAATAAAAAGGTTAAAAAAAGAAAGCAGCAGCAACACAATCAATGTGCGGGGTTGTTCAGCATACACTGGAGTCCCTCCTCTAGATTCTGCTCTGGCCTCAGGCTTCACAGCAAGGCTCAGATGGGAATATCCTTCTTAAAAGTTTAAAATCCACTTCTTTATTTTTATGATCTATTTTAAAGCTAACTTCACCACTGACATCCAGGAAAGAGGACATCCTGAGCTGCTTTAGACAGAATCAAGGGGGCTAGGAATAAAGCTCAGTGAAATAAGCACCTGCCTGCTAAGTGGAAGTGGATCCCAAGTTTGATCCCTAGTACCAAAAGAAACAAAGAAAAGAAAGAAACAAGAATGATAGAATACGTGTGTTAGAAGCAAGGGGAATGTTTTGAGGGGGATTAACGTCAATGTGTCTTTTTTGGTAATATCTACTTATACATTCAGTATATTCTTCAATCTAATTTTTTAAAATATTTGATAGTACTGGTGAATGAACCCAAGGTCTTCACATTACACTACACTCTTGCTATTTATTTTTTAATTTCAATGTATTTAGTATAGGGTCTCACTACACAGATCAGACTCGAGTGATCCTGTTTTCAGCCTCCCAAGACCTGGGATTACAGGCGCGTGCCACCAGGCCCAGTTTATCCTTGCACTTTAATTACTACTCATTTTTATTTTGAGTCTTGGTGTTACAAAGTTAATAAGTTACTCTAGCTAAACTTCATAGTCTCCTGAAGCCTCAAAGGATGCTGGGATAACAGGTGTGCAACCTCACATCTGGCTACATCATGTATTTTTCTGTGAATAAGCTCTAAAACTTAAGTTGTGTAACAAATTGATAACTATTTTATTTCATTAAATATATTTTAAATGATAACAAACACCTTACATGAGCATGTAGCTCAATTAAGAGCCTCCTCCGAATTTCCTTTTTCAGCCTCCACCCTCCTGCCCGAGGGTTTCCTCATCTTTCCTAGTTCTTCGCAGTTAAGTCCAGTGGTCTACAGTTCTCCAGAGGGTGCCAATGCTGATGTCTACCATATGACTTTCTGTTTTCAATAGATAGCTGTTCTTTTCCTAGCTTGCTTTCTGCAGCAACTGCAACTGCTGTATTTCTCCCACCTTTGCACTTCATTAACCTCTGCTGAACTTTCATTAGGAGCTTTCTCCTTTGCAAAATCAACACTGCTTTTCCAAATACACATTTTCTTTCAGCCTTCTAATAAGTAAAGAAAATCTGAGGTTTTCACTTTCTTTTATAGATCACAACCTTGATGTTGAGGCCAAGGGAACAATTTAAAAGGCTATAAACCTAGATTTTAAAACAGCATTTACCCCAATAATCTGCAAGGCTATCCATCAGTCACTAGTGCAGTCACTTAACTGCTTTCAGGGTCATCCTGTTACCAAAGCCATCTGGGCACCCAGAAAAACACACACAATCAGGGATGCAAGACAAGTGAGGGTGCACTGGGAGAGCCCAGGGGAAGAGCCCTGCCTGAATCTCCACTGCTAGGAGGAGTACTTGCTGGATGCTGAAGGGAAGCAGATGCACCTACCTCCAGTTCCACATTCCCTTCAAATCTGCTTTGATCACTTCTCCTGCAACACCATTCCCAATACCCACACGACTTGGGGCAAAAAGCACAGTGAACAGGACTAATTTATAACTCTCCAGGGCTTGTTCAGGATGTAAAATGAGGGCTCATTGTTTCAAGGCAGTGACAGCTCGCCAATATACAGTGCACTGGGCCCTTATAAGCAGGGGCTGTGGACATAGTCAGATCTGGTCAAGAGGACAGGGGACCTTAAACGTAAAGATAATGTATTGTCGTATTTCAATTGAACATTGTTTTTCTTCACGTTTGGGTAACAGGCATAACTATGTTGTATTTTAAGAAAAGACTGCATCGAATTGACTTGTTAATATTTGTATAGCAGTTAACTTTGTGTCAGGGACATTTATTATTAGAAAAGACGAAGGCATCCTCTGTACCTTCTCAGTACAGGAGACTCAAGAGTAGTAGCGAGGAAATCCTAAAAACTCGCCTGAAGTTAACACCTGACTGGCAAAAACTGCAACACAAGTGTGAATATCAGGGGTCCCTTTCACTCTGCCTGTACTTTGGAAATGTTCTATGCTCATCTCTGGCCTCAAAGCCCAATAATCTCAGCACCTCTCAGCCTGTTTAGTGCACAAGAAACTTTCAATATTTTTATAAGTAAGTGCATAGGCCACATGAAAACCATATGTATATATGCCTGGTAAAGTAGGCAAAGTATATCATATTGAACATGCTGTAACTGATCTTGAATTTTCACTGTGACTCACATTTATGTGAGGCTACAACTTGGGTATCCCATACATATAAACTTCTTTGATAATATGAGTGTTAATGTGAAGATTCCAATGAAACTTAGAAAGGATACACTTTAAGTGCTTGGTATTATCTCAATGCAAACTTTCATACAGGATTAAATTTCTTTCTAGTCTTCTTTTCTACCACAGTAGGAATGAAAAAAAAATGGAAGCATATCCACTGGGTTTAAAATAAAGCATAATCACTTAGGGTTATATTCCTGAATGAATCAGTACCTGATTGCTCCTGGTACATCAACACTTTCATTACCTCTCTTTAGTTATGTAACAGTTTTTAATGCAAAGTCATCAATGCTCTTCTTGGTCTGATAGATATTATATCTGTGCTTCAGACTTGGATTTAATAAATACTGTCCTCCCTTCCTTTCTTGTCAGGTGCTTATGCCAGAGACCTGTGTCCCTGGCCCTAATACTGTCTTTTCAATATGTATGGTTGTACTTAAAATTGTCTACTTTATCCACTTTTATAAGACTTGTTTTTAACAAGCAAATAGAAAGTCACCAAATTAATTTATTATTTACATATGACTAAGTAAAATCAATTATAATTTTCAAAAATTTTAGATTTTCATAATGAGATTTTTACAAAGATTATAAGCAGAAGAGTCAAACTATTTTGAAGTAACTGTCACAAAATAATCAGGAGACCTGGGTGTGGTGATGCACACCTGTAATTCCAGTTCTCAGAAGCCAAAAGCAGGAAGTTCTCCTTGAGTTTACAGCCAGCCTGGGCTACACAGTGAGTTCAAGTCCAGCCTGGAATATATAGAAAAAATCTGTCTCAAAAGAAACAAAAATCAGGAAAATATTTGGGACAATATTTTCTATCTGAATTTTTGGTTTGGCTTCCCCGAGTTTGAGCATTTTATTTATTTACTATTTCCCAATGAGGATTGAACCCTGGGAAATCATACTGAGCTACACTCCAAAGCCCTTTATTTATTTGGAGACATGCCTTGCTCAACTTGAGCTTAGCTCCAACTTGTCATCATCCTGTCTAAATCTCCCAGAGTGCTGAGGTATATTTTACCACACCTGGAAAATGTCTTAAACTTTGGATTCTCAATTTTTCATCACTGGAAGGAAAGAATACCCACCCTACATGAGCATTATGACAATTAAAATATGCACATAAATATGAGGAAACTTAGGGATGTTTAAACATAAGATTTTAAATATAATAATTATTTCAGATATAGTAAAATATTTTAAAATAAATAGAAATATAAGCTTATAAGATGTTCTCACATTCAAATAGCATTGCAAAATAAGAAAATTATGCTAATTCCACTCAGCATCTTTTGACTTGGTGAATAAGCTAATGTAGTTTTGATGATTCTTATAAAAACTCTTACAAATTGCTAGGGAAACTGTATTACTCATTCAGTTTATTATAAGGCTTCCAAACTTTTACAAATGAAAATGAAACTCAGAAATTTGAACTGCAATATAATTTGGAATTGCAAAATTTGACTTCATGAAGGTGACAAAATATTTATTTCCTGGGCCCCGAATACGTGATTTACTTAGCAATTAACCTTTCCTAATTGACAAATATGAAAATAAATAAACTCTGCTGTAGTTGTAATTATTTTATTTATTAAATAAAAGTATAATGGCCACATAAACCCCATTAGAAAGAAAACAGAGATGTAATGTAAGAATAATTTTGATACTTATTTGTTGAAGAAAGAATTTTTAAAAATTTTCTGTGAAGTAATGAGGAATAGGACACAGGCAACTCTTACAAAAGTCTAAGGATTTTTTAATGCAATATTTCCTTAAAATTCCATAATTTTTTTCTTTTTCTGTAAGACTAAAATTGACTATTAACTGATTTTCAACTCAACAGAAAAATCAGGAATTTTCTAGGAGAAATGAGAAAGGCAAATACATTTACGAGATAAAGGGATATTTAGAAATAGTTCTGCCAAGACTTCTTGCTTTTTTGTTTGGACAGTGTTAGAACATTACAGAAAAGCTCAGACATTTTCAGTCCTCGGTGATTAAATACACATTAGCAAATCTATGTCCTGTCCCAATTCACTGTTGTAAAGCATGAGCAGAGATTGAAGTTCTATCTGGATTATTGTGAAACGTTTTAAAAGCAGCAGCCTTCTGCTTTTCATTTCCCCCATTGTGGTTCAAGTATAAAGCACTGTGAGAGAGGGCAGTGGTCAGCGTTAGCTGCAGGGGTATGGGTGCTCTTTATTTTATTTTTTGAGGGGTCAGGTAGTTTCAAAATTTTATACCCCCCTCCTTTTACGTATTTAGTACAGGGTCTACAGGGTCTCACTCCACAGATCGGATTCAGAGTGATCCTCCCGTTTTCAGCCTCCCAAGTGCTGGATTACAGGAGCATACCACCACACCCAGTCTCAATCACCAACTCAGAGTGCCCTGGGGGTGGGGACAGCATGGCATGCTAGGATCGAACCCTGGTCCCTGCATCTGCCTAAGAGGATGATTTAATCCACTGAGCTATCTGGCCAGCCCTATGCCCCCACTTTTACGGTCGTCTAATTGCATTGGTTAAAAAGCAGCTAAGCAGTTCTTTAAGATACACTCCCTAGCCATGTCTAACTCTATTTAGACACTATAGATGGACAAGCTGATGGTCTGAACCAAAATGGGAACATTAACAATCATTACAGCCCTCACTAATAACACTGTGAATTTGCAGTCAAGTGTGGATTCCCGCATCAGAAAAAGCTTATGATCATTTGGTATGGCTTGTCCAGAAAAGTCTGTAAATCTTAGGTATTAGTAAAATATTTTGTGTTATTCAAAAAAAACCAATACGATCATCCAATATTGATTTCCTAAATTAAAGATATTTAAAATATGCCCTTCTAAGGATCACTGAGATAAATAATATACAAATTATATCCAGAAATCATGGAATCTAGTTCAATGTTTGGAAACTATCATCATATATAATTACTTGTCTGCAGAAGTGTTATTATTTATACCAGGTGTACATTTTTATAAAATAAATCATTATTGCCTTTGTTATTGAAATGCCAGTAGCATTGTGTTACAATTATTTCTTGCCCTGGCACAATACATCAAATAACTTATTTTAAATTTTGATCATTTGTTACACTTACTATAACATTGTTAAGGCAGCAATATATCCAAATGCTTTCTTCAAAATACCTGAATTTCAGGTTTAGGTATACCACAGAGGGCCAACCGAACTCAACACCATCACTTCATTTTCTACAAAATGTAAGACACCAGTGCAGTTTATTCTGTCTCTGGGAAGTCAAAGGAAAGTGAATTGTGTATAGGGCACCCCAGGCATAGTGCTATTCCATTCAAAGTAGTGACATGTGTAAAAAAATGTATGAATTGTGGGGTTTAAAAAATGACAATAAAATAATACTTATGGAAGAGAAGAAAATTACAAACAGTTTAAAACAGTTTTAGTGGGCTACAATTTTCAATTCTTAGTA
>NW_004524588.1:24106010-24121494 GCF_000260255.1 Octodon degus
ATATCTGTGAGTTTTTTTAATTTTTAATTGATTTATTTGGTACAAGGTCTCACTACAGAGTTCAGATTCACAGTTATCCTACCATCTTAGCCTCTCCAGCATTAGGATAACAGGCATGCACCACCCAGCCCAGTTTTGGGGCTGGCACAACACGCCTGGGTTTCCAGGCCCAGCATGCCAGTACCAGGATGCAACTCGGGTCCTTGAGCCTGTCAGGTAGGTGCTTATACCACCTAGCTATCTCTTCAGCCCTGAATTTTGTTTTGTAACTTTTATCTATATATTTGGGAATGTTAAGTAAACACATGTTCTGCTAAAGGAAAACTTGCTCTCAAATACTTTTTATTTTGACTAAGTTGATCCAAATCATAAATTAAAGGTAAGTATATAATAGCTATATTTTACTAAATGACACATTGAGTAAGTCCAATGGCATTATACATCAGATGTCAGAATTCGTAACTTCTGTTGAAACCGTTCTTAATGATTGTACTTATTTTAATTTTGGGGAGGTACATATAAAAAAGTTAAAAGAAAATACTTCATAAAACATCAGTCTTAAGTTTACGAATAATAACATACTAATAGTATCCCAATACACTTTCATTCCTTAACCACAGTTTTACTTTCTGATCATACAGTATTTTAGGATAATTCCCCTAACAGTTTTCAGTATGCATTAAATAACAAAAAGGTAATAAAGCTGTTAAGTAAATAATATTTATAGAAGACTTGAAACAAGAAAGGTTCTTTTGGTAATGGAAAAAGGAGTATTACTGCAATTTTTCTTTTATGCTTTCATAGCTTTGAGCTAGACGCAGATTGAAATGTTTTTTTCAATTTTATATTTCATTTGATTTGTTTTACCAACATTTATCTCCAAATTTAGATTATGACCAAGCATAAATCTAGCTTTCGTTTAGATACTTCTAAAATTGAAAAAAACGGTATTTACGAATTTATATTTTATCAATTCTTTAATATACTTTTGAGCCAATTTCTCTTTCTGGTATGTGTTTATATACTTGCAAAATTCTGTTTATAGATATCAAAATACTACTTTACTTCAAGTTTTTATTAGGGAAATACACAAATCATAAAGATATGAACACTTGATTTACCAATTTAAGCTAATTTTATCATCTTGGTCAAAGAAATAAACATGATTTTCAAGGATATTATTAAAGAACCAAGGGGGAAGGGGATATAGATCAGCAGCATAAGCACCTGCCTGGCAAGTGCAAATGAGTTCGATCCCCAGTACTGGGAAAAAAGAAAGAAAGAAAGAAAGAAAGAAAGAAAGAAAGAAAGAAAGAAAGAAAGAAAGAAAGAAAGAAAGAAAGAAAAGAGATGATTCTTGTTTGCTGGTTTTCTGGCTACAGATGTTGCAAAATTAAAGAAAAATTCAAGAGGGTTTAGAATCTAAACCTGATTCTAAATCTCTCTGTCCCATATGAAAAATAGGATTTTTCCTTCATGTGGGCTGAGGGTATCTACTTATGCTTTCATGTGTGCTTCACGTTACACAGCAAGAATGTAATGTCCTTGCTGTCTTTGTAACACTACTTAATTTTTCTAACATTGCAAATATTTTTGTTCACAGAAGCACCTTGGCTTCCCAGACATATTCTTATGTAAGAGCATTGGGCCTTGAGACAGGTGCTTTCTTATTTTACCTTTGAATGCATAAAGCCTTTCCTGTCACAGAATGGGATTTCAATAAATACTTGTGGGAGTGAATTGCACCAAGAACTGCACTTTCAAAATTATAGTACATTCTGAAGATGAGAATGGTTCTTTTGTAAAAAAACTACATGATGGTAGAGATTCAACTTAAGTTACAACAAAGGTTAATGTAAAAGCACACAATAAATATGCAATAAAAGCAATACAAGGCATTTTATTTCTACTCTGAAGGATTAGCACTTAAATGAAGAACAAGTGAAATTCCTAAGTATGGAAGGGTAAAGATCAGCAAAAAATACAATCTTAGTTATAACAAAAGAAGACAAATATTAAACATATGAAACTTTTCTCAAAGAACTTGAGCTATTTTGAACAAATGACACTAAAATTAATTCTTAAAATTGGTTTTACTTGGAAATAGTGAAATCGTCTTTATTGTAGTCAAATGCATAAATGAGTCCATTGAGTTAAGCAATAGCTATTTTAAACTTTGTAAAATAAGAATGCAATAACTATGTTCTCAAACACAGGCTTACATGTTGACTATAGTTATGGCTTGTGTGTAGTTGTCCGCCCAAAGCCTCATGCAGTCATTGGTGCAGACTTCTGGAGTTTATGATTAATTCATGATCCAAGGCTGGGATTATGGGTGTGAGTGCTGTTGGGATTAAAGGTGTGAGTGCTACACCCAGCCTGGGGCAGATAGCTTCAAGGCAATAGAAGGAGGGGAGAGAGGCTCGCCTCTGCCACCTCTGCCACTGCTCCTGTTTTGCCCTTGCTCTTTGCTACTTTCCACTGCCATGAACTGTTGCCCTCTGCCATGTGGCACTCTGCCTTGCAGCCAGCCAAGTATGGACTCAAACCTCCAAAAATTGTGAGTTAAATAAACCTTTCCTTACTTAATTTTGGGTGTCTGGTATTTTGTTTTAGCAATGACAGAAAAGTAACCAAGACAACTACAAATTGAGGATGAATTTAAGATTAAGTGTATTTCAGTTTTAAGAAACTGTAGTTTTTTCCTGCAAAGCTTATAAAATTCATAGGAAACTACTTGATTAAAATCTTCCTTGAGGGCTGGGTGAGATGGCTCAGTGGTCTACAGCACCTACTTAGAACAAGCTTAGCAAAGCATAGGGACCCTGGTTCAATCCCCAGCACCACATCCCAGCCCGCCCTGCCCCCTGGTGGGCTGAGCTGGCCACACACACACACACACACACACACACACATTAAAAAAAAAAATCTTCCTTGGTCAACACCATGCATGAAATTCCACTGATTTTCCTTTTTCTTTTATATACCATTTGTTTTACTTTTATGGCCTCTGTAATGTTTTCAGGGAATGTATAAATTTAATGATCTTATAGATTTTAATCCTAATGACCCTCAACAATGAATTTTTCAGAATGATACACTGACTTTTTGTAATAGAAAAATAACATGTCTAGAAACAATCAGGCCTAGATTCAACCACCTGTTTGCAGTCAACTAATAGAGTACACTACAATAGAAATGTAATGCTCTTAGAGCTTCAATATCCATACTTACAAACGCAGTGGTAATAGACTTTGATGATGCATGGATAGGATCATGAACACAGTCCTGAGAGAGAAGCCTCACAGAGTACCATATACATGGTGCATTCTAAGTCCTGCTACTTACAGGCTAATCCAAATCCAGCAAAAGGAATATATTCTGTGGTTCTGCAGCATGTTAGCTCCCATCACAAACTTTCTGAATCAGGATATGCATTCTAGCATGATTTTCAAGAGATCCCTATAATCAGTTTAAGAATCAGATTGTAACTTACATTGGCACTCTGCCTAGTATTTCCAGTTATTACTTAAATCACTCTGGCTATCTGAGCAAGTGGCCAAACTGGAAGTTTGACAGCGTAAAGTATACACAATATGTGAGTGACTCCCACTAGAAAATACTTGCTTGAGAAGAGCAAAACTTTGAATAACTGGTATAATTTTACTGTTTTTTTTAATACACTAAAGGTTTAAAAATTGGTCATTCTGTCATAGTATACATGATATGTAATTTATATATTCATTGAAAAAGTGTATTTGAATATCCTGTGTCTGTCTCTGTAATTTTTTATCTGTATGCCTACAGAAATACCCAGAGACAGCATGCTACAGATATAAATGATTCTTCCTGAAGATAGAAGCTTGATCTGTTTTTCTTCACTACACTCTTACTTACTTTCTGAATTACTCACAATTTTACCAATGAAAACAAACCATTCAAAATTATTTTAAGAAAATCTTATTCCTGAACACTGCTTAAAAATGTCAAAAAGTAAAACAAAAACTAAACATTGCTTTCAAATCTCTTGAGCAAAAAAAGTAGAATGGAATTTCTTCGTAAAGCTAAACAGTGGGTGACTGGGGAAAGATTCTGGAGTTAGGGGAAGACACTGCCCAGCCAGCCCATGCTACCCACGATGGAGACATTTCCATGCCAGTGGGGCTACCTAGTGCTCAAGAAGCCAACTCCTAGCTGTGCTGCTCAAGGAAGCCTGAGGAGACACCGGTGTGGCCAGCTAGCAGGCTGTCTTCCAGGTAGAAGACAAAGCTCTGCACCTCACACCTGAGCAAGTTAAGTGATTAATTAAATCCTTCCCTGCTGAAGCAGGCACCAGGGCAGGGCTCTAACCCCACTGACCCACTGCACAGCTGCAAGCAGAGCTTAGATCCGACCAGTAATCTGCTGAAAGCAAAGCTGTTGGTAAGGTTTACGGGGTAATTTCTGTATAACAAGAAACGTTAACAGATAAAAAACAGGTATGCAAATAAATTGATTCAGTGAGAAGTCAGGCATAGTATTAAAACAGTCATACTTCCTCTTACATGAGAAACCTAAGCATAAACATAAAGAGATAAAGGACACACCTATGAAACAGAAAGGCAGGCCTTTTGGAGATGAAAGAGAAGGGTCAGAACAGGATGGACAGAAGGTAAAGCATAAAGGTGTCAGAAATGATCAAGATACACAAGAGCTATATGCCAGTTCCCCCAAAGAAAAACAAACTACTATGTACAGGAAAGGGGCATTTGCAAATTAACTCACTCTTTTAAAATACAATAAGTAACTGAGTTGTGCTTGTTGAAACAGGCTTACTGAGTACCTGATATACCGGGTAGTGATGTGGGCCACTACAGACATACGCACAGAAACACCCAGTTGGAAGCTAAAATAATAATCAGAGTACAGTGCAAGCACCAGGAAAGTGGTAACAGGAAGACAAAAATGTCCAGGTTTCTAGCATTCTAACCACTCCACTGAAAACCTGGAGAAAAAACTAGAGAAAGTAGTATTTGACCCTGATTTACAGACTTTTTCAATCAGCTTTCATCTACTCTTCTTCATCTAACCCACTAAAGGTTCTTATATCCTTCATCTTCCTTATGACCCTGAGCCCGGTTCATTTCTAAGTGACAGTTTCAGAGAAAACTTCAGAATATTATAATTTAAGGAACTGAGAAAGGTATCTGTCTAATCCAAGTCAATTTGGGAAGAAAAAAAAAATCTGTCAATTTCTGGAGTATTAACTCTGCAAAACTCAGTTTTCTATCAAGTTATTCCACATCCACGATTTTCAACAAAGCATAGCAGTAACGCTCAACCATGTCAGCTCCTTAATTCTGCTCTCAAGTCTAAGAATAAATCATTGCCGACTCCCATGCAGAGGGCCAGCTATGTAGGTAAATACTGGGAACTAGATCTAAGACTAAGATGAAAAAGAAACCAGGGACAGAGTCACAAGGCATTTCTTTTTTTCATGCATTGCAAGCCATAAGTTTTTAGTACATCAAATTTTAACAAAAGTATACTTTAACTTTCAGAAACATAAACCTTCCCTTACGCCTTTTGTCAAATTTTTATCCAGACAAAATAAATATAACCACATTATTTCTGATAGTTTTCTAATGAATTTATCTGCTTTGTCTTCACATAACTCTGACTCATCACACTCAAAGTGACATTTCTAAAAGCCAAAAATGACCACGTAGCTTCTTTTAGTAAAATCTTTCCATGGCTCTTCCTGGCTTTGAGGATAAGATCCATGGACATCCCAAGGTCTGGAACAGCTCCCTCTCTCATGGCACCTGTGCACCGTCCTTCACCTGCAGCCCTTGTCCAAATGTGCCACTTTCCAATGTCACTGTGGGACCTTCCTCCATTACGCTACAACACCCTGAGCCAAATGCTACTCAGAGACATCTTCCCCTGCCCCATCCCAGCAGGAACAGAACTAGGCTCTCGGCTCCACCTGTGAATTCCTTCATCTGCAGTATCCTACTTGACTCTTCTAACCCAAGTGAATGAACTGTTTGTATTCTATGCTCCATCACATGCTGGGCATACCATTTTAGGATATTTATCACATTATTTACTGCCTGTCTTTTCTCCTTGAAGGAGAGTTGTACATAAAAGCTTAACAAAAACTAAGTATATACTAAGCATTGTATAAGTAATAAACTAATGAGTCACAAAATATTAAAATCAGATTTTATAGTAGGCATTAAAGATTCTGTAATATAACCTTCTTTTACAGAGGTAGATATTCAATTCTTAAAATTAATACACTTTTCCAAAAATGATTTCACATAGTCTAAAGCTTTTCAACTCTTGTTTTTCTTCTATTGAAAACTCTAAAATACCTCCTTCCTATTCCACTCTTTCAGCCTTGATGGGACACTTCCTTATGTTTTCTTCGTACCACATGTATTTCTGGACCTGAAGGACAAAGATGACACTTAAGCTGATCGTTCTAATTTCGGACTTCTAAGGAACATGTCTACTTCTGTTGAGTTCACATTGACTGTTTCCCTTGCTCATGTCTCCACAAGAGGGGCTGCCAATATTTATTTTAGGAAGACAATAGATTATTTAAAATAAGGAAAATGAAAATATGAGGCTGTCTTGAGCTACACTAGGATCTATTCACCACAATAAAATGATTTATTTTATAACTGTACATGCCCAGCATTTTAAAAATAAAGGATTTTTTTCAGCACTAAATTACAAATCTGTAGAAAAACTACATACTCATGAAATTCCAAAGAAAATGGAATATGTATGTTTCTTGGATCCTTGATGAAGGACGAAGCAAAAGACGAGATAATTTTTTTTTCTTTTTTTCTTTTTTTTGTGCAGGGTCTCACTATGCAGCACAGACTTAATGATCTTCTTGTTTTCAATGTCCCGAGTGCTGGGATTACAGGTGCACCACCACACATGGACTTCATCGCCAACTCAGCAAGCCCTGAGGACGGCCAGCATGGCATGTGGTGCCAGGGATCAAACCTTGGCACCGCCACTTGCCTAAACAAGAGCTTAGTCTGCTGAGCTATCTCCCCATCCCTGAGACAAGACAGCTTTTGATGTGCAGTGATTTACTAAGACAAATGCTTATGATGAAAAATGGAAGCAAAGTGGAAAGGAGGCTGAGAACAGTCAGACAAATATAAGGACTGGCTTTTGTGCAGAAAAGCGCCGGGGAGATCAACTGTCATGGAAGATCTTAGACTACTGAATTCTAAGAGTATCTGCAGAGCAAATGGGAACCCTGTGAATCCAAGTCACTGCTACAGCAGGACTATGCTTCCCAGTAGCTGGTGCGCCCTGCTAAGCTTGCTGTGCTCAGTGGCTGCTTGAGAACAGTGGGCAAGATGTGTGGCCTTGGCCTAACTGCATGCTGCATTTCAGAGCCTAAAAAACAAACATGGTCCCATAGTCAGATCAAGAGCAGACTCATGACTGCCACAGCATGCCGGTAGTACATGCACATAACCGTGAGGGATTGCCTTTGTGTAATACAGAGTAATGTGCTTTTACCATATTGGCATTTCTTTTTGAAGCCAGCCTTTTTAGAACAAATTCAGCTACAAAGGCTGGAAATTTTTCACGCATATCTAATAGAGAAAACCTTGTGCTTTTTTCTTTACTCTCTGAGCTATTATTTTTCCAATACCATCAATATTTAATATCAAAAATAAAGACTATAGTAAATATTAGCAAATAGGTCACTTAGCTTATACTCATTGTATCCATATCTATATTTAGTGAACAATACATACATTTTTATGTTATGCACACTAATTTGTAAAAATCTCTGTGATGAGATACAATAAAATGCTGGTTAGATTTCACGAACAAAAATAGTATCATACTAAAAAATTTGCTGAGTTTAAAATTATGATTTTAAAGTTATGTGCCAAATGTGTTTTATAATGTGATCTCATCATAATGAAGCTTTTCTCTGTCCTCATGCTACCACATAAAGCATGAATGAGGCCTAAAGAGGGCAAGGGTTTCCATGCATTTGCATAGGTGGTATGGCTTTTTAACACATAATCTTTAAAGCTTTCTGATACAACTATATGTGACTTTATAAACACTAAATTTTAAAAGTTACATGTAAACATTGCTGCTATAAATAGTACACAACATAAAAGATGGCAACACTAACATCCCTCAGTTGTGTTTATACATAAAGGAACTGTGTAATCAAACTCATGTTCCACAATTTTAGTTTTAAGATTCCTTGGTGCTGTAAATCATTTGTCACTTTAGTCCTTTGATGCTCCTTCCTGAATTTTGAAGTTCTATTTTTCATCCTTTTTGAAACAAAATGTATTCTGTTGATGTAACTTCAGAACATAGAGATGACACTCCTTGTGGGAAGTCAACCTACAGGCATAACACAGCTTAAGTTTTTCTCATGCCCTCTTCCTCGCCTCCCTCCCATCTCTTAGTCCCCTTCTCTGCTGCAAAAGGCCCATCACCATAACTGTCAGTGTGACCGACTACTAACATCATGCTTTTGTGGCTACTTCGCTCTGCACATCCCTACAGACGATTCCATTCCTCTAATGCAGAAGACTCACACCTGACCACTGTGAATACAGAATTACCATAAATGTCCATGTTCCTACTCTTACAATGTGTATCTTCACTTTGCAATTATATTTATATGTATAATGGGAAAAAAGAATTTCATTGAAAAATTCAAATGCTTTATACAGTATCATGTTGTTTTTAGAATTTTAAACTAAATTTAATCCTAAAGTTTTATTTTCAAAGCCAAATTTGAAAGAAAAAGATTCATCCTTTAGAAACTCACCATTAATTTCTACAATGTTGATAAATTTTATTAAAAGATTACAAGTTTATCTATTTTACACAAATGTGTTTTATGTTATCAAATTAAAGCATTTAATTTCCAACTAATTTTAGAAACAAAAAAACTAAAACTCCTGATTCTGATTTCATTTGTGCAATCATATAAACAGGAAGGGGTAAATGTCTGGGACCACAAATTATACACTGCTTCTAGGGGACACCCAAAGGCGTCCTTGCCTGCTCCTCAAGCAAGATTGGAATCCAAAACCTCCCAGCTCCTTTGGCTCACAGCAGAAAGCCCTAAGGCTACTGACACTGTGGTTTTCACAAAGCCAGGAAGGCCTGCTGAGGATGATACGGCACCAGGGAAGGCTTCCTTATTGTCCCTTTTTGTCCTTGCAAGAATGCTCAGCCCATGAAATGATACTGATATACTTAGAAAATAAAAAAAAAAAAAACTTGTTATCCAAGATTTTGATTCCTTTTTCAAATATTAAAATTTAAAAATTTAGGCTGAAATTTAGAATAATGCTACAAAGACAATGAGAATCGTGCTCATGATTTAAATATTGATTAAAGAAGGAAGACATAACTCTCACTCAGTTCTTATTTATATATATTTTATATATAAATAAACATCTCAGCTTGTTGGTACTCAATTATTTCTGGGATACCACACTTCTTTCTTTCTTATTTCAGACAGGATTTCACCACACAGCTTAGAATCACAGTGATCCTCCTGTTTTTAGCCTCCCCAGCACTGGAATTATAGGCACGCACCACCACATCCCAACTCAGTGGGCAGCTCAGCATGCCCAGGGGTGGGACTGGCACTGCACGTGGTGCTGGGAATCGAACCCTGGTCCCTGAGCTTTCCTAAGCAGGCACTTAGTCCACTGAGCTATCTCACTCATCCTAACAGATGCTTTCTGACTTTTTCTCACAAAATCTATTGCTTTTTCCATATGAAAAATAGCTCAACCTACATATTGCTTCTAGTTTCTCTTTTCCTTTCCCTGTGTATTATTCACAATGGAATCTAACATTTTATGGTTGGATTTAAATAGTTACAGGTGTGTGCACAGGATGAACCACTAAATAATGCTGAGCCACCTGATAGGCTAACAAGTGGAGCTAAGTGTCTTAAGGAGATCTGACATAAATCCTGAGAACGTATCGACAGTGGTTCACTGTTAACCAGTTACAATTTTCCTATATGGATTTCCACTCACAAATATACTTGCCTGGTTTTCTGTTGGCAATACTGATTGCTGCTTGGAATCGTTTTTATTTAGTCAGATATGAATAAGCCATCAGTAGTCTGAAAGTGAGTCTTACTCTCAAAAAGATAATTTGCTTCCAATTGTCATGCGTTTTCTTCCCATCTACAATTGTTACAATAAAATGTTCAGAGTTCTACTGAGCCCAATGTAATCAAGAGTGACAGATTTTAATTTGTTTTTAGTTTGACTTTACAGAGATTTTGCCTTTTGTTTAAAGACTAAAACTAATTGAACTTTTGCCCCAGTATCCCAGACTATCCCTGCATCATTACATATTTGAGGATAGTGGTTTTCCTGAAGAGTCTATGCGGAGGGCAATCAAATTTTTGTATTTTTATTTTGAAACAAGATTTTGCTCTGTAGATTAGCCTGGCTTTGAAGCCCAGGATGGCCTGGAACTCATGGCAATTTTCCTGCTACAGCCTCCAGAGTGCTGAGATTATAGATGTGTGCCATCATGCCCAGCTGCATACTTCAATCTTGATTCATACTCATTTTCTGGACTTCTTGTGGACTATGCCATACCTCTGGCTGCTGCTGGTATCTTTGCAGATATAGTTGGGTAAGTGAGATTTTCTTTCTTAGGGTCATTCCTCTCTACATAGGCAAATTTCATGAATCCTTTCCTGAAAGTACATAAACAATTTTTCACATGCAGTGATAATTAAATGTGGACAAATGGATAGACAGTCAAGGCCTTTCCTGCTCCTCCACTCTGATCACTATCTAACAGATAAGAGATTGCTGTAGAGAAAAATATTTAGAGAAATTATGACCTAGTGGTGGATTGCACAAATTCACAATATTTAACCCAATACATATTTGCACAAAGCTAGTCAAGGGGGAAAATATCTCAAACTTAGGATAGATCTGTGATCTAGTGCAAGGAAGGATATCTAGAGGGTTGGTGGGAAGGAAAGATGAATAGAAATAGCAACAATACTGTGTTAGGCATTAAAGATACAAGTATCTTTCTCGGTGAGTAAATATCTGTATCTATATCTATCTTTTCATAAGATAGCTAACATAATTTTCTTGCTAACTTCTATTAGTTTACTGAAAGGAACAGTAAGTGCTTATATTGCTTGATCATTTTTACATGTCTATGTCTGGTAATCTGAGCAATTACCTTGCAGATAAAAATATGTAATATAACAGTCACTATTAATATCCTATCATCTTGTTTTGAAATTCTGTATCATTTCCATTTTTTTTGGGAATTATCTTTAAAAAGGGGCCAGCCAAATAGCTCAGTGGATTAAAGCACCTGCAAGCAGGTGCAGGGACCAGGGGTTCAATCCCTGGGCCTGCCATGCCAGTCCCACCCCTGGGGCAGGCTGAGATGGCAACTGAGACTGGGCATGGTGGTGCAAGCCTGAAATCCCAGCTCTTGGGAGGGTGTAAACAGGCGGATCACTATGAGTCTGATCTTATAGTGAGACCCTGAACAACCTGCAGACCCTTCCCTAAAGAAATAAAAATATATACATTTTAAAATAAAATAAAAATAGAGAGTACCAAGTAAAGGCCGTCTCCTACTGCTACACTCTGAGGTAGTATAGCTTCCTTGCTGTTTCTTCAAAGTTCTTAAAAAAGACAGTATTTTGGAGAGCTTTTTTTTTTTTTTTTTTTTTTTCAATGTAACACAATTTGAGGATTATGAGGACAGAAAAGTTCAGTTTTATTTAGGGTATATATCTTTATTAATAGCAAAATGCTAAAATTCAAGTGATGTAAAAGATGCATCCCTGAATTTTATTTTTCTGTACTATAGGTCTTTCTTGTTTACACTGCTTCTGTACAATGAAAAAAATCCATATTTCAAACTCATTTTTCTCTATCTGTATCCTATAGAATATTCTATTACCTCAACATATTCATACAAATGATTGATCTCATTACATATCAGTTAGTTACCAGTAATTTCATGGCCATATTTCTAATTATGATAGTACTGTCAACATTTTACAGAATATGGGATCTACATTTCAATATAATGAACTCTCTCGGAATATATGTTCGTGTGCATTTTACGTATTTTTATACATTACTAATTATATTTTCTAAAAATGTGCTGTATGATTTTATGTTATATAGTTTAGTATTAAATTTATAGTTGTTTTATTGCAGTTAATAGAATATGGTTATTTCTCAGCCAACAGTTTATCTAGAGGTCCTTAAATATATTTACTGGTATAAAACTTAAGCCACTCTTCCCCTTACACATTCCTGAGCCTAACTGGATTTAAAATAACTATCACAGTAGACTAAATCCTACTGCTGAATTACAACATTCTAACGTGAATTCACTACATGGATAATACATACAAAATACACCTTAGTATGAAACTGTACTTGAAATATATAAATATATATATATGACAGCAAAGTTTATGAGTCATTAATTTCTGCAGTTAGAAGAATTTATCAGCAATTATTATATTCCCAAGCTATGTTTATATAAATGATAAGAATAATTTTACTGGAATTATCCTCCAAGTTGATCCATTAGCTATGCACAAAAGGAAGCTTGAGTGTAAGCAGAATCGCTTAATAGGAAAAGACTATAAGCACAATTGAACTAATATTTATGACATTACTGAACAATGTCATAATAAAAACTAATACTTATGACATTATTAAAAATAAGTACATGGATATTAATAGAAGTATTAACAGAGACTAGAAATTGAGAACACATATTGTAAATAGGACATCTCAGAAATCAATAAAACTTGGCAGCCAGGACTCTTCCAATGCTTTTAAAACTATTTATTTATTTATTTAGGTATTTGCTACAGGGTCACACACTACACAGCATGGACTCATAGTGATCATCTTGTCTCTGACTCCCCAGCACTGGGATTACAGATGTGCTCCACCATGCCCAGTTTCAGTGGCCAGCACAGTATGCCCCATTACAGTATGCAGTTCTGCGGATCGAACTTGGGTCCTTGCGCTTGCCAGGCAGACACTTAGACCACCAAGTTATTTCCCAGCCCTCTTCCAATGCTTTTATTTTTCTTTTCTTTTCTTTTCTTTTTTCTTTTTCTTTTTTTTTTTTCTCAAAACCGGAGGTTGAACTCAGGCCCTTGTGCATGCCAGGGAAGCAATTATTCTACTGAGCCATCTCCCCAGCCCCCAATGCTTTTAATGAGAATGTGTGAATTCCATGTGCTATTGTGAATGGACTGAAAGGGGTCTACAAATGTTTCCAAAATATAAAACATGCTTGGACTTCAAAATAATAAATGGCTAAACAAATGTTTATCATACCCTGTATACATTTAGTTCTGGGAAACAATGGACTTTAAGGAGGTAGTTCCCACTACTACTGCCAGCACTCTCCAGAGGTAAGATAAATTTGCCTTTCTCTAAGCAATATATTTCCACTTCCTAGCCTTTTTTGTAAAAATATGGATGAAATTCTCTAGAATAATGGAAGAAAATCTGATCTACCCATTATTTTAACAATTAATCCCAACCAGTGAATCAAATAATGAATTTTCAAATTGTTAAATATCTATCTTGTCTAGATACTTAGTCCAAATGACCACCATAAGCATTGTAACTGAAAGAAAAATGGAGGGAGGAAAGAAGAGAAGCAGGTAAGGGATGTAGGAGAGAAGGAAAGGTAATTTTATCAAAAGGTTCTATTAAATGAACTTTAACTATAAGCCCAGATTCTCTCATTTGAAAGATTGGCTGCTTTAAACAGCACTTATGCCAATATTTATTTGGTATATATGTGCATGTATACATCCATGCCTATATACCGTTGTGCACATGTTTGTTAAATTATGAATACTAACATACAGGACAGCACATTTTATATATAATGCTGTTTGTTAAATTAATATTGTATTACAAAAGTTACTATCAAAGAAAAGTACTCAGAAACGGGAAGATATGTGCTTGGAAAGGGATAGATACATTCCCTAGTCCTTACTCACTTCTTATAGTCTAAATTAATGTTATCAAAAGTGAAAAGCTTCAATTCTTAGAAAATAGAGAGGTGAAAAGATAATTTTATTTAATACGGAAATTAAAATACCTGACTACTAAAAAGATTTAGTACAGACCTCCCCCACCCTGCCTGCCCAGTACAAATTTCTGCCACGTTCCTGGAACCCCCAGACCCAGTACTAGCCCAGGCCCTGTGACAGTGTGGGAGGGCTTCTGGCTACCCTGCACCAGTGGGACCTACTACTGGTCCCAGCCCAGGTGCAGCGTGGGTGAGACCCTCTCCCACGCCCTTGGGACACCCCCACCACTCGCAGCACCTCCACCACCCCACCCGTAGAGTAGGAATTTATTCCCCATTCCAGGAACCCCCAGACCCAGTCCTAGCTCAGACCCAGTGAGTGTGGTGTGGGAGAGCTGCCTCTCCCCCTGACTCCACCTTGTCCCCTCCAGACTCAGCTCAGGCCTGGCATACAGGCGTGGGGTGAAACCCTGCAGCTGCAATCCCCGCAGAGTGTAGAGGATAGAACCACCCAGCTAGTCTAGGAGCAGAAAGTCTTGCCAGAGGAGCGCAACAGGTTCACCCCCAAAGGCAACAGCAGGAAGGAGCTGAGCACAGCAGCCAAACACAAGCCAGACACACCTGGATAAATCCAAACTTTGTAGATATGAACCTGAACTTCAGTACGTGCTAAGGTTATACCTGCAACAAAGATCAACAACAAAGGTCAGAAGACAGTGCTACACAAAATGACAAGAAGGAACAAAATGCAATATCAGACCCAAGCCCACTCGTAACAAGTGCAGAAGACACTAACACAGAACAAATTGGGAATCACACAGCCAAAAGCAATGAATCAATGGTTTCTGAAATAAAGAAACAGCTGCAGAAAGGTATAGAAAGTTCAGATTGGAAATAAAAAAAAAGAAATCCGTGAATTAATAACATCTGCAGTAAAGAATCAAATGCAGAAACATATGGAGGAAACCCAGTGCCCATCCAGAACAACTGCAGAGGACACTAGCTCAGCTCAAATGCATGAATTAATAGTGTTGATAGCAAATAAGCAACAGCAGAAAGATATAGAGGTAATTACAGTGCAATTCTTTTCTGAAATAAAAAAAGAACTCTCAGAACTCATAGCATTTGAAGTAAAGAAGTAACTACAGAAACATAGGCAGGAAACCCAATCTGAAAAAAACACTGCACTAAAAGCATTTATAACTGCTTCTAAAGAAGATATTGATAAAAAAATAGAGATTAGAAAAATGACAGATTCCTTGAATGAGCAATACAGGAAAGAAATACATAGCATGAAGCAGAGTCTAAGAGATACAGAGGAAATTAAAATCTCAATCACAAGCTTGCAAAACCATTTAAGTGAAAGTGAAGACAGAGTTTCAGATCTTGAAGA